>NC_134413.1:45398872-45761372 GCF_038048845.1 Mixophyes fleayi | reverse complement strand
GGCAGCAATGGGTGGACCCGGTTCTAGAATACATTGTAGAGGCATCGGGTCCACCCATTGCAGCCTTAAAAGCGCCAATCGCACTGTGACCAGTGTAAAAGACAAGGTTAGCAGTGGCCGGATTTTCTCTATTCGCAATTTACCTTGTCTCCTGCCTACTGATTCTGTACTTCGCTGTCAGCTTGTTTATCCAGACCCGGCTTGCTTGACTTCGCTCATTCGTTACCGGCATACCATTCTCCATCACCAGCCACAGTGCTATATATTGGGGCAGACCAGTGGGCCGCAACCTACGAGCTTTCGGCAGCCAAGCCCATCCCACTTTGCGGTGGTTCTTGGTGAACACACAAAGAGCTTGTTAGAGCTTGTACCTTTGGTTGTCCTATGTCAATTTTCATTAGCACTAGAATCCTGAACCTAATCCATTCCACTACCAAAATCCAGCAAACCTCAAACACATTATATGTCTCCCGTTCCTTCCAAAGTCCTTTAAATGTACCTTTTGGAAAGCACATTCTGCAATAAACTTAACTCCATACACACCTCTACCTCTCTAACAACCTCAACCTTCTGGCAAAAACAGAAACATGGCTAACACAGTCAGACACTGCCTCACTTGCAGTCTTTTCACACGGTGGCATCCATTTCACCCACACCCCCAGATCTGGAGGAAGACAAGGTGGTGGGGTTGGACTACTTCTCTCCCAACTTTGCACATTCACAGTCCCATTACTCACATTCACATCTTTTGATGTAAATGCTATTTGGATTTTTAATCCATTCTCCATGCGTGTTGCCTTGATCTATCACCCCCCCCTCCCCCCCCCGCCGGCCAACCTGGACCATATCAACAATTTCTTCAACATTTCTCTGCATGGCTACCTCAATTCTTATCTTCCCATAATCATGGGTGATTTCAACATCCCAATTGATAATCTACATTCCAATTCTGCTTCCAAACTACTCTGTCTAACTTTCTTCCTGCGCCTCTCCCAGTTGATTGAATCCTCTACTCATTGAGATGACCAATGCCTTGATCTTTTTTTCTCTAGACAATGCTTAGCTTCTCATTTTCAAAACACTCCTTACCCCTCTCGGATCATCACCTTTTCAGCTACATACTCACCCCCAGTACTTCAACCTCTCTGCTGTCAAACTTTACCAAGCCTCCCCATACCCGCAGAAATCTTAACTCTATTAATTGGCAACAGTTTTCGACCTCTCTTTAACACCTTTTCTCTAGAATTACTACATTCTCCTCCCGATATAGCACTACCTCATTTTCACCAACCCTGCCAACAGCCCTTGATCAAGTGGCTCCAGTGATTTTGATGTCAGCCGTGGCACACTAAAGTAACACAAAATCTTCAAAAACTTTCTCGTAGAGCAGAACGTCACTAACGTAAATCTCGTACTCTAATGATTTCCTCACATACAGTCAGGTCCATAAATATTGGGACATCGACACAATTCTCATATTTTGGGCTCTATACACCACCACAATTGATTTGAAATGAAATTAACAAGATGTGCTTTAACTGCAGACTTTCAGCTTTAATTTGAGGGAATTTACATCCAAATAAGGTGAACGTTGTAGGAATTACAACGTTTTCTATATGTGCCTCCCACTTTTTAAGGGACCAAAAGTAATGGGACAATCGACTCAAAAGCTATTTCATGGACATGTGTGCGCTATTCCCTAGTTATTTCATCATCAATTAAGCAGGTAAAAGGTCTGGAGTTAATTCTAGGTTTGACATTTGCATTTGGAATCTGTTGCTGTCGACTCTCAATATGAGATCCAAAGAGCTGTCACTATCAGTGAAGCAAGCCATCATTAGGCTGAAAAATCAAAACAAACCCATCAGAGAGATAGCAAAAACATTAGGTGTGGCCAAATAAACTGTTTGGAACATTTTTAAAAAGAAAGAACGCACCGGAGAGCTCAGCAACACCAGAAGACCAACAGAAGAATTTCTTCCCTGGTGAAGAAAAACCACTTCACAACAGTTGGCCAAATCAAGAACAATCTCCAGGAGGTAGGTGTGTATGTGTCAAAGTCAACAATCAAGAGAAGACTTCACAAGAGTGAATATAGAGGGTTCACCACAAGATGTAAACCATTGGTGAGCCACAAAAACCGGAAGACCAGATTAGAGTTTGGCAAACAACATATAAAAAAGACATTACACTTATGGAACAACATCCTATGGACAGATGAGACAAAGATCAACTTGTACCAGAGTGTGGGAAGAGAAGAGTATGGAGAAGGAAAGGAACTGCTCATGATCCAAAACATACCACCTCATCAGTGAAGCATGGTGGTGGTAGTGTCATGGCGCGGGCATGTATGGCTGCCAATGGAACTGGTTCCCTTGTATTTATTGATGATGTGACTGCTGACAAAAGCAGCAGGATCAATTCTGAAGTGTTTCGGGTAATATTATCTGCTAATATTCCGTCAAATGCTTTAGAACTCATTGGACGGCGCTTCACAGTGCAGATGGACAATGACCCGAAGCATACTGCAAAAGCAACCAAAAAGTTTTTTAAGGCTAAAAAGTGGAATGTTATGCAATGGCCAAGTCAATCACCTGACCTGAATCCGATTGAGCATGCATTTCACTTGCTGAAGACAAAACTGAAGGAAAAATGACCCAAGAAAAGCAGGAACTGAAGACATTTGCAGTAGAGGCCTGGCAGAGCATCACCAGGGATGAAACCCAGCGTCTGGTGATGTCTATGCGTTCCAGACTTCAGGCTGTAATTGACTGCAAAGGATTTGCAACACAGTATTAAAAAGTGAAAGTTTGATGTAGGATTGTTTAGTTTGCCCCATTACTTTTGGTCCCTTAAAAAGTGGGAGGCACATATAGAAACCGTTGTAATTCCTACAATGTTCACCTGATTTGGATGTAAATACCCTCAAATTAAAGCTGAAAGTCTGCAGTTAAAGCACATCTTGTTTGTTTCATTTGAAATCCATTGTGGTGGTGTATAGAGCCCAAAATATGAGAATTGTGTCAATGTCCCAATATTTATGGACCTGACTGTATACTGCTATCTACTACTTCTATTGAAATACTCTGGACATTGATAAACATACATACTTTCAATCTCTCCTCTGTGTTCAAGCTTCTAACCCCAAACACCTTTTTAATACATTTAAGTCTCTTCTTTATTCTCCCACCTCAAACCCTCCGGCTACTATCAGTGCCCAGTATTTTGCTTCCTACTTCGAAAAGAAGACTGATAAGATCCAAGTTTAAAGGGTATAATCTTCCTCAACCAGCAATCGGCTCAATTCCTTCCCAGCACCCTCTGACACCCTTTCCTCATTTGATCCCACAAATGAAGATGATGTATCATCTCTCCTTTCTTATCTTCCTGCTCTGCTTCCTGTCCTCTTGATGCTATACCCTGCACTTTTGATGCTATTCTATGTATGGCGCTGAGGAAACCTTGTGACACCCTATAAAGATTAATAATAATAATAATAATAATATTATTAATAATACCCTCACAAACTAAAATTTGTAATATATGATTCTGTAAAAACAAAATTGTGACCCAAACTCTCTCAAATTACTGTCCCATCTCTCATGCCATGCAGTTCTGCAGTGCCTACACTCGCCTCACACGCTTTCTTTCTGCAAACAACCTAGTGGATCCTCTTCAGTCACACTTTCGTTCTCAACACTCCACAGAGACTGCATTCACTATGGTTGTCAATGATTTGAACTGTTAAATCTAACGGCCATTGCATTCTTCTGGATCTCTCTGCTGAATTTCACACTGTTGACCACTCTCTTCACATACAAACACCTACAATCCCTAGGTCTTCAAGACACTTTCCTATCCTGGGGCCCGATTCATCAAAGTTCTCAAACGCATACGCATCTGCCTTGCATACTTTGAGTGACGTAAACTGAAATAAGCACCTCAAACAGCAAAAACACACCCCCATGTGGTCTAAGTGACGGAAATAAGCACTGCAAATGTTAGAAAACACACCCACCTGCGGATCTTTAAACATGCTACACGCTTAAGCGACGGCTCTCAACTGATTGACGGCAAGCCAAGCAATGCAAACCTCACGCCTACTGTGGGAGGGACCAACAGTTTGTTTACACACAACACAACACAAATGCCTGGGGCTTATTTTTACGAGATAGCTCTTACTCATTAATCACTGACAAATAACAATGATTTGCAACACTCTGGACGGTTGTTTTTCCTTTGCTACTAATTAGCCTAATACACACTTGTAACAAACACATTGCTCACGATCTTTCTGTGTTTAGGATTTCGATTTCAAGTCGCCGTATAGTATGCAAAATGCATGCACATAGCTACATTAAAAACACATGAATAACTAATGTATTAAAATGTATGTGGTGTGAATACATCTTTGCCTTTTCAGCAAAAGGAATGGAATGCATAGCATACTCTTCCATAAAGGATACACACAAGAGTGTATACAACTTCCACACAGAGGAAGGGTTTCTGTTTCTGTCTGGATTAGAACTCATGAGTGACTGTATGGAAAGTGGGACAGCTACCCACTAGGCCAACCTGATATTTTAAAAAACCCAGACAACACCAACCATACAGCATGCGTGCTACACAGGAAACTGACACTTAATACTACTCTTCATTATTCACACAAATTATTCACAAAACTATCCATCTCACAGGTAGCTCACTGGTTAGCACTTTGGACTCACAACTCACCAGACATGAGTTCAAATACAAAGCTTACCCACAACTATTGTGTGGACTGGAAACATGATGCTAACAAGAAACGCAATGGTTTTATTTTGTAGATTTGATTTGTACTACATTGTTAGAAATGCCCTCCTAATTATCCTGTATTGTAATAAAATGTATTTTTGGTGGGAATTTTCAACAATGGCTCAGGGCCCACAGTTCACAGGCACATTATTATGTGCATGCTGACATTTATTACTACAAATGGACTAAGAGGGGGGGGGGGATTTGTAGGGGACAGCCTTCTTAAATGCTACATTGGCTGCCATCCGACTTCCGACTTTCATCTGGATCCACGCCGTACACGTTATGTCATGTACTCAGCTGTTTCAAAACACAACAGACCGCTTACCACACTCCAGTACCATGAAGATTAGCTTCGCTTGCACTTCTGCCTTACACCACTTACGCCACTTCTGGATACAGTTTCCATATGTTCTCTTCAATGTGTGACTGGCTTTGCTCTGACACTTGAACGTAACTTTGGACTATCACTACAATGACACATGATTTGGGGAAATTGTAAACTAGCTAGGGCATTTGACCTTTGGGAATTTATCTTGCACACAGGGCCTACAGATGCCATACCTCTTAGAGTGGTGGCTTGTTGGTGGAGGGCACATATTCCTTTTGGATGAAATGCATACAGAAAATCAACATCTTTTCTGCTAGAGAAATTATTTTAGCAAAAAACCAGCTTGCTGAAATGTTACTCTTTTCGGCTTATTAGATATATTCTATTTTATCCTTACAACCACATGTAGGATAAATAGATGAATAAACACACACACACACCAAGGTTTTTTTACTTAAACTTATATATTTTTAACATATTTACAAACAGAAAAATCTTTGTACATTTATTATTTTTAACTATTTACATAAAAAATTTAAATAAAAAATAAAACAAAAACTATTGATACAAAGCACAACAATAGGCCAGTTTGGCCTCAATATCCTGCATGTTTTTTTTTGGAGCTACTTAATTTTTTGCCACGAAGCCAAAATGTCCACCCTCAACTCTGACAAGGTTGGTGGGGGGGGAGGCCAGTTGTAAGCTTCCTCCATGTGTGCTGAAACAAATCAGAAAAAAAAACATTACATACATGTATACCTATTTTGACAAACAGACAGTATTTACTAGAGATTACTGTTACATTACTTTCAAATGTTAGGGCTCTAGGTACAAATGCATTTTGCCGCACAATAGACGTTGAGAAGGCTTTGGTGTTGCATTTGGATAGATGTTCTACATTCTGGTGTGGCCCGGGGAGAGGCCTGTGGACAGGTTGGTCTTAACAGCATTATATGCTCCAAGGCAAAGCACTACAGTGGCCCATTATCTACACAACCACTCACAGGAAGTTACAGTAATTTGGTTTACATTTGAAGTGAAAAAAAAACCCATTCATATACTGACACATTCACAAGGCTATCGGGCACATTTGTGTTGGCCTGCCCTGCGTGGCCATGTGTTATGATATCTCTGTCTGTGATTTGAGTGGTTAAAGACATGTGTAGGCCCATTTAAACCGATGACATTTAGGTTACCATTAAATCCACATGTGTGAAAGCAGGTTTTTTTTGGAAGGATAATGGACATCTCAATCTTATCCAATTATGTCCAGCACTTATATCAAATACTTACTATCTCCAAAGGCCTCTGGCTCTTGCCTGGCCGATGCTGCCTCCTGCCAACTCTCCTCCTCCAGCACCCCCACCGGCAGATGCAGCTGGTCGTCCTCCTGCTCCTCTGCCTCCACCACCTCCTCCTGCTCCTCTGCCTCCACCACCTCCTCCTGCTCCTCCGCCTCCACCACCTCCTCATGCTCCTCTGCCTCCTCCTGCTCCTCTGCCTCCGCCTCCACCACCTCCTCTGCCTCCGACTCCACCACCGACTCCACCACCTCCTCTGCCTCCGACTCCACCACCTCCTCTGCCTCCGACTCAGACTCCACCACCACCGGCACTGCCTCCTCCTGCTCCTCCTCCTCTGGCTCCTCCGCTGCCTGCGCCTCCATCACTGCCCGGCGCCATTGGCGGCGTTCCCAGCGTGCCCGGTCTGTTTGAAAAAAGGAAATATAAACAAAAGGACATGTTAACACAATCACCATTTGAAAAAAATTATAGTATTTTGACAATCAGGTGATCATACATATTTAATCAACTTTACATTGTCAGCAGGCATAAATATTTGCTACTAACAATGCAAGGAGGTAAACATGATGAACACAAAGCATTTCACATGACTTGTCAGCCCAGCACAGTGGTCTAGTGGTTAGCACGTCTGCCTCACAGCACTGGGGTCAGGAGTTCAACTCCCTGATGATAGTTTCATATGTGTGGAGTTTGGAGGCTTGCTCCATATTTGCATGTGTTGTCTACCACACTTCCCAAACATACTACTGGCCGCCTAATTAGGTTTTGTTCACATTTGCCCGTAGTATGTTTTTTTCATGTAGGTGCTTTTAAGTCAGCAAACTCCCTTGGCCCTGGTCAATTAGTTCTCTCTTTACAGGACCACCGAATTAGTGGATGGAGGGCAAAATCTTTGAATGTTGAGTATACTTTGGAAATCACCCTTTGTTGGGAGTACCTTACAGTCTAAAAGAGTCTAAATAGGCAGTTAAGTAATGATTGATTAGCTATATCTAGCACACTATCTAATCTGTTTGCATCTTATGGGAGCTTGCAAAAATCAGTCTAAACACTAAGGTGTTTTGTCTTTGAAACGTGCCTTTTAAATCTTGACCCAATAATGACAACACATCTTCCACTCCAAAATGTTTTTAAGGTTAGACTAGCAAGTTACAGCACTCGGGTCAAGACTTAGAATGGCTGATTTCCTAAACCGCACTTATTGGTAAAAATTGTCAGACAAAAACATTTAGGGCAGTAAATGGATAGCACACAAATTTAGGACACAGGAGCCAAAGCTTATTGGGTGCACTGGAAGGGGCATGACCTTTATAGTGTGCTTGCACATTGTTATGTAGGCCATGTCAGGTGTTTAGGGTGAACATATTTACAAACATAGGGCCTGATTCATGAAGGATCCTTAACTTGAGAAACTTCTTATTTCAGTCTCCTGGACAAAACCATGTTACAATGCAAGGGGTGCAAATTAGTAATCTGTTTTGAGCATAAATTAAATACTGACTGTTTTTTCATGTAGCACACAAATATCAACTTTAAACTTCCGTGTACAAATAAACTATCAAGTATCTGTGTGCTAAATGAAAAAACAGTCAGTATTTAACTTATGTGCAAAACAGAACACTAATTTGCACCCCTTGCATTGTAACATGGTTTTGTCCAGGAGACTGAAATAAGAAGTTTCTCAAGTTAAGGATCCTTCATGAATCAGGGCCATAGAGCAAATATATATATATGTTGACTTTTTTTTTGCGATTAGTAGAGAACTCACTTATTCTGATCTCCCTACGGAGCTCCTCCAGAAGCTGGGGCTGGCGGCTGCGGAGATCGCTCCACCGCCGTTGTAGCTGAACGGTGCTCCGCCGAATATTATATCGGAGGCGGAGGTGTCTGCGGACCCTTTGATAGGCCCGCACCTTCACCTCGTTGGACACATACCTTCCAGAGGGTACATTGTCCATACCCTCTGCAAGGACTCTCAGCTCACGCCTGCTGAAAATTGCAGCCCTCATTTTGGTATAATGTCTATAACACAAAATGGGGGCCTCTGCGTTCCGATTGGTTCGATGAGCACGTATGGGCGTGCTCACGTCACACGCGGAGCTTTCACACACCTGTGTTGTGACTCTGATTGTCTCTCCCACCAAGAACATGGCGGGCGCCTGCACTGAGACGAGTACAGTGTGCTCCGCAATTAGGAAGAAGAGTGTACACCTGGTTTATTAATTCAACACTCCATTTAAACCCACCTGTGCTTTGGTCTAGTGCCTGTTCATTCGCTTTTTAGCCTGGATAGAGCACAATCAAGATTTCATTACATTTGGATGATTGGTCTAAGAAACCAACAACAAACAGTAAGTACCAAACTAAAACAGAGATTGTAAGATTTTAGTATTTTTTGTGTTCTCCTAATGTAGCAAACTGTTTGCTCTGCAATAAAGTTTTCAGCCTACAGTATGCTAAGTTCTTTTGAACCTTATCCATGTTCAACAGCATAATAACTAGCTCATTGCATTGATGGACACATGGGTCCAAATGTATACACTTATTTTGCCCACATACCTCCACAATTGCATTTGGAGTACACACTTAAGTGTGTTGCTGGCTGATTTGTAACCAAATATTAATAATAATTACACAATATAGGGTTTGCAACTGAGTGATATCCTTAATTTTGGTGTGTTGCTAACCTGTAAACCAATTTTATGGTTTGAAAAGTGAAGAGTAGTAGTAGTAGTAGGAGAATGTTGCTATAGTATTTGACTAATATGTCAGTCAAAATGCAGTGGTCAAACTAAATGGCCGTTAAATAGACAAACCACAATGTTTATTATAATAAGGGGCATGTGTTTTAGACCTAGTTAGAAGTTTGTGAAATTGTACCTTATGTAGGGGGGGGAATGTGCTTAGATTCTGTATCACCACCTGACTGTGTGCATTGCCTATAAAGACACAACTTATCTTTGAAATAGGAATATGTCTGATGCTGGCCCAAGTAATGTGGAGGCACCAGGGCTGCCAACTAGGCGTAAAAACAATTTCATAGAGGAGGAGCTGGAGGTGCTGGTAGAAGAGGTTCTGGCGAGGTTCCACAGTGGGAACCGGCAAATAACCGGACGCGAGCGCCAAACGCATTGGCAGGAAATCACAAGGCTCATAAATGAAATATCTCCGTATGAGCGTACAAAGGTTGAAGTACAGAAAAGGTACGAATTAAATTTAAAAATAATAGCCCTATTTAACTTTACTGACTGTGTCTATTTGTCAAATAATATATATATAGATATCACTAGAGATAAATATGGATATTGTGACATAGTAGCATTAGTCACCTGTGAGGTGAAACCACCTTGTGACTCCAATGCATTTGTTGATCAGGCCCTTTGTTTTCAGAAACTAACACCATGGCCCTTGGTCAGATTGACATAATATGTTTACCACATTATACGCGCTTCAAAAGAGCAAAATCTGTATTACTGTATGTGAAGGTTAAATTGGTGTGATTAGCAAACGTGCAATGTATTTTATTGAAAAATGTGTCATTTTGAGTTGAAGGTACTATGTGAGGCAATAATGTTTGTCTATTCCACAGATGGGCAGACTATAAAGGACGCCTGAAAGCGAAGCTTGTTGAGATTTACAGGCATGCTCAAGGCACTGGTGGGGGGCCTCGACTACGTACTATTTTAACACCCCTCGAGGAGCGGGCGAGGGCTGCAATAGCCCTGGTGGAGATAGTTGGGGTGGGCGACATAGACACTGGCTCTAGCCCATCCCGAACAGGAGAGGCCGCTCCACTAGGTACATGATGAGTTTGCTTACTTAATGTCTGTAAAGCTTTGTATCTGTCTGAGTAAAAGTGTCAACTCTCAGGATGTGTGTGTGAAGGTAAACTTCAATTGCACAATGTGTTTGCCTATCACATAGTAGGAAATTAAATTTACACACTGAAGACAAATGGTCTCAATATGTAGGGCTCATCCTAAAATGTCAGACCATAAGTGGCAATGTTTGTATTTGGGGAGCGGAAAGGGCTGCTAGCACATTGAAGGGAAGCTGACACTTTACCAATGCTACATCACGCATTGTAAGATGTTTTTGCCAATATAATATCGCACCTTACTCATTGATTCTAATTACTTTTATTTTACTTATTATCTCTCTACAGCATGTGAGCAGCAGGCGCCTGCTTCACCAGTGGATGATGAAGTTGCCCGTGATGTGGAGGAGCCTCAGCTGCCTCCAGCTGAATATGTAAGGCAGCGGACACTCGCACACGCAGCCCAAAATCTTAAAGACGTCACTCTTGCACAGAATGTTCACCTGTCACAAATATCAAGCACTGTCCAACACACGGATCAGCAAATCACCAGTCTCACTAACACACTCTCCGATTTCATGAGCACACACACCTCTTTACTAACGACACTCACCACCAAAATGGATAATTTAAATACTTCAGTGACAAATATTGCAACACTCCTGGGTGATATCTTGCATGCCCACTCCCAACGCACCTCCGGCACAATCCCTTCACCCAGCTCAGATTATTTGTTCGGCAGCCCCCATACCCAGTTGTCTGTCGCGTCCGCCCTCCCTGATGTGTCTGTCGCGTCCGCCCTCCCTGATGTGTCTGTCGCCTCCGCCCTCCCTGATGTGTCTGTCGCCTCCGCCCTCCCTGACCCCGAACTATGTCATCTTATGTGTTTAGCCTTTGCTCGTGGCTATGGCCAATCCCCTGTTGTGCCCACTTCCCCCTCGCCTGTCGTGGCCCCATCCCCATCCCCTGACCCTGCACCTTCACCTCGTCGGACACAACCCGCTTGCCTTGCCCCATTGCCTGGTTCCTCTGACTCCTCTACATCACGGGTGACAAGAAGTCGGAGTAGGGGAGCCTCCCTTCCAACCCCCTTTAAAAAGGCTCGGAAAAAAAAATTTGTATTGTTTTAACCTAAAAATATAGTTTAATATATGACGAAAATATGTATATCTTTTTTTTTTGTAATAAAAAAATTCCTACTACTGAAATGTGTATTTATTTTGTATGGCAGATTCCATAATGTTTTTTTTAATAACAATACTTGTTATCAAGTCTAACCAAAGTATAATCTCCAAACAAACTGGCTGATTCATTAACGTATTCAAACAAATATGTATCTAATATCAGTGTGCTGACCAAAACCATGCCATGGCCCTGATTGAGTAATGAACCTAGATGTCAAGGATACATATTTCTGAATGCTGCTCAAAAGCCTTTTAAAATGCAAGTGGTGCAAATTAGCAATAGGTTTAGAGCACGAAAAAAAATAAATGTCTGTATCCTAATGTATCGCACAAATACTTGATAGCTTATTTGTACACTGAAATGTTCATGTCAGGTAGGACCTCTCCTACCCCAAAATTACATCTCCAATGACATTTTTGGTTTACATCCCCCTCCAAACTCACATGCTTTGCCCTTGCTTAGTTACTTTGCCTTACCTTTCCAGAATGATTCTGGCCCATGGTTTGCTGAAGAAGACTTAAACAAGAAGTGTATCAAGGTAAGCTTCTTAATGCTTTTGCCACAGTGTTTCTTTATTTGCCTGACGAAATAATTGCAAACACAATGTGCAACTACAGTGCCCCTTTAGAGGTAGGGCAAATCATTCTGTCAAGAAAGTATTGCATTTGCAAACTGTAACCTGACACAAAGGAGCCACAAAAGACAGGTGTTAAGGTAACCAAAATAAATTTAATTTTTTTTTTTCCCATGATGGCACAGGACAAATATTGTTAACAACTATTTTGTACAGGTAAGATTCTGTGCTAATTCTAAAAATCTAATAAGGGATTTGTATTTAAGAATAGTGCTAATGCACAGTGTGTGGTACACTGGACGTCATTTAGCATAACAGTTGTTTACATGTAACCTCATGACCTTATTGCACTAAGCACATATAGGTTGGGTCTCACATTTGGATCTTAGGTGCACTTACCCCATCAGCCGCTGTCATATCACGGCTACCTGGGTGCCTTCTGGTCGTCAGCAACATTCCCGTCCTCCACAGCTCCGTTTGTAATCAAACACACACTGTTTGTTCTGCTGCATGTGCACAGGCATCTTGGATGCAGTCAGGTGATCATTCCAGATCAACCAGATTCAGCACCTGTGATCCCATTAAGTGCTCAGGCAATAGTTGCTTGGGACAAACTATTTAAAGCTGCTGCTGTGATCTGTTCATTGCCTGAACAACACACTTCTCTCCAGTGGATAGTTATTGGCCCCAGTGTTTCTGGCTGCATTACAAAATCAGTGTTTGTGTCCACATTCTCAGACTGCTCATTCCCCTGCTAGATTGGACAATCAGCAAGAACATGAGCAGGAAGATCATCCAGGCTGCTCTGTTCAGATTCAGACCTGCTGCAGGTAATCCCAAGGGTCCCTGATTCGGATCAAGAAATACAGACTAACGTGACAGTTTGACACACTATAAGGGTGTATGTAGTGCTGTGTGTCTGACTAATCATGTAAGACGCAAATGAAAAAGCTTGGAGTATAGATATGGTTTGGTCAGGCAAAGAAGCACACTCTGTAATACAAGTAAGTAGACTCCAAGAGGTAGTTTGTCCACCAAACTCCTCTATCCTGTAAGACTTTTCCAAACTCTATGATCTGATCCCCCCAATCCATGATAGTTTAAACCAATCTGGAACCTTGAATACATTATTATAACAAACAGACCCTAGAGTTTCTTACGTAATGTACACTGATTCATTCATTGTTAAAGTGGGCACGTCACTTGGATTTGGCTCCCTTCCAGTTTTGGAAAACATTTATGCAAGGCCAAGCTATTTTATATAACGGGCAACATATTATCATTTGAAGCTTGGTATGTTGTGATTTCTTGCCAATACAGACACAGGTACCCATTGCACACGTTCACCCTCTATAAGCCAAAAACACTGGATGCCTCACCTAACAATGTAAACATCAACAATATCTACCAGACATTAATCCCTCAAAATACTGTGTGCTCGGCCCAACACTCTTGGATTAGATCAGGGGTGGGCAAACCTGTCCTCAAGGGCCATATCCAGTTCATGTTTTTAGGATTTCTGTCTGTAGAAACAGGTGGGATAATTACTGACCCAGCCAAATAGATTAACTCAGCTGTACATGATTAAAGAAATCCTAAAAACATGAACTGGATATGGCCCTTGAGGACAGGTTTGCCCACCCCTGGATTAGATGGTGGTAAAGGAATTTGAACATGGAGCCATAATCCTAAAGGGAGGATATCTGTACATTAAGGCTTTGTACTTCCCTTGCCCAAGGCATGGACAAATGCTGCAAATTATTGTTAACATTGACTAGCATGTTTAAACAGACATAGGTGGTATTACGCCACACACTTTGAAGAGAAACAAAAGGTGGAATGTGAATTTGTCACTACTTTCCACTTTCAGAGGGCAATCTACATGAAAATGGTATTGAGAATAAATTTCACATTTCTACACCACAATAACATTGGAGACCTACATTATCATGTTCAGCAAACATGTCAAGTGACTGCTGCCTAACAATGTGTAATCAGACTAATGTAACTAGTTCTCATGTGGAGAACATATGTTGGCTGTAAGTTTACATATAGCTGCCTTGACCAATTAGCAAACTAGGGGCCTGATTCATTAAGGATCTTATCTGTCATTTTTTGCTTATCTTAAGCTTATCCACTCTGTTCATGCTCAGAAAAGGGAGATAAGAAGCAAAATCCACTGCATAAGTGAAGAATTTCTTACGTTAGGATGAAAATCCATCTTTGCTTCACTCTTATCTCCCTGTTTCTTCGTAACAATAAGCATCTTACCTTTTGCACAAGATAAGAAGATTACTAATGAATCAGGCCCTAGGTGATGGTATTATGGCCTTGTAGCAAGACTCCACTAGCTTAGTGCCCTAATGCATTCCCCATAATTGTTAGTGTGGGGTTTGTGTCTGGCATGTGGGTGTTGGACCCCTTTGAAACAAAGTGCCACGAGCACAAGCGAAAAATATTGTTATCCCATTTGGCCAAGGGCCAAAAGTTGGTAGTGTGTGACCTGACACTGCTAACATTTTTGCTTTCTTTATATACATTTACCTGTAATGTGATGCCTATATTCCTACGCACAGCACATGTTCGCTCTAAAAGCTGAAAGTGTCCAAACAATTTACTACTAAGCACCAGACACACATACAAACCTCCACACTATAGACATTTTCTAAAACTATACATTTACCCCATTGAGCGTGTTTGTAGGCTATGGTGTATCTGTGGCAAAGGAGAAAATAACCACACCTAGATTTCATATACCGTATATACTCGAGTATAAGCCGAGTTTTTCAGCACATTTTTTGTGCTGGAAAAGCCCCCCCTCGGCTTATACTCGAGTGAAGCTCCAGGACCACAATGAAAAGAACCAACCAATAGCATCTGATTAGACGCCCACTTCCGGATATCGTCACATGCGTTCCACTGTGGAACGCATGCCATGCTGAGTGAGACCATACGGATTACAGCCTCTGTGCAACGTCTGGGACTAGTGGAACTTCACCGCTTTTTTTTTGTTTGATCGATGTTCACGCAGACCGTTACGTGGAACTGATTATTTCAACCAGGTCTGACTGATGAACCCGCGGCATATGGATAACGGGACATTCACCTTCCAGGTTTCATATCTGGGGACTGACGGTAATATTCTGTTTACACTTATCATACTTGTATTTGAAGAATCAATTTGCATTCAGCCCCGGAGCTAAGATCATCATCAGCATTTAAGGAACATATCAGCTAAATGTTTTTGGTGTGGCCACACCAGTAATATCTTTTACTCCGGATTATGTTTATTGGAGTGTTCGCAGGACTATTGCAGTTATTCACAACAACCCGTGTTTATGACTAGTTTCAATTTTTTGTGGCTTCAGATTTGTAACGTTTTTTATCCATGTGACTTATATCTAGTGGTATTCTGCAGTTTTTTATTGTTTTACTGGCCAGTGATAGCTCTGTTATTGTCATAATATATTTTATCAATAAATTGTTTTTATTTATACAACGGATCATTCTATGTTGATGGGGTGCACTCATTGTCAGCGCTGATATTTGTGCTTGTTCATTTTATGATCCATCTATGCACCGATACAATATATTAATTAGCCTATTTGTTTTATTTTTAATTAATGTAATTTTATTGGTATCTATTTTTATTTTTGAAATTTACCAGTAGCTGCTGCATTTCCCACCCTAGGCTTATACTCGAGTCAATAAGTTTTCCCAGTTTTTTGTGGTAAAATTAGGTGCCTCGGCTTATATTCGGGTCGACTTATACTCGAGTATATACGGTATTCATTTAAAATAAAACCTGTTCCACAATAGTTTTGAAAGCACTACACATGGATTTATGGGTATTAAAATATTAATCAGTGCACTGTAGTAATGGTACAAAATGGCATGACAACCGATTGCTGACACATTTGCAGCATAGGCTAGATTGAATTCATATATGTAATAAAACGTGCTGACAAAAACAAAGCAAACAAGGTAATGGTCTGTGTGTGTAAAAGTTCCTTGGATTAAGAGATGACAATCTGGCCAGACTGAAGAGAGACATAAGCAGGCTTGGAGCTCTGGAGAAATTCAACATGTAATGAGACACGAATTGCACAAATCCAAAATCCACGCCAACACACCCTGTTGAACGAAAGGCAACAAATTAATATGGCAATATTAGCTCAGACAACTTGCATTTTGATATCAAGAGATTGAGCAATGTATTGGCATGTGTAAAAAAGCCGGTAATATTATAGTGTATAATAATGGCTTGTGTGTTTGGACTATACCTAGGATTCTGAATGCACTATTTGACTTAATTTGAAACACCAAACCCATATGTTACATAGCTAGCATCTGCCCATATGTTTTGTTTGTGCAACCACACATTGCAGGCTTAGTAACGACGACATTGTATGGTGCACACTCACTGGCCAATCACATTTTAGTGCAGATAGCACTATACTACTTACATTTGACAACACCCTTCACCATGGCAACATCCACCAACTCCAAAAGGAAGTGCAATGGCAGAAAAGCCAGCACTGCAGGCCAAGTGTAATCTAAAGGCTGTAGATATAAGAAAAACAAATAAAGTGTCAATAATGTGCACTCCTCAACACTATATGTGCTGATCAATAAACTGTAGAAAAACCAAACAATTATGTTGCCACATTAGGCTGTAGATTTAAACTACCCCATTAACGTGCATTTAGCTAAAGACATTAAGGCTAAACTTAGAGGCATGAAGCTATACTTTCTACACATATTGTAAAGGTAAAATACAGGTAGCCATGGTTTTTCCACTATTATTACACATATAAACCATTTCACTAACACACCAGACCATGTCTATTCATATTCCCATTTTGAATTACCATACCTTAGATAATCAACCCTTGACTAAGCTTGCACATGATTTGACCACTGATCTTTTAAATGTGAAGATATTTATGTTTTGTTCCAAAAATAACCAAAAAAATACATTGACCCATTACATTGTAACATGCTTTGTCCACTAGAACATTTACTTATTTTTTATCCTTTGCTCTCCTTAATGACTCAAGCACAGAGTGTTAATGTGCCTTTAAGGTAGGGTCTGAAAAACCACACTTCAAATAAAGGTATTAGAAAAAGAAAAAAAAAACAGCATGGACATTCTTAATGCAAAGTGTTTTAACAAGGGGTATGTAATAAAACAATATCTGGTTTCTACTTACCACACACACAGACAAATGTGGAATGTCAATAAGCAAGCACTAGACACCCAAAAAACACAATCCAGGACCAAGATCTGTGGGGGGAGGGTAAACAGGTACAAAATAAATCAATATAGATGGATAATCTTTATGTGTGTCACTACAGTCGAGAGGTATCTATGCAAAGACACATCCCAGGTCTACACAGTTGCCTCAATATTCAAACTCTGCAGCTAATTAAAGACTTTTCCACTAACCTTCAACATAAAATTCTTTACCATTAGGACCTTTCAGCATAATTTTCTCTCTGTATCTCACCAATATCTTTTCCAAAAAATAAACATGAGTGTTGAGCAAGGTACAGCAATAAACTGCAGAGATTCTGAAACATTTCACCATTAAGGGCTACTTACCCAGAACTGTGACTCTCCCAACAACACAGAAAGCCAAGCAAGGCATTTTTAAGTAGCACTGTAATTAGTGAATTAAATGCAGGTGAGTAGGCCGGAGAGTATGCCGGACACGTCATTAGGAGCACGCAAGTGCGTTCTAATTAGCCAAGTGTGGTTTTGTGTAAAAGTGACCTGACATGTGAGCAACGTTTATTTTCTGTAGGGTAAGTACAGATTATAACGATTATTACAGATGTCATTAATGAGCTAAGCTGTTAGTGTTGTGGCAATAGTATGGGTAAAATAGTTTTAAGTACAATTATATGACGTATGATTCATTTGCATGTGCTACATTTAGATGTGCCACGATAGTGTAGTGGTTATGTATTTCACCCCCCAATACTAAGTGCAGAAGTTCAAGGCCCTAGGTCAACCCTAAGCACCAAGTGAGTTAATAAAACACATTATTAAGCATACTCCTAAAATTAAAAAAATATATGCAACTGCTTGTATTTAGCATAGGATTTGCAAACGCGCTTAATTCACGTTTGTTTGGTGACATTTTTGCAGCTCCTGCTGCTTTAGTAAAACAGTGTTTTTATTCATGTGTGTGTTTATCTAGGGTTAATATTTTAATACCACGTTATCCATCATGCTGTTCATATTAATTGCAACATGGGCAATTTATCAGGTCTAAGACAGTCATTCAGCTGTGCTAACTAGTTAATGTGCAGTTTGGTGTTGGTGTTTCAATGTGAATAAAGAAATGAGCTTACAACAACAAGGTAATGAGTTTGAACCCTGAATGATGCGTGTATGTGGCTAACCTTGGTATATTTACAAGTTTGAGGGTATTTATTCCACTCTGTGACTTAGTATATGTTTTGGTGTGTAAGGTGGCTATATGTAATGTTCAACAGTGTTATCAGCTACAACACAGCAAAGCAAATGTTGGCAAAGACTTTGGATTTCAAAGACATAGGAATTCTGTACTGGCAACAGTGGAAAAAGCTAAGTGCTCCACCAAATTAAATTGTAGAAATGGGAGCAATAAATGTTCTATTTGAGATTTGTATTTATCAACATGGATATATTTCGATATGCATACATTGTGACTCTGCATGCACCAAATCTTTCTGGGTATAATATTTCCAAGTATTGCCATTTTTCCCCATGTTTTAAGGGAAACAACTTATGCTAGAAGTTGCTGGTCATCTTTAATTTGTATTCTATTCCCTTGACATCACCACTTGTACAGTGGTGTAGCAGTTAGGCAATCCACCTTGCAAGCTTGCTACGTGGGTTCGAGTCCTCACCAATTCTCTCGGCTCTTAGGGATCATTAATATCCTTACACTATTTGTGTTGCTGTTAAAAGTGTCCCTGTGGTAATAGTACACTTGTTTTAAATTTGCATAAATCATGTGTGTAAAACCCTAAAATATCGTTTCGAGTTATTATATGTCTATTAATATTATTTGTTATTGCAAACGCACCATCACCAACTGTCAAATCAGGCATGGAACATATTGAGACTAATGATATTGGTAATTGTTCAGAATGGTTGGAGATTTATAAAAAATATTTATGACAAAGTCTATTGTTTGGGAAACATTTTACATAAAATGAAATAATTACCCATGCAGTGTGCACAACAATTCCGGCAGTGGAATGAATGTGGAATGCACTGAGGCAACCATTCCGGCAGCCGGAATGAATGTGGAATGCACTGAGGCAACCATTCCGGCAGTGCAATGAATGTGGAATGCACTGAGGCAACCATTCCGGCAGCCGGAATGAATGTGGAATGCACTGAGGCAACCATTCCAGCAGCCGGAATGAATGTGGAATGCACTGAGGCAACCATTCCGGCAGCCGGAATGAATGTGGAATGCACTGAGGCAACCATTCCGGCAGTGGAATGAATGTGGAATGCACTGAGGCAACCATTCCGGCAGTGGAATGAATGTGGAATGCACTGAGGCAACCATTCCGGCAGCCGGAATGAATGTGGAATGCACTGAGGCAACCATTCCGGCAGCCGGAATGAATGTGGAATGCACTGAGGCAACCATTCCGGCAGTGGAATGAATGTGGAATGCACTGAGGCAACCATTCCGGCAGACGGAATGAATGTGGAATGCACTGAGGCAACCATTCCGGCAGCCGGAATGAATGTGGAATGCACTGAGGCAACCATTCCGGCAGCCGGAATGAATGTGGAATGCACTGAGGCAACCATTCCGGCAGTGGAATGAATGTGGAATGCACTGAGGCAACCATTCCGGCAGCCGGAATGCACTGTGACCTGGATTCTCCCCATAATGCTGAGAAGATATGTGGCTAGCAGTGTACAGGCCTATAAAAGCCAGTCCTCTTTACTGAAGAGGCAGTAAGCAGCAGAGGGTGCTATTTCCAGCTAACTAATTCCGGCATTCCGGCAGTTCCGGATTGAGGCCAAAGGGCCAAAATAACATCAAACATGTTGCACTTGCGAATTGCATTGATTAGAAAGGGGTATGTAAAGCAAAAAAAGCTTAATTTACACAAACATACTAATGGAACATTTGTAAGATATGTAAAAGCTCAATAAAAAAAAATTTTTCAAAAAAAAAAAAAAAATGGCACAGGCAGTCTGTATTGATATGTATGTATGTTGTGCATATTTCGTTTTGCATTTTAAACGCAAAAGATGCTCCTAAAGGCGTTTAATAGTGGTTTTAGCTAGCTGTATTGGAGTTAAACATGACCCTGGCCTTCCTTAACTTTTGTGAAAGATTTGAGACAGGAGTGACGTCAGTTTCACTCATCTGGGCAGAGGGAACGCCTACTATTCTCAAGTGCAAAAGCATAACGCCTACTTTACTCAAGTACTATCTCATCTCCGCCCAGTCCGCGCCTACTCTCCGCCCATTCCCACCCATATGTTCTCAAGTGGTCAGCAGTCATCTCAAATCTATTTGCGTTGGAGTTTGAGATTGAGTCGCCTTTTGAGAGCTGTATCTGCCGTGCTTGAGTAGCGTATGTAGTGTTTTGCGCTGCTTAAGTGTTGTTTCGCGCATGCGCAGAGCCATTTAGCAGATGCGTATGCGTTTGCGAACTTTGATGAATCGGGCCCCTGGTTCTCATCCTACCTATCGAATCGCTCTTTCAGTGTTAATTTCTCTGAATTCACTGCTCTACTTCTGTCGTGAACATAGAGAGCTTGCAGTTATTTAAAAGGGATAATTCATAACTGCAGTGTAAATAGGTTGTATCAAATGAATCCATTGATAAGTTAAAGTGTAAAATTTACAGAGTCTTATGTAATTGTGTTTGATGGCTTTGCACATCCCCGTGTGAGGAGATAAGCCTGCCACTTTTAGCAGCTTCCAGGATGTCTCACTGTTAGCTTTAGACACTTGAATAGACTTTGTGAGGCCAATCACAGCTGGAGATCCTGGTTGGCAGCATGTGAAAGCCTATACAGGTATACAGAAATATGACCTTCAAAGGAAAATGTTGTCATAGTTCATATTTTTGGAAATCTGGATGCCACTCCATACTGAGGGACAAAAACCACACAAGGGTCTTAAAACATAGATACCAACTACACAGGGAACAGCCATAGTCACATGTATTTCAGGATGAGATCGGATATTGTTGTAATCTCATCATATTTGGTATTTAAATGTGCAGGAAATTATGATCGGTTTATTGAAGGGAAAATGATGTCTCTGGGAGATATCTGAGGAAAGCTAAGACCGGTCAAAACTTAGGAATAGTTTGAACAAACCTTAGGTGACACCCAGGGGACATTTCCGCCCCCACATTAGCATTCACACTGCCCTTGTGAATGCCGTCCCATTTGAGTTTGCTTAAAAATCTGTGTTCTGGAGGGACAAAGGGTCAGCTTCTTGGGGATCAATCTAATTGAAGGACTGTCCATCTTCTCTGCCTGCCCCAGGTACACAGATTATAAGTAAGTTATGCTCTGTACGTTTATCTCTCTTATTTTAAACTGTTTTGCTTGTTATGTCCATTATTTGTTATTCATTATTTTTTTTATCTGTATGCCCTGTATTTTTGTATATTAAATCTATAATTTAATAAGTTGCGTCCTTGATACTCTAACGAATCCATTAGCCTGTTTAGAAGAGAGCTCGACCAAGTTAACCCTTGGAATGCCAGTGTGTGATTTGTTGATACTTTTGATTAACAAGCTGTGTGTGCTTGTATTTACATTTGTGTAACAGTCTGGAGGTGTGAAGAGTTAACCCTGTGTGTGCTGGTGTGGGTCTTGCTAGTTTATGGAACTAGAAGCCTGTGTGCCAGTGTGGAACAGTATATTGGGGTCCTATTGCCTGTTCTCAATAGGTGGTGGCAGAACCTGAAGTGTCTGGGGGTGTGAGAGCTCTGTGTTTGGGGGCGATTCCGTAGGTCTATAACCTGTGTGATAGGTAGTGAGAGACTGCGGGCTGAAATCGTATGTGACCTCATACAGCGAACACCCCAAAGTCACGGCAGCGGGGAGCGTGTTCGTGACAAATTGGTGGCACAGCGGTGGGATTATTTAATTTCTTAGAGCAGTGGTTCCCAAACTTTCTCAGTTCGAGGCACCCTAAGGGTCACCATAATTTTTCCATGGCACCCCTAAGTCAAAATAATTACCGAGTAGTCCCGTTTTTTAAGTAGTTGGGTCAAAATGACGTAAGGTGTATTTAGACCCCTTCACCATCACATTGTGCCCCTTCATCATATCACTGCGACCCTTCACCATATCACTCTGTATCCCCTTCTTTGCCATCTCACACACTGTGTCCCCCTCTTTGCCATCTCACACACTGTGTCCCCCTCTTTGCCATCTCACACACTGTGTCCCCCTCTTTGCCAGCTCACTCTGTGGCCCCCTCCCCTCCTTCAGCGCCTCTCTATCTATGTCCCCCTCCCCTCCTTCAGCGTCTCTCTCTCTCTGTGTCCCCCTCCCCTCCTTCAGCGTCTCTCTCTCTGTGTCCCCCTCCCCTCCTTCAGCGTCTCTCTCTCTGTGTCTCGCTCCCCTACTTCAGCGCCTCTCTATCTGTGTCCCCCTCCCCTCCTTCAGCGTCTCTCTTCTGTGTCCCCCTCCCCTCCTTCAGCGTCTCTCTTCTGTGTCCCCCTCCCCTCCTTCAGCGTCTCTCTTCTGTGTGCCCCTCCCCTCCTTCAGCGTCTCTCTTTTGTGTCCCCCTCCCCTCCTTCAGCGTCTCTCTTTTGTGTCCCCCTCCCCTCCTTCAGCGTCTCTCTTTTGTGTCCCCCTCCCCTCCTTCAGCGTCTCTCTTTTGTGTCCCCCTCCCCTCCTTCAGCGTCTCTCTCTTTTGTGTCCCCCTCCCCTCCTTCAGCGTCTCTCTCTTTTGTGTCCCAATCCCCTCCTTCAGCGTCTCTCTCTTCTGTGTCCCCCTCCCATCCTTCAGCGTCTCTCTCTCTCTGTGCCCCCCTCTCCTCCTTCAGCATCTCTCTCTCTCTGTGCCCCCCTTCACTCTCCATTCCTTTACTTACCTTCTTCCTCATTTTCTGCTGTCTTCTTTCCTGACGTCCTCTCTGCTGCTGCTCCTCACTGACACTGTTGGACGTGATGACTGACATTACGCCCGGCAGTCAGTGAGAACAGTGAGGAGGATCTGGCGCTGGATTGGTAAGTTCTTCTCTCTTTTTTTTTTTCTTTCGAGGGCGATCACGGCACCCCTGTGACAGCGTCGCGGCACCCCAGGGAGCCGCGGCGCACACTTTGGGAACCGCTGCAATTAACCCTTGCACTTATAAACTGATTGTAACCTTGCGAGGAATACAATAGTTTTACAAGGACAAAACTCAGGGCTTTATTTTTGAAGACATACATGCAAAGCAGTTCCCTTCCCTTCTCTCTGTTTATCTTTTCTATCTTTTATTTTGCAACGTAACTGAGGAGATGGCTGCGGCATATAAACGCATGACAAAGGAGGTGCTGATTTCGCATTGTGAGGATGGAGGAATTCCCACTAGTGGCAAAAGCAAGGAGCAATTGATTGAGGCTCTCGTGCAGAGAGATCAGCACCAAGTCGTAGTGGTGTCCCAGGAAGTGCATAGCCCGGATTCAGAAGCGGACCTGACTGTGGATATTGGATATTACTCAAAATGGTGGACTGTTAATTTCGGACGATTCTAATAGTTCATGTGTGGACACTGCTATGGACGTTTATTTGCAAACTGCCCTAAAATATTTGGGCCCAGCGGACATTACAACTAAAATGCAGCTTATACAGCAGTTCCAGAAGGAAGCTGTTGATCGTCAGGAGAGGGAGAGAGAAAGGCGTGCTGCTATGGAGGCAGCAGAGAGGCATGCTGCTATGGAGGCAGCAGAACGCCAAGCGGAGCGCCAGGCAGAAAGAGAAGCTGCCAAGCGAGAGTCAGAGAGGAGATATGAGCTGGAGCTTGCCAAGCTCAAACGCCAGCCAGACGCCAGAGAAGCTGGTATTAGCAGACCCCGTCCAGAGAATTTCCCTGCATTGGAAAAAGATGGGGATTTGGATGCTTTTTTGCGAGGATTTGAAAAGATGTGCCGACAGTATGGACTAGCTAAAGGTCAGTGGGCACAGTATTTAACCCCTGGTTTTGCGAGGGAAAGCATTAGAGACCTTTGCAGATCTTCCACCTGAGATGGACGGAGATTACGAGGCAATCAAAAATGCCCTGTTGCAGCGTTTTAATATCACGCCAGAGGCGCATAGGCAGAAATTCCGAGATTTAAAATGCAGTGCCTCTGGACACTTATTCAGGACTTGTGACGCAACTGTCTACTTCTTTCAAACAGTGGATTGAAGGGTTAAAGATCACCACCTTTGATGCTCTGAAAGATTTAATGATCCAAGAGCAGTTTCTTACTTTGTGCCCCGCTGATGTGAAGGAATGGGTAGTGGATCGGGACCCTGAATCATCTGCGGAAGCAGCTAGACTGGCTGACAAGTATACTGTCTCCCGGGCACCTGCAGCTAAAAGAGGGACTTTTGTGCCAGGGCAGTCTGCCTGGAAAGGGGGACGGCCAAGAGGATCAACACTACCCCCATCATCACCATCACCCACTGTTTCATCATCGTTTGGGAGGGTTGGGGCCAAGCCTGTTTTGGGAAACACCCGCCTGTGTTTTGTGTGCAACCAGGTGGGGCAGATTAGTACCGCCTGTCCAGAAAAGAAGACAAGCTCACCCTCCTCTGGGGGGTACCTTCCCTGCAATCTTCACCAGCTGTCCTGTGTGTTGCTGGACCAGAAGGGGGCCGGAAGGACAACCTACAAATATTCACTGTAGGTGACAAGGTAACTGTGGGGTTAAGAGACACTGGTGCGGATGTTACGTTAGTGCGTTCAGAACTGGTAGGGTTAGAGGACTTCATTCCAGGAAAGTGTATTTCTGTGCAAGGGGTGGGTGGAATTCACTGTACTGTACCTGCAGCCAAAGTTTACCTTGATTGGGGTGCTGGAAGAGGTCTAAGAGATGTCGGGTATCGGATAATATGCCTATAAATGTGTTACTGGGGACAGATTTAAGAAGAATGCTGTCTCAGTATGTCTGTAATGATGATGTTAATGCCACCCGTTACTGTGTCAGAATCAACTGAAAGTACCAACGTTTGTTCCCAGGTAGCAGGATGTGACAAGGAAAAGGTCTGCTCAGTTGCACCTGAAATGTATAAACCAGGATGTGACAGGAAAAGGGAATGTCGTATTATATCTGATGTATGTAATGATGCTAATGCAACTGTGTTAGACTCTACTGAGAATACCCATGGTTGTTTCCAGGTGCCAAGGTGGGACAGGGGCAGAGAATGTCTTAGTGTACCTAATGCGTATAATGAGGATAATGCCAATAACAGTATTGCGTTAGAATCTAAACCTGTTTTTAGACTGACATCTTGTCATGAGATAGGGACAGCGGATACTGTGATTGCAGATATTGGCATTGATACTGGTATAGATAATGTACTTGGTAGAAATGGGACAGATGACAATGTGATTAATTCTGCTGTGCTAGAGAAAGACAATGTTTCTACCCAGGTAATATGCTCCGAAGATGTGGTACAAGGTAACTGGGAGAGAGGGCACAGTGAAGATGTGTGTTCTGGGCCTGAACCAGCTGCACACAGGGGTGTTGAGCATGTGGGGGAGACACATAGTCCTGACCAACGGGAAGTAGCGAGTGACAGCAATCCTTACTTTGTTGCTGTGACCTGTAGTTCGAATGTTCACCACTCAGATCTAGATCTGAGTTCTGACCATTCATCTGAGTTTTCTATAGATACAGGGGGGTCCATGGCTAGCCCACACTCACTTAGTCAGCCGTCTAACGGCTTAGAGGAGGTAGATGAGGGGCCCAAACTCCCTGTTACTCTACACCCCCAGATAGATGAGTCCAAGGGGGAGGGGAGTGTCCTGTTCCTTAGACCCTCAGATCAGAATCGCAAAGTGTATCCCACTGACAGGGAATCTGGTAGCGGGGAAGCAGGGCAGAGTGGATGTAGGTATTCTGCTGTGCCAGAATTAAGGGGTTCCCACTTACAGGAGTTTTTGTTGGAGGCGTTCTCTCAAGCAGCACCCACAAAGAGACACGGTCAGTGAGAGGTACAGAGTGTGTAGGTGTTAGACTGCTGGCCCTGATCACAAACCCACAGAACTAGATGACAGAGATCTTCGCCTATAGCAGCCGCCGTTCCCTTAGAGCTTGACACGCTCACCGGTACTCGGATGCCCCTAGGACTTAGCTCCAAGTGTAGTGTGGGTTGGTAATACAGGACCACAGCGGCAGGCCAGTAGACTGGTAGAAAGCAGCGGGTAGTCAAAACGATAGCCAAGGTCAAGGGTCACAGGCAAGCAGGGAAATCGATAAACATGCCGGAGGTACAGGCAAGAAAGGTCAGGGTTACGAGCAAAACAGGCAGAGTCCAATAATCCAAGCACGGGGTCATACACAGGGAATCAAACAGGGTATCCACAGGACAGTGACTGGAAAGCAGGAGCAGGTCAGCAAGACTGGAACAGAGAAGCTATAACCGGCAGTGTGGCTATAGACCTCACTGCCCTAAATACTACAGTCATCCAATCAGAGCCTAGCTCTGAAATTACACAAAAGCAGTTAATAATGACCTTTAATCAGCCCACGGGCTGAACTAATAGTTAAACCCTACTGTGCGTGCGCGCCCGGCTTCCTGCATTGCCGGGACGCAGTGCAGAACAAGAAGCGTCCGACCGTTGCCTTGGCAAATGTCGGGCAGGATCCGGAAATGACGTCCTGGTCGCCAGGGGGCACAGGAAGCGAGCCGCTTTGGCTGTGAGTACCGCCGCGGCTCGTGACAGTAGGTAAGAATGCAGAGGTTAGCCCACAGCTATTGCAGGACCAGAAGTCCCAGCTAAATTAGATACTTAACCCCTTCTTAACCCTTCTCCCCAGAGAACCTATTGAGACCCAGCTAACAGCTATTGCATTTGAACCAGGTGGGATCTGTGGGAGATGGCTTGGGCAATGACCTGTCAGTCATTGCCCATGCCATCTCTTAAGGGAAGGTGTCATGAACATAGAGAGCTTGCAGTTATTTAAAAGGGATAATTCATAACTGCAGTGTAAATAGGTTGTATCAAATGAATCCATTGATAAGTTAAAGTGTAAAATTTACAGAGTCTGATGTAATAGTGTTTGATGGCTTTGCACATCCCCGTGTGAGGAGATAAGCCTGCCACTTTTAGCAGCTTCCAGGATGTCTCACTGTTAGCTTTAGACACTTGAATAGACTTTGTGAGGCCAATCACAGCTGGAGATCCTGGTTGGCAGCATGTGAAAGCCTATACAGGTATACAGAAATATGACCTTCAAAGGAAAATGTTGTCATAGTTCATATTTTGGGAAATCTGGATGCCACTCCGTACTGAGGGACAAAAACCACACAAGGGTCTTAAAACATAGATACCAACTACACAGGGAACAGCCATAGTCACATGTATTTCAGGATGAGATTGGATATTGTTGTAATCTCATCATATTTGGTATTTAAATATGCGGGAAATTATGATCGGTTTATTGAAGGGAAAATTATGTCTCTGATATCTGAGGAAAGCTAAGACCGGTCAAAACTTAGGAATAGTTTGAACAAACCTTAGGTGACACCCAGGGGACATTTCCGCCCCCACATTAGCATTCACACTGCCCTTGTGAATGCCTTCTCATTTGAGGTTGCTTAAAAATTTGTTTTCTGTGGGGACAAAGTGTCAGCTTCTTGGGGATCAATCTAATTGAAGGACTGTCCATCTTCTCTGCCTGCCCCAGGCACACAGATTATAAGTAAATTATGCTCTGTATGTTTATCTCTTTTATTTTAAACTGTTTTGCTTGCTATGTCCATTAATTGTTATTCATTATTTTTTTATCTGTATGCCCTGTATTTTTGTATATTAAATCTATAATTTAATAAGTTGCGTCCTTGATACTCTAACGAATCCATTAGCCTGTTTAGAAGAGAGCTCGAACAAGTTAACCCTTGGAATGCCAGTGTGTGATTTGTTGATACATTTGATTTACAAGCTGTGTGTGCTTGTATTTACATTTGTGTAACAGTCTGGAGGTGTGAAGAGTTAACCATGTGTGTGCTGGTGTGGGTCTTGCTAGTTTGTGGAACTAGAAGCCTGCGTGCCAGTGTGGGGCAGTATATTGGGGTCCTATTGCCCGTTCTCAATAGGTGATGGCAGAACCTGAAGTGTCTGGGGGTGTGAGAGCACTGTGTTTGGGGGCGATTCCGTAGGTCTATAACCTGTGTGATAGGTAGTGAGAGACTGCGGGCTGAAATCGTGTGTGACCTCATACAGCGAACACCCCAAAGTCACGGCAGCTGGGAGCGTGTTTGTGACAACTTCCTTTATCAACTGCAGTACCACAAAGCTCAGTACAAGGTCCTCTGCTGTTCCCTATCTATATCACTTCTCTTGGAAAACTAATAAGCTCCTTTGGATATCGGTAACATCTCTATGCGGATGATACCCAAACTTATTTATCCTCTCCTGATCCCTCATCATCTGTGTTGTCCTGTGTTACTGACTGTCTTTCTTACTTTTCATACTGGATGTCCTCTCGCCAACTCAAACTCAATTATTCAAAACTAGGTACACTAAAATCCAATAGAGTACTCTCTGAAGAATCCTGGAATCCCGAAAAATCTAAGGGTTGTTTCCGGTGTAATAACTTAACACCGGAAACAACCTGTCTGTCTCACTTGTAATTATCTTCTTAATAAAACTATTGAGATAACCTCTACTAAGTCTGGAGTAAAGTATCCTATAAAGGAATTCATAAGCTGTGATACAGAATATGTACAAAATTGCACCAGCATACATCTCCTCACTTGTCTCAAAATATCTCCCAACTCGACACCTCAGTTCTACACAAGATCTGCGTCTCTCTTCCACTCTCATCACATCCGACAAGCTTATAATATTCCTCAACCACCATCTTAATCTCCCTAGGTTACCCTATTACCACTCTCTATACACCTAACACAAGACCCTCTGACCACCATTGCTGTGTGACTGATCACTGGACCAATGTGCAATATGATGTAGCACATACCCTTGAGTATCAAACCATTTTCCCATAGATTGTAAGCTTGCGAGTAGGGCCCTCTTACCCCTCTGTCTGTATGTATTACCCAGTATTGTTTTATTACTGTTTGTTCCCAACTGTAGAGCACTACGGAATTTTCTGCCGCTAAATAAAAAAATGTTAATGATGATAGTATATGTACTTGAATGTAGTTGTAAGTTACAATATGTGTGAAGAAACACTAGGGGGTAAATGTATTAACCTCCGGGTTCTTCAACACCCGCGAGTTTGGCGTCTTCGGCGCTTAAATTTAAAGCGGAGGGCTCCAGGTGAGGCAGTCCGTGCAGCTGGGTTACCGGAAGTGTGTGATTATGTGATTACTCTGAAGGTGGAAAGGCTTGTCATATATATTTTTGTGTTTTATAATGGAGTTTTATATATATATATATATATATATATATATATATATATATATATTTGTATTTATCTAATTATTACATTTCATTATTAAGATGACTTCACCTACTAGCCTTTATAAACGGGCTTTACAAAATTAGCTTTGAGAAGGTCCACGGGCTGGACGAAACGTGTCAACTAAAAGCTTTCACTGTGATCTTCTTACTGTTGATTTTGTCTGCCGTCCTTTTTGAATGGAACTCTCACTTCACTACTCTTATTTCCTACCCGAAGATGTGTGGAGAAGACACGGCACACGCAGGTGCGGAGAAGCAGTGGATGAAATGATTCTTCCACGTGAGTGGCTGAAGTCTAATCTAATATGAATCCTCCCACTTTAATCAATGACAATCGGGGCTGGTAAATTTTAGCCCAGGTTGCAAGACTGGACTCAGCAGTCTATTAGAAACATTTTAAAGAAAAACAAATGTAGGAGAACCAGCCTAAGGTAGCCCTTATGGGACCAGCCCAGGGGGTGTTAAATATAATTTTTTTGTTAAGGCCTCATGAAGCCTTTGTTCAGCCATTTTTGTAACTTGCTTAGATATATTAGAGGTTATTCATTTTCTGCTAATATACAGTTTTGCAAGATGTAAACCCACGGCCTTGAAGTTAAGCTGACATAGAAAATTCCTGTGAGAATGTAGCAAGGTTTATGTAAATGCTGCGCCCATGGCCTTGGATATGGCAGACAGGAGATAAACCTCCAGCCCCCCTTGGGATAAGAATAATTGGCACATCTGTCTGAGAAGGGGGAGAACATTAAACACCTCAAAAATATGTGAAATAGTTAATGCTCAGCGCATCCCATAGATCAGTAGTTTCTAAACTTTCTCAGTTCGAGGCACCCTTAGGGTCACCATAATATTTCCAAGACACCCCTAAGCAAAAATGATTACCGGGTAGTCCCGTTTTTAAGTAGTTGGGTCAAAATGACGTAAGATGTATTTAGACCCGTTCACCATCACATTGTGCCCTTTCATCATATTACTGCGCCCCTTCACCATATCACTCTGTATTCCCTTCTTTGCCATCTCACACACTGTGTCCCCCTCTTTGCCAGCTCACACACTGAGTCCCCCTCTTTGCCAGCTCACTCTGTCCCCCCGCCCTTTGTCAGCTCAGTGTCCCCCGATCTTTGCTGCCAGCTCAGTGTCCCCCCCCCTCTTTGCCAGCTCACTCTGTGTCTCCCTCCCCCACTTCAGCTTCTCTTTCTCTGTGCCCCCCCCCTCCTTCAGCGTCTCTCTGTGCCCCCCTCCCCTCCTTCAGTGTCTCTCTCTCTCTCTCTGTGCCCCCTTCACTTTCCGTTCTTTTACTTACCTTCTTCCTCATTTTCTGATGTCCTCATTTCTGCTCTCTTCTCTCTGCTGCAGCTGCTGCTCCTCACTGACACTGTAGCGCGTGATGACGTCATGCCCGGCAGTCAGTGAGAACAGTGAGCAGGATCTGACACTGTATAGGTAAGTTCTTCTTTTTTTTTTCTTTTTCTTCTGTGGATGATCGCGGCACCCCTGTGACAGCGCCGCGGGACACCCAAGGAAGCCGCGGCGCACACTTTGGGAAACGCTGCCATAGATGATTGTATGCTTATGACGTAGGATTCATATATTCAGAAGGCTATAAAATCTTTTATCTTTGTATCAATAAACAGAGAATATTTCAAGCATAAAGAACCTTGGTCTGTGTCTATTCTCTCCAGCTGACTAAAGCTCTTCCAGACATGCTTGACACCACAAGTCAAACGCAGAACAGAATTTTAGATCCGGTAGGGGCATATGACCCCCTGCCCCTGAATACAATCACATAATAAACATAACTCCATTTCCCATACTGTATAAAGCGAGAACATAAATACTACTAGATCATGTCTAAATGATCAGACGGAGCTGATATATATCAGGTTAATGGATGATAGATAGATAAGGAGATAGATAATGAGATGGACAGATAGATAGGAGATAGATACGAGTTTGACGATAGATATGAGATTGATAGATAGCAACATACAATAGGTTCAATGTTCATATAACATGTTAAGAGGAATACCCCGGTACAACATTAACATAGGATTTCACTGTCCACATATCTAGTGACCTATTATACATAAAATGAATAACATCTGGCCGCAATGTGTGCGGCCATTTTCTTGTAGTAATGATTGTTTTCCGGCTTCATAAATGTGTCACTAAATATCATTGTCTCATCGTTCTATACGAAATACAGGGAAATCTGAGCGGTCAATTAAACAGGGAAACCACTAGATGAACTAGTACAGACAGCGAATATCTGTTGATGAAGAAATAGTAATAGTATGCTTTATATCAGCAGAAAAATGTAAAGGGTGTCTCGTAAATAACAGAACCTACATTGTTACCTATTGTAACAATTTGATCCTTAAAGTAAAATAAATAGTTACTATTGCTATATTGTCAATACAGAACGACGGCGGCCATTTTCCCTTATTCCCCGAGCACAATATCGGTGTTACAGATAAATAACCAGAGACGCTACAGAGGGGGCGTGAACAAGTGATCTCTCAGGCGCCATGTTGGAACCTGGAGAGGTGCCATCAGTCCATAGACAACAACTACATCCGGCAGTACCTAGTAGGAGTCCCACAGTGTCTGTAGTGCGGTGGTTTCTTAGAGAATGGTGCTAACTGTGCTCTGTGCTGTAAGCAGAAGAACAAGGTGAGGTCAACGTACAAATAACATTTCATGCGTCAGCTCTGTTTTTGTCTCGGTTATATTCTGTTTTGGATTTTGCAGCTGCCATGCAACAGTGTAAGTACATTAGTGAGCCTAGAGAAACCTTTGATGGATGTTAGTGAAGATTAAACTTGCATTGTCTGACTATTGGTGGGCAAGTAAATGAGCACTGTGAATGTATATTATACTGTGTATGTATATTATTGATGAATAATTGTGAAATGTGGTTGAATCTTAGTGATCAGATAAAGGGGTCTATTTTGGATTGTGATTATATTTACCATTATTTTTTTATTCTCACAGCTTATAACAGTTTTGCCTCTATTTATGAACTTTTTCTCTGAAGAGCACAAATGAACATTGGTTGTTCTGGCTAGAAAGAGAACACTTTCCCTGTCTTACAGCAGTGGCAGAAGTGTTTCAGCACCTTGAACAGTGGTGTTACAGCTACACCGAGGGGTAAATGTATTAATGTCCGGATTCTTCAACTCCGGCGTGTTCAGCGTCTTCGGCGATTAAATTTAAAGCGGCGCTGCATTGTAAAGGGAAACTTCCCTTTATAATGCAGCGCCGCTTTAAATTTAATCGCCGAAGACGCTGAACACGCCGGAGTTGAAGAATCCGGACATTAATACATTTACCCCCGAGTATGTTATCAAGTAGTGTGAGGTGGAGCGAGTAGAGCTGACACTTTCCAGAGACTGGAACTAGTCTACAGCATAGATCAGGAACCGACAGTGGAAGATGAGGCTGAAGTTAGCTTCTTATTCACACTACAGCTTCTTATTCAGAAAAGCTTATTTTTAAAGGATTAAATCAGATTTCACATTAGAATAACACTAAAGGGTGTCCCTTATACAAACTGAAATAGTATTTAGCCTGACCCAACAAGGTTTTGGGCATGAAATCAGGGGGCAAAGTCACCATATTTTATCATTTTGAATAAGTAACTGTAGTTTTGCAAGGGTTGATGTTTTTATTAAAAATTACAACAAAAATAAATCCAATATCACTTTGTCTAAGATAAAATAGACTATATACATTATTCAAAGGGTAAAAAGGACCAATATGAACAAACCTCCACACACCCAATTCTACTACAATCCCACCACAAAACAACTAATACACCACTTCACAAATATAAAAAACGCAAATCAAATCAAAAACTTTTCACAAGAGAAACATGCCAACCCTTAGCACAATACTCTGCATTACCACAACCCCGCCACCAATCTATAATACCACCCACACATCCTTTACTGTCAGGTAATGAAAGCAAACTTTAAATGTATGTAAACCTTACTAAAAAAAGGGTTTCTACAAAATCTAATGGTGATAAAACAGGATAGATAGCCAAGAATGGAGAGACTGCCAGGTGTTAGCTACCGCTTAGGGAGGTCTCAGCCCCCGCCAAAATCTACGCCAGCTCGCAGCATCCATCCGGCCCCTCTCCATTTCCCTTATTTTCCAAACCTCGTGCAGAATACTATCCACCACCTCAGTACAGGGAAGGATTTTGCCCCTTATGGACACTAAACACTGTGAGCTCCATGTGTAAAACCTAACAACTACGCTAACTAAAAAACGAGTGCTTAAATCAAAATCCCCACACCTTTTGAGTGCTCCATACACCCACTCAGGGTAACTTAGCCCCGAAATACACGGAAGGCCTAAGGCGTGGGACACTCCCTTGTAAATGTCTATATTAAAAGGACACTGAAGCAAGAAGTGGTCCATTGTCTCCACCTCCCCATGACATTCCTCCCGTGGACAACCACGATCATCGACACCCCTATGCTTCAGGTTCCCCTTAACAAAGAGCCTCCTGTGAAATGCAAGCCAAGTGAGATCTCTAAACTTTGGAGGAATCCGCTTGGAATTCACCAAAGACAGACCCTTCGAGCTCATATCACCTGGGCAATCCTTTGGTAACAGGGGCACATCAAAATGAGTACGCAAAATCCTCCTCTCCAACACCCATCTAGAGGAGTTTTTTGCCTCACCCACCTCAATCTGCCATTTCCTTGTCACCTTTAAACCCTGAACCACATAGGCCGGGAGGTATCCATGCTTAACTCAAAGACTTTTTACAGGACCCCCATCCAACCATGCGTTGAGAAAGGGGTGCACCCAAACACGAAAGCCAGCTACCCACCGAGGGGTAGACTCCAAAAAGAGACTCCCTAGATGAAGCTTCAAGAAGGCAGTACTAAAGAACAGCACTGGGTTTACCATTCCCAGGCCACCTTCATCCTTCGGTTTGTAGGTCACATTCCTCTTGATGAAGTTCAACTTGTTCCTGTCACTCACCGGACTGTGAGTGCTACTTCTAAGGTAGCTAGGAACCGTGTCCGTCCATTATTATGAGGTACTGCGCATGTGCAGTCCCTTTTAACCTTCAGTTCTGTTCCTTTAACTTAATTGGCAGATCAGGCAACACTCCCTATATTAAGCACCTGTGGTCAATACCACGTGGCCTGATCTTGGAGTCTCATTCCTCATGAGTCTCTGAAGGTGTTCCAGTGCCTCCTCGTGTGTTCAGCTTATGCTGATTCCTGTTTGCCGTTTGTGGTTTCCAGACAACTTCTACTCCTCGTGTTCCTAGTGACTTCAGCAGCTGATTCCTATCCGCTGCCTCCGTATATCTACAGTTACAGATTACTGCAAACTCTCCTGTGTTTCATCGTGACTCCAGCAGCTTATTCCTATCTGCTGCCTCCGTATATCTACAGTTACAGATTACTGCAAACTCTCCTGTGTTTCATCGTGACTCCAGCAGCTGATTCCGATCCGCTGCCTCCGTATATCTACAGTTACAGATTACTGCAAACTCTCCTGTGTTTCATCGTGACTCCAGCAGCTTATTCCTATCTGCTGCCTCCGTATATCTACAGTTACAGATCTCTCCAACTCTCCTGTGTTTCATCGCTACGGTTCCAGCTGATTCCTGTTAGCTACTTCAGCGTGTCTACAGAGTCCTGCTCGTCTCAGCGCTCCAGTCTGCATTCCACCTGCCGTCAGCTGACCCGCTGCCTACTGCTTCTACAGTGTGTCCATTCGTGTCAACTTGCCTGTTTAGCATCGAGTCTACGCTCCTCGGCTTCCAGCTCTGCTACATCGCTTCAGCTCTCCCGTGATCTCCTGCTGTTCAATTCGATATACTACTGCTTCCTGAATATTTGTCGTCCTTGCTGGCCTACCTACAGTGCGCTGCACCTGCCTGCTGCTTCCATTCTGCAAGGACTTCTCATCTCGTCCGTTCCCTGCCACTCAGGTATCCCTGCACCTATCTCTAACAGCCTGCTCATCTGAACCACGGTATGCATACTTCTCATTGACTGTGCTGGTGTATTGCATATCCATCTGGACTGAGTTGTTCTCCTCCGGAGTTTCCATCCTCTGAGACTATTGCTATTATTGACTGTGTTTCCTTTTGCTGGACTATTCTAGTGAATTTGTTTATCTGTGCAGTGCTGTTCATTCATTATTATTATTGTGTGCAGTTCAACGTGGGATCAAGTTCAGTGTACCCGTGTAGACTCTGCATTGCATTTATCTCCTCGTGTCCTTCCTCACATATATTTTCAGTGGTACAACTTGCTAGAGGCAGACCACTGATTCCTGTTTCCCTGTGTCACCAGTTGCATATATCCTCTCACATAAGCAGTGGTACAACTTGCTACACGCAGACCACTGACTTCCCCGTTACCTTCACCTGGATTCCATTCCTTCACTACAGACAGCGGTACAACTTGCTATACGCAGACCGCTGACTTCCACCTCCTTATTACTCCTGGACATTCTTCTCACTATAGCAGTGGTACAACTTGCCGTGCGCAGACCACTGACTACCCTCACGTGTCCTTGTCCATCCAGATCCTCGTGTTCAGTTACCTATTGTTTACCAGTGCTGCTAGTCATAGACTTTCTGAGCATTCTCTAACCATCTGCTGTTTCCAGTTCCATTATCACCCTGCCATCAGAGTATCATATACCAACTCTACTGCTCTGATAAGACCATCAGCGGGTGATACTGGGTAAAGACTCCTAGTGCCCGTGACAGTTCCCCCATAACAACTGAAAGAACAAGGAACTGACCTTGACCCTTAATAACTCTGGCAACAGACATATGTAACTGACGTACAACAAAATTGGGATCAAGTAAGTCTTGATCAAATCAATCCGTTCTCTGTAGGGCACCTTCCACTTCTTCCAGTTATCCACCTTAGAGGCGGCATCTGCTAGTTTCAATTCCCAATTTCGCTGGGCATAATCACCCGAACCAAATAGAATGCCTAAGATTTTAACCTCTTGACTGGCCTGAGGGAGCGCATCCGGAAGGACAAACTGCCGTCCTTCCTCCCCTAACCAGAGAACTTCACTCTTTTCTTGGTTTATCTCTGAATAGTCGCAGATTAGATTTTCAATGCCACGCGCATCGGCCATGTCTGACAAGACGACTGTGACATCATCAGCGTAGGCCGCTACCTTCAAGGAAACATCCACAGCCAGCTGCACTCCCCTCACTGCACCGTTCTCAATCCTCCTGATAAAAGGATCAATCGCAAATACATAGAGGAAAGGGCTCAAGGGACAACCTTGTCTGACTCCAGATGGCACCGCAAAAGTAGGACCCACCCAACCATTTACAAGAGGGAAGCTCTCGGCCTGCCTATAAATGGTACATAGCCAATCAACCAACCTCCCTGGCAGACCATACCTCCTGAAGAAGTGCCCACAGATATTCATGATTGACACGATCAAACGCCTTAGATTGATCCAGCGCCAGAAGGTACTTACCCAACTTCTCAGCCCTGCACCGCTCCATGGCCTCCCGGACGCCAAGGACAGCATTAAAGATGCTTCGACCCTTCACTGTACTGTGCTGAGAAGTGGAAAGGAACAGGCCTGATACTTCCATAATCCTGTTAAAAATGACCATTGCCAGAATCTTTCTATCTGAATTGAGAAGAGCGATGGGGCGCCAATTCTCAATCCTGGATGGGTCTTTCCCCTTGGATAGCAAAATAAGGGCGGGCTGCCTCATGGAGGGAGGGAGTAACCCTCTACCCAAGCTCTCGTTAAACACCGCCACTAGGTGTGGGGCCAGGAGGTCCACAAAGGCTTTATAAAACTCAGAAGTTAAACCATCCGGGCCTGGGGATTTCTTATTTGATAAACTATCAATCGCCCTCCTGACCTCGTCCACCGTTATCTCATAATCCAAGGGTTCAAGAGAAGCCTGATGGCCACCAAGTCCAGACACGCCCCTCAGAAACCGCTCCATCTTCTCTCTGATAAGTACCTTCCCAGACAAAAGGCCAGAGTAGAAGGAGTGCACGACTGACAAGATACCTCGTTGGTCTTTCCGGAGGATCCCTCTGTCATCGTGCAGTTCCCTCACCTCCTTCGCCTCAACCAAACTCTTACAGTTAAGGTAGGGATCCGGAGAGTGGTACTTACCGTAGTCCCTTTCCAAAACCAAAGAGGCATAACGGTCATACTGGCACTCTTTTATCTGGGATTTTACCCAGGAGATTTCCCTACTATCTCCACCCTCAGAAATCAGGAAATCGAGTTTCCGTCTCAAGGCATGGCAGACGTTCTTTTTTTATCCAGTTCCTCTGAACTACAAGTTCCCTAAAGAACCTCCGAACCTTTGAATTCCTCCCACCACTCTGGCCTAGCCCAACCTGTGTCTAAAAGTGTTTCTTGGGTTTCAAGGAAGTCCCTAAAGGATTGTCTAACCTCCTCATATTCCAGAAGGCTGGAGTTCAGACGCCACAGGCCTCTGCCTTTCTGAGGGGTGTCTGTGTTCAAAGAAACGCAAAGGCAAACGTGATCCGAGAACTCTATCGGCATCAACTTTGGAGTTGATGTGACAGAGCTCCCTTTAACAAAAAACCTATCTATTCTTGACCTACTTCTACCTCTAGAAAAGGTGAACCCCGTGAGGTCTGGAGAGTGACGAATATGCACATCTACCAGCCCAGCCTGACTTACCATATTAACTAAAAAGCCTGCATCATAGCCCAGCGATGTCCACGAGCCTTCCCTATCCTCTGGCCTAACAATGGTGTTAAAATCACCCCCGAAGACATTCTGCCGGCCCGTAAAAAGGTAAGGTTTAATTTCCCTGAAAAGGCATTTCCTGCCCCGTTTGTCTGTGGACCATAAATATTTATCAACCTCAGGACCTGGCCCCTTAGGGAAACATCCATAACCATACATTTGCCCATGCTTATTTCTATAATCTGCTGAATGGTTACCATGCCAGTAAAAAGGACTGCCACTCCACCGTACGTCTCGGCCGCAAGAGACCAATAGGAGGGACCTCGCCTCCACTCCCGTTTGCATTTGTGGAGGTCCGCGAGACGCCCAATCCTAGTCGCAAAAACAAAAAATCAACCTCAAGCGTGTTGAAAAAATGCCAAATAACGGGCTCGATCGGAACGCACAGATGCCACATTAATGGTGGAAAACTGTATGGGTTGGGGAGCCATCATTAAAGATTATAGGCATCGACATTGCCTTCATTACCTCTCAGCATTATATTACCTAACACCTATAAGACCTTCGATCCTATCCCTGGATCCTGTACACCATCACTTCTGGCCAGAGAACCGTCTGACCGAACCACACTGTGAATCCCAGAAATTGTCCCCCCGGGGTCCTCCCTTTCTGGATATATTTCCTCCCTCTCCCCCCCCTGGTTCCATCACATCCTCCTCCCTATGACCCCGATTCCCTCCACCTGAACTACGAACTACCTTAAAGATGGTGTCAGTAGCCTCAAAAACCTTAGTAGGTTCCCCATCTACTTGAATTACAGACTTGCAAGGAAATTTTACACCCACAATATTGATCTCCCCACAATTCTCACCACCTGTTCCGACCTCAGTACACACCACCTTTTGAACAAAGGGATCAGCCTGCCTAACCCTAACCTTTGCCCTAGTTCTCTGCGCTTTGGGCCTCGGGACCAGCTCTGCACCAGCAGTACACACAATTTCCCCATCCTCTTCATCACTAGACAGGGACAAAAATCTGTTGGCCATAACAACTGGTTCAGGAGAACTTGGACTCGCCCTACCCCCTTTCCGCTTTTTTACCACCTTCCAGCTTCCACCTTTTTCCATATCCTCCTCCCCACCTTCCTTACTAGTACTAGGCTGGCCTGAGCCCACCTTTGACCTTGGCTTAGGCTGCGGTTTTTCATTCTGTAGCTGAACAGACATCCCATACCTAGGTCTTGACTGAGGCTTAGATTAGAATAAACCCTGTTTCCTAGGTTTTGCCTTAGGAGGTCTCCTCTCTTCTCTCTCCACCTCCTCAGCCCTTTCCGCCATCTCCGCATCAGATTCCTTATTGTGGTTTGCGTGGGGACAGTTGGTGAAAGAATGTCCCACTTCACCACACGGGTTACTTCTGATTACTTTACAACCTTTGCTGTATGTCCAAGCTCTTGGCAATGCGCACACCTAACATCACAATCCCTGCTAAAATTGCGGAAAGAACCGCAGCGATAACATGTGCGGGGGCTGGCCCGGATAGAAGCACTGGATTCTGTCCCTGCCTATATAGGCTGCAGATGGAAGGTGTACTAGTCCAGAATTCAGTTGCTTCAGGCTAATAACAGCCATTCAGGCCCCACTCCAGACATGCCTCTCTGAATATGGAACCTTAACTAGAGGAGATTCCATTACTGCATACCGTTTTACCCATTAGGAAAGGTCTTCCACTAATAAGGATTCATTGCGTACTAATATAGTCATTCTGATGTTATTCTGCTTGGTAATGGCTGAAGCCTCATAATCCACCCAAGGGGACACATTCTTGACACTCCCCCCACCGTGCCCAGAAATTCTGGAGGCCATAGGGGGTCTCAAAACTTAGGTCATACTCAGCTGTCCCCACTGGGTGAATACAGGCAAAGAGATCCTTGGCCACAAATCCCAACCCAAATAAGTGGTCCAGAAAAGTACCCCTATCTGGTGGGGAACCCTCCCCTTTCCATTTCAGTTGGACTACATTCCTTCTATTTGGTGATCTTCCCAAATGTGGCTGTGCTGGGGTTGATTTTTGCCACCCCAGAATTCTGGCATATGAAATGTATGGCTGCTTTTCCTGACCTCCCCCTCCCACATCGTTAACCCCTTCACTCCTTATTCCTCCACTCATACTCTTATTCCCCTCCCTAGCCTTTGTTATTTACTGCTCATTTTCTAAAGAAAAAAGCCAATAAGTAATTTCAGAATCCTTAACAGAAATACCCATTTCCAACAGGCTATCAGTCACTTTTTTTTACTCTCGTTGGCACATCCCAGTCTGCTTTTAACTTGTCTCTGGCTGCTAGGCAGTCCTTGGTCACCATACGAATTAAATTGCTTCTCAAACTGAGGTTAGACAAATTAGCATAATTTGCACCAGGCATGATATCGCTTGCAGTCTCCATTTGCACAGACTGCCTGAGTCCCCTGCTGCTCGCACACCTATGCTTAGTGCATCTGCCTCATCTCTGTCATGTCCAGGAAAGGGGATGCCTTCTCACATATTTTTGCAACCGACGCAGGAAAGTCTACCACAGCCAGCAACATTTCTGCAGATACCCCCTGAATCTTCCTGTACTGCGGCTGCAGATCACCCCTTGCAGATTTCTCTGTGGATGTTATCGGCCTGGGAATCCCTTTATTCAGTGGCAGCTGGACTATAGTCTCTGAGACTTCTTCGCATGAAATTACTGCAGGGATTTTCTCTCTCTCCCTATGCTGGATGTTCTGTGAATCACATGCTGACACACTGCTAGGCTCAGTCCCAGAGAGGATGAGGACACAACCTGGAAGTGCTCTCCCTGCTGCATCCATGTTGCCAGATCCAGTTTTCATACTGCCAGAATCTTCCACAGCTACCCCTGACTGCACAACCGTTTGTATACTGTTTACCAATAAATGAATTTGTTCTAAAGTCACATTGTCTGTATTTTGTACATAGTCTGAATGAACAGGCAAATTAGGTGGAATTTGTTATCTCTGTGTACTCTGAGAGCTTTGCATGCCTGTCACTGATTCTTCCTCTGCACTTGTAGATTCAGCTTCCTCTGCATTTATCCAGGCACTTAGTCTTTTTGCACACTCTCCAGTTCTTGATTTCTTGAGAAAAAAACTGCTCTATTTGAGCTAAATTCTTTGTTTCTTTTCTTTTTTTAAGCAACAGTATCTGCCCCTTTAACTTCTCCACCTCACTTTTGGCTACTTCTAGTTTACATTTCACTTCTTCCAATTCCATGGTATCACCCCAGTCACCAGAAGCACCATTCTCCTCATTATTTTCACAGTCGGTGTCCATTACAGGGGCATTCTCTGCTGAAATTGTGGACTCTGTCGTGTTGTTATCTTTCTCTTTATACTGCACTGTCTCTCCCAGTATTACATCAGTACCTTTAGCCACCGCAAAATCTTCTGGGGCCTTAACCCCCTTTTTCTTTGCTTGCACAGGCTGAGTTCTTCCTCCAGGTTTTACCTCCCCAGATATGGGGGGCTTCTTGGAAATCCCTGAAGCACTTTCAGCTCCCTTTTTCCTACCCCCGGTGGGGTAACCACGATCAGGTTCATCACCAGGCCTTACTCCCTGGCTGCTGGTACTCACTGGTGTTTCTGTGATTAGACCTGGACTAGGCCCAACAGCCAGGGGACTCTCCCAGGGAGGCTCCATCAAATCTGGGTAGACAGCAAACAACGGTATGGAAGTCAGGAGCTCACAAGCAGGCCTACTCAATGCCGTTGGGCCAGCAATTAGACAGTGGGAAACAACAAAGAATGGTCAGTTACATATAAAACACTTGTCTTTTGCCTGGCCCAACACTGTTTAATGCATGAAATCAGGTGGCAAAGTGGGCACAGTTAGCATTTTCATTATATTGAATAAGTAGCTGTAGTTTTGCAGGGGTTAAATGCTGTTTCTAAAGATATGGGGATTTTGATTTAAGTGTTACGGCTAGTGTCCCAAACATGAACTCCTAGAACAGACAGTAGAGGTTTTTACATATAGCAGCCACCTTTCCTGAAGAGCCGATTTTGCTCACAGGTACTCGGATGCCATCAGGTCTTAACTCTAAGTAGTAGGAACTTATGTTTGGAGACCATAGCGCTGGTGGTAGGAGGAGTTCCTGGAGACAGGACAACCTGGAATGGTCCAAGATACGAGCCGAGGCAACTGGTAAACAGGCGAGGTCTGGTAATCAGGCAGAGGTCAAGGTAACAGACAAGCAGGCAAGGTCCAGTATTCAGACAGAGGTCACAATGGGAGTCAGTCAATTAGAGCAAGAATACACAGGAACAACCTGGAGCAGGACAGCAACTAGGTAAACAGAAGCTATAACCGGCAGGGAGGCTAAGCCCTCCCTGCCTGAAATAGTGCTGTTATCCAATAGAATGGGGTCCAGGGAGTGCCCAGAATTCGCAACAGGCGGCGAATGATTAATTATGCCCCCACACACGTGCCCAGCATCCTGCCCCGATGTTGGGATATGACGTCCCGACTGACTGTCAGAATACCGGGACGTGGAGAGAGGTAGCTCCAGGTCGTGATATTAAGCATTCGTTTCAGTCATAGCAAATTACAATGTATAAATCCGACAAGGACTGTGCACTTGTCTGACCTAATACACAGAAAAACATAAGAACAAGCAAGTTACATATACATTTAGTTGGACTGAAATGTGCAGAAAATTGTAGTATAATGTAGAGATGAGCGGGCTCGGATTCTGCTAATCCGAGCCCACCCGAACAGTGCGGATCTGAACGGGATCCGAGCACTGTTCGGATAATTCCGGCGGGCAAAAATTAAAAACGAGGCTCTGTCGTCCAAGTCTCGCGTCGAATCTCGCGAGGGGTGGGAGGGAGGGCCCAGAACAATTCCATCTTGTACCTCTTTTTTTGGCATTATGTGCTCAAGCTACCTCGGTGCAACCTTTTGGCCTAAAAACAATATTGTGAGGTGTTCAGAATAGACTGGAAATTAGTGGAAATGATTGCTATTGAATGTTATTGAGGTTAATAATAGCGTAGGAGTGAAAAAAAAAACACACAAAACTGGTTTTTAGCACTTTTTATGTTTTTTTCAAAATAAATCCGATTCCAAAACCTTAAATCCGAACCAAAACCTTTCGTCAGGTGTTTTGCGAAACAAATCCGAACCCACAACCTCAAGCAAATCCGAATACAAAACACGAGACACCAAAAGTGTCCGGTGCACATCCCTAGTATAATGCCTCTAACAGTTGTATAAGAGTGTGGGGTTTTGTTTTTTTGTTGCAAAATATTAGAAAGCGGGTGGGGTGGGGGTAGAAAGTGATGTGGGGGGCGGGCCAAATGGAAAGCACTCGGATTTTAGTTAGTACAGTTGTTATATTTTACTCGTGGAGTGAGTGCACAGTGTTTAGTGCACATTAGGGGAAAACCCCTTCCCTGTAGTGAGGTGGGGGATATGGAGAGGGGCCGAATGGATGCTATGAGCTAGGGAAGACTCGGGCGGAGGTTGAGACCTCCCTAGGTGGTAACTCACATCTGGCAGTCTCTCGATTCTTAGCTATCTATTCCAGTGTTGGCTAACCTGTGACACTCCAGGTGTTGTCCCAGCATACCCTTCCAGCAATAAGCTGCTATATATTGGCAAAGCATGCTGGGACTTGTAGTTTCACAACACCTGTAGTGTCATCGGTTAGCCAACACTGATCTGTCCTGTTCTTTCACTGTTATATTTTGTGGAAATCCAACTTTTTTTTTTTTTAGTAAGGTTTACATACATTTGAAGTTTGTTTTCATTTCCTGAAAGTAAAGGGTGTATGGGTGGTATTATAGATTGGTGGCGGGGTTGTTGTAATGCAGAGTATTGTGTTAGAGGATGTCATGTTTCTTTTGTGTAAATAGTTATCTTATTTGTGAAGTGATGCAGTAGTTTTTGTGGAGGGATTGTAGGATGGGTGTGTGAAGTTTCGTTCCTATTGGTCCTTTTTACCTTTTAAATGTTGTATATAGTCTACTTTATTTTGTATAAAGTGATATGGAATTTAATTTTGTTGCAATGTTTTATTTTAAAAAAAATCACCCTTGCAAAACTACAGCTACTTATTCAAAATAATGAAAATGCTATCTGTGCCCACTTTGCCCCCTGCTTTCATGCCCAAAACCTTGTTGGGTCAGGCTTAATACTTTTGCAGTTTGTATAAGGGACACCCTTTAGTGTTAATCTGATGTGAAATCAGTGATCCAACTTGATTTAATCCTTTAAAAATAAGGTTTTCTGAATAAGAAGCTGGCCGAATAAGAATCTAACTTCAACCTTGTCAGTGGAAGGAGATTGGCTTTAACCTGTGACCCGCCCATATCTCTGAGACAACACGTCCATTTGGAAACTCCAGGATGAGTGTCTCTGATCACAGGTTAGGTATACTGGTCACACATATACGTTGACTATACGGACCACACACTGGGGACACTACACAGCACCTGTAAGTATGTGTCTACCACTATTCCTGTGCTATTGATTCTGTCCCCAATTAAACAATTATAAAGACATACTACCATCTCGTTTACGTCCCGTAACAGCAAACAATTGCAGTCACTGCCCTCCTGACAGGGGTTAATGCATTCAACAGAAATGCATTCAGGTACTGGGTTAATGCCATGCATAGATGGCATCAACTTTTTATGTGGTTAGGAATACAAGCGTTGATTTTCAACACATATTAAATAGACTTGGATAATCAGCAAAAACTATGTTACCGTCGGAGAAGTATTTGATTTGATGTGCTAAATTGTGTTTCCAGACCCTTTCTCTGGCGAAAACAGACGTATTTGCCGGAGTTTAGGCTTAACACAGGTTCATACCTAGACCTCAAAGTTTATTATTATTAGCCGCCAGTAGAAATGTTTTTTGAATGAATGCTAATTAGAAATAAACATTTATTGCAGATAGGTACTAGTGAACACTAGGTAGGCAGTTGGCCAATGTCGGTAAACAGCAAAAGGGCATTGTGGATGTAGTAAGCGGTATATGTGTATTATGAACTAATAATGAGAGAGTATGCCCCGGGTTACTAGCAGGCCACCAATCAGTGCTGGAAAGGATAAACTGCCTTGCAAAAAAGTAAATATTTAGTGCGCGCAGTTCAGCAAAAATTCTATGTTTGGCAGATCCAGTTATACAGCCCCATTTGTACCACATATATTCCCATGCCCATCATATACATTTTTGATTACCATACATATTTGCAATAGTCATCATATACACGTATAATCATCATACATATTCCCAATGGCCAGCATTAGGATGGTCTCTGTGTTGTATATCGGTCAATAGTACTGGGCAAATTATTATGCATAAAAGTATAATGTCACGATGAGAATACAGCTACCTGCGGATATTGACACTGCAACACTAGGAGGCGCAGAGTCTAACATGCCATCGGTCTCCACCACAAGGAAGGTTGGATTTCGCGGCAAGCGACGTGCAGGTCGCGGACCTCCCAGGAAGCTATCCGCGAGGCGGTGATGAGAATCATGGTCGTACGGGCTGTGGTCTGGCAACGTGCGGGCAAACAAGGTACGGAAATAGGAGCCAAAGAGTAGTCAGCAAGCCAATGGTCAATCCAGAGAGAGTGGTATAAGACAGAAGGGTAATCCAAAACGAGGTCAATGGGAGCTGGGTCCGTACACAGGGAATCAAACTGGATGCACTGGGACATGGAATGCTGGAGGCTAGGTAAACTAGTTGCTCTGGCACCCTAAGGGTTTCAGAGCCATCTTTAAATAGGGAGGAGAGGGAGTTCATTGGTGGACAGTGGGTGGCGGTAAGACGTGCTGACCGCCGTCAGGAAGTTCCGCAGCGCGTCCCGGTGCCGTGGCAACCTGGCGACCTCCGGAAGGAGCGTCTCCGTTGTCTAGCAACGGAGCGCTTAGTCAGAGGAATACGTCCGGGGAGGCACGGGGACGGCGTCTGACAGTACCCCCCCCCCCCCACTTTATTGGGAAAATCACAAGTGAACCGCTGTCTCTTCAAGAAGGCAGACAATAATCATGGGGCATGTAAATCCTCTTTAAAGACCAACGACCTCTCCTCGGGTCCAAAGCTCTTCCAATGAACAAGATGCTGAAAACGTCCCTGAAGTTTGTGTTCTGCCAGGATTTGGCTGACCTCATATCCATCTCCAGTGGTAGTTGAAATAGCCTGAGGGACAGGAGAAATATGAGAGAATTTTTTAAGTACCACTGGTTTGAGTAAGGAAATGTGGAAAGTATTAAGGTTAGGGGGAAGCCGGAGTTTAATATCAACAGGGTTAATAACTTGAATAATCGGAAAAGGCCCAATGATCCGAGGTGCCAACTTCATAGAATGGACCCGAAGTCTGAGGTTCCTAGAGGACAGCTACACATCATCTCCGACCTGGGCGGCAGGAACCGTGGGAGATGATGAGGAAAATGTGGGAAGAATAGGATGCATACCGTAAACAATGAAGAAAGGGGAGGATCCTGTGGAGGAATGCTGATGATTGTTATGGGCAAATTCAGCCCAAGGCAACAGGAGACTCCAGTTAGACTGATTGTGGGATGAAAAACAACGGAGGAACAATTCCAGGGGGTAAATGTATCAAGCTGAGAGTTTTTTGTCAGGTTTGAAAAACCAATCAGATACTATCTATCATTTATTTAGTACATTCTACAAAATGATAGCTAGAATCTGATTAGTTGCTATAGGCAACATCTCCACTTTTCAAACCCACCGGAAAACTCTCAGCTTGATACATTTACCCCCAGATCTTGATTTACCCGTTCAGTCTGTCCGTTGGTTTGTGTATGGTAACCAGAAGAAAATTTGAGGGTAACACCTAAGTCCCTGCAAAATGCCCTCCAAAATCGGGATATGAACTGATCACCACGTTCGGAGATTATTTCCCGAGGGCACCCATGGAGACGAAAGATCTCCTTGACAAAGACTTGTGCCAATTTGGAGGCGGAGGCTAATAACCCTTTCAGAGGAACAAATTGGGCCATCTTCGAAAACCTGTCCATTGTTACCCAGATGGTGTTGAAACCACAGCTAGGAGGTAAATCTGTGATTAAGTCCATAGGAAAGCTTAACCATGGCTGGTTGGGAATGGTTTGTAGTAAACCAGGGATGAGTTGCTTAGGAACTTTATTTTGGGCATACGTGGCACAAGAGGCTATGAATTCCCGGATGTCTATACGGATGGTAGGCCACCAGTAGTATCGGGACAGTAATGAGAGAGTCTTCTTAACCCCAGCATGTCCAGCGAACTTGGAAGTATGCACCCAACAAAGAGTCTTCAGACAGAGTTGGGGTTCCAGGAAAGAACAACCGACAAGGGGGGTACGAGTGATTGCCACGATGCAAGAAGGTTCAATCACAGGTGGGGGTTCCACAATGATGGAACATCGGAAATGTCAAACGACCTGGAGAGACCATCAGCCTTGGAGTTTAAGGAGCCGGCACGGTAGGTAAGTTTAAGATCAAACCTGGCAAAAAATGAAGACCATCTGACTTGGCGGGGATTTAAACAACGGGCATCTCTAAGATAGATAAGAGTTTTATGATCAGTGAAGACAGTAACCGTGTGGAGAGCGCCCTCGAGGAGGTGGCGCCATTCCTTCAGTGCAGATTTGGTTGCGAGTAGTTCTTTATCACCGATGCCATAATTAATTTCAGAGGAGGAAAATTTTCTCGTGAAAAAGCCACAGGGCAGGAGGCTACCAGAGATGGATTTTTGAGATAATACTGCCTCAACACCAAGAGAGGATGCGTCACCCTCTAATAAGAAAGGTCTGTTTTGGTCTGCTTGAGCGAGCACCGGAGCCAAGAGGAAGGCTTTTTTTAGAAGTTCAAACGCAGTGATGGCTTCAGAGGACCAATTCCGGGGATCGGTCGACTTCCGAGTAAGAGCCGTGATGGGAGCAATTATAGAGGAGAATTGAGGAATAAACTGCCGGTAATAATTGGCGAAGCCAATAAATCTTTGCACTGCCTTTAATCCTAACGGTCGAGTTTGCAGTATAGATGGTTCGAACGTAGAAGTGATAGGACCTCTTTGACATGCAGACGGTGGGAGGTCAAGTTAGGAGAAAATATTAGAATGTCGTCTAGGTAAAGCAACAACAGTGACGTAGAAAAGGTCTTTGAAAATTTAATTGATGAAGGATTGAAAGACTGCTGGGGCATTGCAAAGGCCGAAGGGCATGACAAGGTATTCAAAGTGACCCTCTCGAGTACAGAAGACCGTTTTCCACTCCTCTACTGGATGTATACATATGAGGTTATACGCCCCATGTAGATCCAGCTTAGTGAAGATCCTGGATCCACTGATCCTGTCAAAGCGTTCCGAGATAAGTGGCAGAGGATACCTGTTATTGACAGTGATGGCATTCAGTCGCCGGTAATCAATACAGGGCCGTAAGGTCCCATCCTTCTTCTTGACAAAAAAGAAACTCGCACCTGCGGGAGATGTATACTTCCTGATGAAGCCTCGCTGAAGATTCTCCGAGATATAGGTGGACATCGCCAGATTCTCAGGAAGGGATAACGGATAGATTATACCTTTTTAGGTAGTGGTTTTTCCGGCAGTAATTCGATGGCGCAATCCCAGGGGCCGTGAGGAGGAAGACTCTCCGCAGCGGCCTTGCGGAACACGTCTTGAAAGGCGGTGTAGGGAGTAGGCAAGTCAGCCTACTTGGGGGAGTGAAGCTTGAGCCACGGTAGTCCTAAAATAACGGAATTCACAGACCGAGGAAGAACCAGGAACTCAGTTTCTTCAGAATGTAGCACCCCTACCGTCAGCCGAATAGGAGAGGAAATGTGGGAAACAGAACCATTGGAGATACGATTCCCATCCACAGCGGTGAGATAAAGCGGCTGAGGCAATTTTCGGATCGATAATTAGAGTTGCGATGCCAGTGTGGCAGAGATGAAATTCTGCCACACCGGAGTACACAAAGGCAAAGGTCTCATAGGGGCCGACGGGAGTATCCAGAGATATAGACATAAGGAAGTCAGAACCGGAATTCGTATAGGGAGTTGTAAACCTAACTCCTAAGTCGGCCTCCCTGTTACCGATTAGGAAGGAGCGGTTCCCGGCCTCTTGGTGCAGGAGGCTAGAACATGTCCAGGTTCTCCGCAATACAGGCAAAGATGTTGCTTGAAACGTCTTTGACGTTCTTCAGGAGAATAAGCGAGAACAGCCAAACTGCATGGGTTCTTTTGAAGGTCCAGGATTTTGGAAAAGGGGAGCAAGGTGTGGAGAGACCCGGCTAGTAGCAGAGCGTTCTTGAGTTCGCTCCCGGAAGCGCAGGTCAATGCGATTTGCATAAGGAAATCAAGGAATCCAGATCTACAGGGAGTTTGCATGACACTAATTCGTCCTTGATGCGGTCTGCCAGTCCTTGCCAAAATGTTGCCACCAACGCCTCGTTGTTCCATTTTAGTTCGGAAGAGAGCGTGCGAAACTGAATCGCATACTAACTGACTGTCGGAGACCCCTGGCGAAGGTTTAGAAGACTGGAGGCGGCAGAGGATACCCGGCCGGGCTCGTCAAAAACTCTCCGGAATGCCTCAATAAATGAAGCTACATTAGAGAGGAGAGGGTCATTCCATTCCCACAGGGGAGAGGCCCAGGCTAGGGCTTGCCACTTTTACTCGTTCAGAGGGAAATGATGCAGGATTACACTCGAAATGAATCAAGCACTGGTTTAGGAATCCCCTGCATTTCTTAGGTTCTCCATCAAACTTGTCCGGCGGGGAGAGTCTGAGAGTGGTGGACACCACTACAGAAGAAGAGGGAGTGACTGCGGCTCCAGAGGTAGTTACCGGTATGGCCTGGGGGGAGGTCACTGAGACCTGAAGGGACTCAAGTCGTGCAGCGACTCCTTGGATGCATTTGAGAAGCTGCGCCTGTTCGGACTCCTGCTTTTCTACTATGTGAGCAAGATGGAGGAGTAGGTCCCGGGCCGATGGTTCACCTGGCATTTCTGTAGACATTTTTGGGCCAGAGCAAACTGTCACAATGAGAATACAGCTACCTGCAGATATTGACACTGCAACACTAGGAGGTGCGTAATCTAACACGCCACCGGTCTCCACTAGGGGCCCCCGCAAGGAAGTTTGGATTTCGCGGCAAGCGACGTGAAGGTCGCGGCCCTCCCAGTAAGCTATCCACAAGGCGGTGATGAGAACTGTGGTCGTACAGGCTGTGGTCTGGCAACGTGCGGGCAAACAAGGTACAGAATCAGGAGCCAAGGGTCAATCCAGAGAGAGTGGTATAAGACAGAAGGGTAATCCAAAACGAGGTCAATGGGAGCCGGGTCGGTACACAGGGAATGAAACTGGATGCACTGGGACATGGAGCGCTGGAGGCTAGGTAAACTAGTTGCTCTGGCACCCTAAGGGTGTCAGAGCCATCTTTAAATAGGGAGGAGAAGGAGTTCATTGGTGGACAGTGAGCGGCGGTCAAACGTGCTGACCGCCAACAGGAAGTCCCGCAGCGCGTCCCAGTGCCATGGCAACGGGTGCGGGTGACCCCCGGAAGGAGCGTCTCCGTTGCCTTGCAAGGGAGCGCTTAGTCAGAGGAAGTCGTCTGTCCCCGGCCAGCGGGGAGGCACGGGGACGGCGTCTGACATATAATACGTACTTGTCTTACTTTTTGTGCATTCTTGTTCTTTCTCCTTGAAAATGCAATGTGCAGTCTTTTGTCTATACTGACATAATTTACTTCTCACTAATTTGTTTGATACCATTTGTATATGCTTTGTTAAGGCTAAAGGTACGGACATGAACTCTCAGAACAGATGGTAGATGTCTTCATCCTTAGCAGTCGCCTTTCCCATAGATCTCAGTACGCTCACAGGTTCTTGGATGCCCCCAGGTGTAAAACACAGAGTGTAGTGGGAGCTGATGTAATCCTCCCTTCTCCTGTTTCTTCTCGCAGGAGATGGGAGGAGTAACAGGAAAACAAGACTAACCAAAAACATTCGTGGGTCCAAAGCAATCAGAATAACCAGGGTTGGGCCAAAGGTCAGGGCAGGTTGCAAGGAGAATCCAAAATAACAGGCAGAGGTCAGGGGCAATCAGCAAACAGCAGCTGAAGTCTCAACGGATATCACTCAGATAACAAGCAGAGTATTTGGAAGAATATAGAGCAGGTCAGCAGGTGTGAGGACAGAAGCTATAAGCCCTCCCTGCCTTTAATAGCGATTGTGGCCCAGTAAGGATGTAGGCTCCCAATCTGTATTAATCAGCCTCAGGAGGCTGCTAATTAAATGAACTCCCACTGCGCATGCACACCTGGCTGCCAGGCAGCTTGCCGAGCGCGGCGCAGGTGAGAAAGCGTCACGGTAGCCCTGGCAACAGCCGCGACGTTAGGCATGGGTATGACGTCTTGGCTGCCAGGGCAACAGTCGGGATGGAATGAGAGGTAGGAAGAAGTAGGAACATAACAAAGGAGGCTGCCATATTGTATTTTTGTACTGCCAAATAGTTGCTTGTCACGTTTGGGTGCTCGCAACACAAAGCTCCATAAGCAGAGTGAAGTGCTTTAAGTATACTTGAACATCACCACTTTGATCTTTTTCTGGGGTTCCAAAACACCACCCACATTCTATGACTCCTCTTCCGTATGTTTCTTCAACAGGGCAAACTACTTCAGGAGTTTTCTACAGAACTAGTGCACCAATACCCAACAAGAGGGATATCGCCAAGTAACTACTTCACTCAAAAGGAACACCAAAAAGTAGCTTCTCTGGGATCACCCCACCAAACTAAGTACAGGACAAAAAGAACCAAACGAGATGAATATATCGCCCAACAAATTTTTCACTCTAAAGGATTAAGAAGTAAGTGACAAACATGTACAACACCACACAACCTATAGATCCTACCAGGCTATGCCACAACACCTTTTTCACTTTCCACTTAGGACTGGTACCCCTATCCTCTCCATAGGGTAGCAACCAAGCACAGCTCCACTGATATATCCTTACAGCGCAGACAGCCCTTATCCTACATCTCCACCTATAGATATGAAGGATTTTTATTATAGACAGATGAAAGACAAATTGGACCCCATTGCGAGTGGGCTCTTGACCCTGCTGTAATACCTGTTATGGAGACCTAGAACTGTTTTGCTGTATATCATTTTTCTAACAAATTAACTTTTTAGTCAGAGCACAAACCCAAAATTCACAGATTAACAAATGTAATCAGAATTTAAACAAATGATACATGGGCTGATGGAAATATTAAGGAGAGGGTGGGGTGAGGATGTCTGTCATGGAACAGGTAGTAGATACATAATGCATATTAGTCAGGGCTAGTGGAGATCTTTGTTCCAGCTATGTGGAAAGGTAAGTGTCACACATCGCACCAGTTAACCATTCATTCTGGTTTCTGTTCATACCTGTTTCCCTTGGTTTTCACTCCCTGCATTCACTTGCTGGTCTGAACTGAGCATGCGCACACCAGGTCTTTCAAAACTTCCTGCATTCAGTTGATAGGCTAATTGCCTGTCAGCCCTGTCTATTTAAAGCACCTGCCTCCCTACTAAGGTGCCGGATTTCCAGGTCTCCTTACCTGTAAGATGTCTCCTCCTCTGGCTCCTATTTATTGCTTCTACCTTGTTATTTGGTGGATTCAGCAACCACGCTGCATATCATTGCACATCAACTCTGATCCTGCTCCAGGGCTTCCAGCTCATCAGGACCTCAGCGCTTCACCATCCTGCAGCCTGTTGCTCTCCTGTATATCTTCTGTATTACCTCCGCAGTCAAGATGCTGTAGCTACTCTGCAGAGCATTGCGCATCATCTCTGAATCTGCTTCAGGGCTTCCAGTACATCAGGACCTCAGCGCTTCATCATCCTGCAGCCTTCCTCTTTTGTGCATACATGACTCGCCTTCTCCAAGGTCTAGACGCTGCTGTCTCTCTGCATGATGGCCCTCCTACTCGAGGGCCATCCTGTTCACCAGAATCTCGGTGCAGCAGCACCCCATAGACTGTTGCTTTCTCTTGTTATCTAGAACTACCACTTACCTGTTAAACCGGCTTAGTGCTCTGACATATCCGCATTGCCACCTTTATCTCCTTACCATCCATCTAGTCTCCCTCATTGCCTCCCCTAGAGGACCGCTATCTGCGGTTAGAGTACCGCTAAGTCCATATCCCCTTGCGGGGATCCCTGGTGATAATCTGTCGTCCATTAGACTCTGCTCCTCTCGGGGGGTAGTATCCACCTGAGCAGGCTTCAAGGCCCATCTTGACTCTGAAACCGTGACAGTAAGGTTAATAGAAGAAGGGGGAGACTCGATAGGTTAAGTATTCGGTGTCGAAATGATGGGTTTGTTCTACTCAAGATGCCATGGGGGCCAACATTACAGCTGAGTGGAATGGAGGGTCCGTCTGTTTTGAATGGAACGCAAAGGTCAATTTGGCTGATGCAAGTCCATACAAGGTAAATTTTATGGAGTGCCCAGATATGTGTTGGGTTGTGTAAGATAGATGAAAGATCCACAGATCTTTAGGAATCAGAACTTCCGTTGTAGAATTGAGTAGTCTGTGGATCTTGTCCCAGAACAAAGAGATGTGGGGATAGGTCCACCATATATGTTTGATGGTTCCCCTGTGGCCGCGAATCATACAGCATGTGTGTTCAACTGTGGGGAACATTTTATTATTGGGGTATAGTATCACCAATTGTACACTTTATTTGCTTTATTGATCACTGTCAAAATTATGGTGTGGGATTTTCTCTCCTGCATCTTCTGCCAGCATTCCTCTTCTGGTGGGGGAAGGGGGGTGTCCAACTCCCACTTAGATTCATGTCTGTGGTGGAGTTCTGATTTGAGACTAAAAGCATGTTGTAAATTGAACCGCTCATGTCCCGTCTGATGGCGGATACATAGACCTATTTTGGGTAGCATTTTAAAATAAATGTAATTTTCTTTTTATTTGGACAACATACGAGAACAGTTAAAAACTTTTTTTTCCATGATTCACCCCATGATTTTTCAGGCAATTAAGGTACCCATAGAAGGTTATCCTACAATGTATTCACCAGGTTCTCCCATAACGTGAAATGCTACATATGTGTTCATTACTAGATAGATAATTAGTGTGACAGGATAAATCTCCTATGCCACCCTGTCATGGTGCTTGGGACAGGCTGGACTTGCCTTGCCACCGTCCACTTTGTTTATCCCAAATGCACCTCTCTAAACGCAGTAGAAGGCGCCTGCTACCACCACTAGGCCCTTCACCGGTGCCTAGAACCGCTTCATTCTGGGTAACTCTCACTGTTAGTGTACCCACTTCCTGGGCACCTGGGTTGCTACAGCTGACCTCTTCATTTAGAACAGGGTTGCTGTGGATGGTTTTCCCTGGTCTCTCACAATGGCCTGAGCTACTGGGTAGTGGGCAGAGCGTTGCTATAAGATGCTGGGTTCCAACCTCAGAACAGCCGATAACAGATTAGATTGGTCTAATCTGTAACTCACTTGAATTACAGAAGGTAAGTACTCGTCAAAGCAGGATCTCGAAGCAGTAATATTTTATTAGCTTAAGCAGTCCTAATAAGGACAGTTACATGCTAGTTTGAGGTATTAGCAATCTTCCAGATGGTACAGATAGAATAATACAAAACATAGTCAAACAGTGCTCTTTATATACAGTTTCTGACTCATATGTTGGCAGGGGGTAAACCAGACCCCTTTTCCGACCAGGTACCAAAAAGTCTGAGATGTTACTTTAAATTATTAGCATCAGGATGTAATATGTTCTCTAAAATTAGGTTTTAAATGCAATTTATACTGAAGAACATTTATACCAGTTTGTGATTTCCTTATTCACTTGCTGTTTACATTATTCATGTAGTTTGTCTATCTTTTTAACAAGACAGGATAACGGGTAACGACTCCCTGCTGTGTGTTGGCACCTCACATGAAAAGACTTAATTAGCATGGGATCATGTGGCTGGATCACTTATAAATAAATTTAAACTATTAGCGCTGTGCAACAATTTACAGCATTGCAAATGTACTGATTTTAGATACTGTGTAGTAGAAATGTACTGATTTCTGATTCAATAGGCATATGTTTGAGAACATCTGTTGTGTAACTTCGAGAGGACATCCTCATTTAAGTTAATTAGGCATTTTGATGCATTTCTTTCTTTCCTATGTGGCCTTTTGTCTTGTGTGTTAGAACCTGTCTGAACAATGTTAACATCCATGTGATGTGGGAAACCACAGCTTAGTGTAAATTTTGTTAAGTTTAAATTGTATTTAAAATCTAAGTTTAAAAAACATATCACATCCCGATTTTAATCTTTGAATGAAATATTTCAGACTTGGCTGGGAATAAGGGCTGGTTTACCTCCTGCTAGGCTGTGTCCAAAATGGTATAAAAACAAACACTGTTTGACCATTTAGTATTATACCATCTGTACTTCTGGAGATCACTACTACCTTAAACTAGTGTATATAATTGACCTTATTAGGAGACTTGAGTTAATAAACATCACTGCTTCAAGATCCTGCTTTGATGCCTACTTACCTGCTGTAATTCCTGTGACCTACAGATTAAACAATCTAATCTGAGGTTGGGACCCAGCATCCAGTACCAATGCTCTACCTGCTACCCTGCAGCTCTGACCAGTGTGATAGGCCCGGGCTAACCATCCACAGCATCCCTGATCTGAAGGCAAGAGGTCAGGTGTACCAGCCCAGGTGCCCAGCAAGGGTGTACCCTAGCAGTAAGAGTTACCCAGAATTAATCTGTTCTAGGCGCTGGTGTAGGAGCCCAGTGGTGGCAGTAGGCTCATCCTACTGAGGCTAGAAGGGCACAATTTAGGCTAAAGAAAGGGGACAGAGGCAAGGCAAGCCCAGCTGGTCCCCAGCAACAACGGACAGGGTGCCATAGAAGGTCCATCCTGTCACAGATCCTTTCTTCAGACAGTTGCAGAAACAAATCTCCAAAATCTCATAAAAAAACAATACATGACCAATATGAAAATAAATGCACTTTTTTACACTCCCAGTGCGTAACCTTTATGGCGCTGCATGACGGTTACTGACCCATACATTAAATATATACATTTAAATTAATAAACATTCCCTTTAATACATTTTTACATCCCCTAGTGCTGTGGTTTAATCCTTCTGGATCTGGGTATTAACCCTCCCGGCGCACATTTCAAGATGGACCCGGCCACAAATAGTTTTGTGTCTATACTTGTGCATGGTTTCATCATCATCCTAGCTGCAGATGGTCTCTACGGATCTCCTGTTACTCCTGATCTGTCCAAGTAGGAGGGAAGACGGGATGGAGAAGGAAACAGAGAATATGATCTCTAGTACTGCTTGTTCTTATTTGCAGAAATAAGTGTAATATTAAACCAGGACATGCACAGTAAGAGCAGGCAGTGTGAGGACAGCAAGAGCAATTGCACCAGAATTTCCCAGTTTCTTTTAACATCGGAACTTGAACAAGGCAATATAAACTTTTGCATGGTCATCTCAATTTCTTTATAGCTGACACAGCTGAAGTTACCACTGGACAGAAGCCTGGTGGTTATGAATGGGCTGGATGTAAAGGAGACCGGATAAGATCAGCAGGCACCAAGGGAAAGAAAATGGAGTTGAAGCAGAGAGTAAAGGGTTGTTGGAGCAAATGAGCAGTGAGTGAAATCAGGGTATCCCTGATCTATTTCTGAAACTAAATATGATATGCAGCCCTTTCACATGGTGATCTCCATTTTACCCACACCCCCAGACCAGGAGGCAGACAAGGAGGGGGGGTTGGACTACTTCTCTCCCCACAGTGCACATTCACAGTTCTACCAAGTATCCCTTCACTCACATTCACATCTTTTGAAGTACATGCGGTTAGGATTTTTAACCCATTCTCTATGCGTGTTGCTGTCATCTATCGCCCCCCTGGTCCACACCAACAATTTCTTGAACACTTCTCTGCATGGCTCCCTCACTTCTTATCTACTGATATCCCCACCATCATCATGGGTGATTTCAACATCCCTATTTCTAATCCACGTTCCAATGCTGCTTCCAAACTAATCTCTCTAACCTCCTCACTTGACCTCTCCCAGTGGATTGAATCTGCTACTCATCAGGATGACCATTGTCTTGATCTTGTTTTCTCTAGACTATGCTCAGTTTCTAATTTCCTTAACACTCCTCTCCCCCTCTCGGATCATCACCTTATTAGCTACGCGCTCACCCCCAGTTCTTTACCCTCCCTGGTGTCAAACTCTTCCAAGCCTCCTCGTACCCGCAGGAATATCAACACTATTGATTTTCAACAGTTTTCCACCTCTCTCCAACACCTTCTCTCCCCAATTTCTACATTCTCCTCCCCTGATCGGGCAGTACCCCATTTTCATCAAACCCTAGCAACTGCTCTGGATCAAGTGGCTCCAGCGACACTACATACTTCGCGTAGAATTCGTTGCCAACCATGGCACACTACAGTAACACGAACTCTAGAAAAACTTTCTCGTAAAGCAGAACGTCACTGTCTTAAATCTTGTGCCTCTAATGATTTCATCACATATACTGATATCTACCACTCCTACAGAAATGCTCTGGACACTGCTAAACAAGCATACTACCGATCTCTCATCTATGCTCAGGCTTCTAACCCCAAACGCCTCTTTAACACATTTAACTTTCTTCTGAATCCTCCCGCCCCAAATCCTCCAACTAACATCGGTGCACAGGATCTTGCTTCCTATTTCAAGGACAAAATAGATAAGATCAGGCTTGAAATGGTATCTCCCTTGACAAGCAATCTGCTCAATTCCTTTGTAGCACCCTCTGACACTCTCTTCATTTGAAGTTTCTACTCTCTTCTCATCTTCCTACTCTACCTCCTGTCCTCTTGATCCCATTCCCTCACAAATGGGTATGTCCCTGTCTCCTGTGCTCATTCCCCCTCTAACTAAAATCTGTAATCTATCTCTTTCCACTGGTATTTTTCCATCTATATTCAAGCATGCAGTGATTACTCCCATTTTAAAAAAACAGAATTCTGACCCGAACTCTCTCATAAATTACCGCCCCATCTCCCAGCTCCCATGCCCCTCCAAGCTTCTCGAGAGAATTGCCTACACACGCCTCGCACACTTTCTTACAGCAAACAACCTCCGGGATCCTCTTCAGTCAGGCTTTCGCTCTCAACACTCCACAGAGACTGCGCTGACCAAAGTTGTCAATGATTTGATCACAGCAAAAAATAATAACCAATACTCTCTTCCAATTCTCCTGGATCTCTCTGCTGCATTTGACACTGTTGACCACTCTCTCCTCATACAAACGCTGCAATCCCTAGGTCTTGAAGGCACTGTCCTATCCTGGTTCTTATCCTACCTATCTAATCGCTCTTTCAGTGTTAATTTCTCTGGATCCACCTCTGCTCCGCTTCCTTTATCAGTTGGAGTTCCACAAGGCTCAGTCCTATGTCCTCTGCTATTCTCTATCTACACCACTTCTCTTGGAAAACTAATAAGCTCCTTTGGATTTCAGTATCATCTCTATGCGGATGATACACAAATTTATCTATCCTCTCCTGATCTTTCACCATCTGTGTTGTCTCGCGTTACTGACTGTCTTTCTGCCATTTCATCTTGGATGTCTTCTCGCCAACTCAAACTCAATCTTTCAAAAACTGAATTAATAATATTCCCACCCAAGAACAGAAGCTTCCTGCCTGACATTTCTATTTCTGTCGATAACATGACCATAAATCCCACCCCGCAAGCTCGTTGCCTAGGTGTAATCCTTGATTCACAACTGTCGTTTATTCCCCACATCAACTCTATATCTAAATCATGTTACATACACCTAAAGAATATTTCCAGAATACGCACATATCTGACACAAGACACCGCAAAAACATTAATTCATGCACTCCTCATCTCCCGCATCGACTATTGCAATTCCCTCCTTACTGGTCTTCCCAAAGTCAGACTTGAACCCCTACAATCTATTTTGCACGCAGCGGCTAGACTGATTTTCATTACAAACCGTTATTCCTCTGCTGAGCCACTCTGTCAGTCTCTACATTGGCTGCCTGTATTTCAACGAATCCAATATAAAATTCTTCTACTAACATACAAGGCCATCAACAAAATTGCACCGACATACATTTCCTCACTTGTCTCGAAATATCTCCCTACTCGACACCTCCGTTCTGCACAAGATCTACGTCTCTCCTCCACTCTCCTCACATCCTCCCATTCTCGGATACATTATTTTTTCCGGGCTGCACCTACTTTGTGGAATTCCTTCCCTCGCACAGTAAGACTTTCCTTTAGTCTTCAAACCTTCAAGCGTTCACTGAAAACCCACCTCTTCAGACGAGGTTATGATATTCCTCAACCATCATCTTAATTTCCCTAGATTACCCTATTGCCATCCTCCTACACTGCTAACGCAAGACAACAACCTTCTGACCAACATTGCAACACACACAGCCCACTCAGTACTTTTACCTTTGCAGTCTGGCTGGTTCATTGTGCAATATGATGTAGCACATGCCCTTGTGTTTCTAACTCCCATTGTCCTATAGATTGTAAGCTTTCGAGCAGGGTTCTCTTACCTCTCTGTCTGTATGTATTACCCAGTATTGTCTTATTAATGTTTGTTCCCAATTGTAAAGCGCTACGGAATTTGCTGGCGCTATATAAATAAATGTTGATGATGATATCTAACTGTGCTAATAGCAAAGCATGTATGAATCATCACATTTACATGCTTGATATTCCTTTGTTGTATGTATAACATATTAACAGTTTCCCCACATAGCATTTGGTAGAGGCAAAAGGCCCATCTAGTCTGCCCAAATTTGTGTTTCTTGTTATTGATATAGGCCAGGCCTGGCCAGCCTGTAACTCTCCTGGTGTTGGGAAATTACAAGTCCCAGCATGCACAGCTAGCTATGTACTGGAAGAACATGCTGGTACTTGTAGTTTCACAACATCTGGAGAGCCACTGGTTGGTTAGGCCTGATATAAACTAGTTAATGCGTAACAAAAGCCATATGTCAGTCCCATTGATTCTTGATTTATTTATTTTTAACTGCACGAGTTCCCATCTTAATTAATGTGAGACTATTCAATGAATTTACTCCCCTTTCTGTAAAATAATTATTCTTTTTTTTTTTTGCTTTCCTCCCTCCATTTTCACACTACGTATCATAGTTCAATAAATTCCCTTATATGTAAAAATATTTCCTGATTTCTAATTATACTTTTCTATCATGTCACCTCTGTGACTTCTCTCCTCTAAGCTGCACATGTTCACTTCATGAAGCCTTTTCTGAGGAACTGCAAAAAACTGGTAAAAGCTTCTCAGTGGGATAGTGTAGTCCTTTTGGAGCTCAAAACATTGAGGAAAAGCGTAGGCTTTCTCTAAATCATTTCAAAAGCTCAATCCATCTGTCAGTCCATGGCTATATGTAATGGTTTATGTTGATCACTGTATGTCATGTATGTTCGATTAGTGTAACCTGTGTATAGTGAATTGTCTTGCAGAAATAGAACAGGATCTTCAAGAGTAGTAGTGTTTGTTAATCAATAGTACCTCTTAAAGGAGCTGTTAAACACCACTAATATTTAGTGAAGATACTCATATACACAGGCAGAGATACAATAACATGCTCCTTATATAGACCAAGGATAGATCTTTCCCCTTGCAAACAGGAAAGCTGTCAACACAATGATATTACATATTAATGGTTGGCATAAGAGTGTAACTCTGGGCAAAGGGAACAATGGGTTGTCTGAAATTGTAATTAAGATACGGTAATCTATTTTTCCCAAATAACTGCATATCACCATCATCATCATCATCCTCCTCCTCCCCAGCTATTTATATAGTGCCACTGATTCTGCAGTGCTGTACAGAGAACTCGCTCAAATCAGTCCTGCCCCACTGGAGCTTACAGTCTAATTTCCCTAATGTACACACATACACACACAGACCCAGAGAGACTAAGGTCAATTTAATAGCAGCCAATTAACCTACCAGTATGTTTTTGGAGTGTAAGAGAAAACCAGAGCACCCGGAGGTAACCCGGGGAGAACATACAAACTCCACACAGATAAGGCCAAGGTATGCCTACACAGGTTTGGTGTCCCCTTTATTGCCCTTTCCATACAGCAAAAACTTGGAGTGAAAAGCAATGTTCCTATATTTAATGCTAGAAATCAAGTATTATTCCACACAAACACATGTGTAATTCATAAAGCCATATGTTAGGTAAATTTTGCTGAATGCCAGTCATTATGTTTAATCAGAGACCTTGATCGGTAAATAAGAAACCAGAACAAAAAATACTTTCAGAAATAAACACACATTTGGTAAAATGCTTTCATCCTGTAAGGACTCTTTACAAAAGTTAGCAAATTGTAACTAGTTCTCAAATGTTCACTGGTGTCTTGTGATGCTATGAGGCAAGTAAACAATGCAACAGAAGAATCCTAAGTGTCAATACAGATCTAGTCGGTACAATTGCTTTGTGGTATAAGAAAATGTAAGAGTTCTTCTATCTATATGTCCGTTCGTGGATTCCTCTTGTTTCACAGTTTTGATGGAATATAGAATATACTTATACTCTCTTGAGATTCGGCAGTATGACATGTGTACACAAGTGTTAGTCCTCAATTTGAGACACTAGTTCTCTAGGTGTTATTTTACGAGAATACCTTGCTTGTATCCTTGGAATCTGTTACATGTTAGATAGGGGGTTATATTTGTAAAATAGACCATTACTGTATATTTTGCACAATTAACACAAAAAAATGAATTCCAAATATTGATGTCTCAATACACAGGATTACACAGTAGTGATATAGAGATCTGGTGAACGTGTTACACTCAGGAGCTGCCCACATGGCTCAGTAGGATACAGCAGGACTCAGACCTCCACCTAACTCATTGATACATGAAACATTGACCTGAAGATTCTGGAACTGACCGACAAGATAATTTGGAAAGGTGACTGCTGGGAATGGGACATTATCCAGTAACATTAGGGAATGTGTCACTGTCTATTTCTCCATGCAGGAGTGGGAGCATTTAAAAGGTCTTTGTAAGGAAGTAATAATGAAGACCCACCGGATCCTCACATCACTGGGTAAGAGCAGACTGATTTATTGCAAAGAAGTTTTGAGGGCCAACTAGATACACACATTAACTTGTATATAGATGCAAACAATGTATTCAGTCAGTGTCTGTTCCCTACAGATGGATCCAATAACAGAAATGCGCCAGTAAAATATCTCCATCCTCTTTATACACAGGATTGTACAGTAGATAATCAAAGTATCTCACAGGAGTATCAGGTAGATGACATTTTATTTCTAAATATCAGAATAGTAAAGTGACTTCATTATGTAATCTGTAAAAACAAACTGTGTGCATCTTAAACACTGATATATTTTTTTTGCTTTATCTGAGTGTATTAAACCCAGTATAATTTTAATGATTATTTTTTTTGTGGACAATTTAGGATAACGTCCTGACTGATATTAAAGTAGAAATGACTGATATTAAAGTAGAAATTATAGATGAAGAGGAAGAGCTGTATGCAAGGGGTGATCAGCAGTGTAAGGAGGAGGAAATCCTCATAGATATCGGCGCAGGTGAGTAATAAACAGAAAAAAGTCACACATTCCACTTACTTAGTCACTAAAAATGTTGTTTTACTTTCTCTTTTGCCTGTACAATCTAATGAGGAAAATGTATGTGCCTAAGTGGGGGAGTCAGGAGCCATCAGCCCCTATTAGACTCCTGCTCTCCTCCTCACATTATACCATTGTGTGCTAGTAGCCCAGAGATCTGACCAATCTTGTCACACTTTCTGGCGTAGTTCAAGAGATCTCTGTCTGAAAAGACTCCAGGAAATTACTCATGAACCTCCTGTACACTACATTCTGTGACAGTATCCATAACTCTCTCTGTATACTACCATATGTGACATTACACATTAGTTTCCCTTTGTAATAATCAATGAAAATCTGATCCTCAATTAGGTGTACATTAACACTGTAATACTAATGCAAAATACCAGATTATCACACCCACCCTATCCCAACATACACGTCGCACAAACTTCACCTTCTTGCATATGTACAAATACAACCACAAACCCATCTTGCACAACATCCCTCATCCAATCAATGCTATTGGATGCTCTTCATCTGCTGATCTGCCTCTATAACCTTATTTTTCCTTCTGCTTTTTTAAGCTTTGTGCTGTTGCCCATCTGCACTCTGCTCCATTCTCATATGTCCTAATTCTCTTCTCTGTGCAAGAGAGTGAGACCTAAGAGTAGTATAACCTATGGCCAGGTCTTGCTGCTAATTTAACTCCCGTCTGCCCTGCTTCCAAGGCTCCAGTGTTTGTGTTTGAGGGCAGTGGCTTTTTGGACAATGTGGCTATGCCTGTGTGTCACTGTGGATGAGTCTATGCAATGTTCATAATGCTGATTTACAATTGTATCATTGTAGTGTGTTAATTCTCCCAGTTTGAAAGCAATGGAAACTATTGGTAGTTACTGTAGACTGAGTGTCCTTATTTTGAACACAAGTCACACAGGTAATGTCAAAATGCAGTCAATGTTAATATATGTATCACAAGTCCATAGGCACAACAGGTAATGCTGGTTAGATGTATTACAGAACTCTAAGTCAGACAGGCAGAGGTTAATGCAGAATAGTCTGGTACTAGTCTGAAGGAGAGGGCAGCTCACGGTAGCAGGAAGTGACATACCAGAATGTATTTGACAGAATCCGATCACGATACAAAGGCACACTGGTATCCAGGAATAACAGAGGGAGTACAGGTACAAGAAGACTGAATTACCTGGCTTAACCACTGGAGCAGGAGATATTAGTGTCCAGGTATATTAGATGGATTGCAGTGCAAGGAGACACTGGATATCGGGCACAAATGGTGAAATGCAGATGCAGGTTACCAGGTTAGCAGCGACTGATGTCTAGGTATACAGGTGAGGCACAGGCACAAAGGATCCTGAATACAAGGCTAGTCACGAGGCACTGGATGTCTGACACAAATGGGGAAGTGCAGATGGAGGCTACTAGGTTTAGCCAGGAGGCACCAGATGATCCAAAGGAGAATCAGGCACAGGAGGGTCAGGCAAGCCAGTGTTCAAAAGCCTGAAAATCAACAATGATACCACAGAGTAAGGAGGAGCATGGCCGGATGAAGCCGGGATCTTGTGTCATAGGCAGTGGTGCAAAACAATGGAACAGGCAGAAGTCAAATAATCAGGAAAACAGGCACAATAATGGAGTACTGACAGGGACCAGAAGCAGGAAACAATTGATAGACTGCCTGGAGCAATGTCTGGGACCTGTATATAATGCAGTGGAACAGGTGCAGGTAATGATCAGGGAAGGAGGCTAACTACTGCAGGCAAGGTGGAAATGTCCATTGGCAAAACTGCAGCACCTCTGGTAGCATAGAGGTACTACAGGCCAGATACAAATTAGGATCAGAATCCTAGCATAGTGTTTGTAGTTTGTCAATAGAAACTAATACAACAGGACATCTTGCCTCATAGTATGAAAATGTTGGATATTATAATCTATACACTTATTTTATTTCCAGCAGATGAATGTAAACACAGGAATATTTCGGAGGGACAGCGTCATTACTCTTCCGATTTTGTAGTAGAAGATAACAACAATATCACACAAAATTCTTCAGGAGAGTGTCCCATTAACCTAAATATAGATCCAATACTTCACAGTGGAGATAAATCATCGGATCCCTCTAATCATGAGGAATGTTCTCCTGATAACTTAGATATTGTTACACACAGTGTAGGTGATAATATGTTTCCATGTTCTGAGGGTCAGAAATGTTTTTTAGTTAAATCATCTCTTCATAAACCTAAGAGAGCGCACATAGGTAAAAAACTATTATGTTGTTCTGAGTGTGGTAAATCTTTTATATACAAGTCAACACTTATTAGACATCAAAGATCCCACACAGGTGAGAAACCATTTCCTTGTTCTGAGTGTGGGAAATGTTTTACAGATGAATCAAAACGTATTAGACATCAGAGAACTCACACAGGTGAGAAACTATTTCCATGTTCTGAATGTGGGAAATGGTTTACACACAAATCAAATGTTTTTGAACATCAGAAAATTCATACAGGTGAGAAACCATTTCCATGTTTTGAGTGTGGGAAATGGTTTACAAAAAAATCATGTGTTGTTAGACATCAGAGGACTCACACAGGTGTGAAACCATATCCATGTTCTGAATGTGGGAAATGGTTTGCACATAAATCAAGTGTTGTTGAGCATCAGAGAACTCACACAGGTGAGAAACCATTTCCATGTTTTGAATGTGGGAAATGTTTTATACAGAAATCAAAACTTGTTGAACATCACAGAACTCACACAGGTGAGAAACCATTTTCATGTTCTGAGTGTGGGAAAGGGTTTACACACAAATCAAGTCTTATTAAACATCAGAGAACTCACACAGACGAGAAACCATTTCAATGAGATGGTTTAGACACAAATCAGACAATTTACGCATGACAAAAGCAATAGAACATGAAACAAGGTTGCTGTGATACTCCTTAAGTATTGTGAAAAGCAGTTAATTTTATTAATGTACATTTTAAAATATATTTACATAGTTTATGTTGAAAGGTAATTTGACATCACTGACTTACGGAGGGCAGTTCAAATCTCCAGTCATACAGTATATATTAACATGTTAGAATTTAATTACAATCAACATACATAAGTATATGTGTCACCAACAAAAAACTGGGACAAAGAGCACATTTGTAAAAGTGATGATATCTAATAGAATAACGAGACCACATTGTTCTTATATATGGTGGTGAATAATATATAATTCTGGCAATGGGCTGGATATATTATGTGTGGTCTGGAACACTATTATTACATTATGCCATGGATGAAGACAGGCAGCATACATATTAAGAAAGGCACAAAACTAGATGCACAAAAACAATGACATTGTGCCCAAACGAGGACGATTCTAATGTTATTAAAAAATTGTACAAAAGAATAAATTCAATGAGCATTTTAGAAGTGTAAATCACTATCACACTCAGCTTTGGGTTAAGTCACACAGGCACACATCTCACAAAAGTGTGTGGTGATTTTACTTTACTATAGCTATAATACTAAATGTATGATGGTTATTCTAGCATGTCCAGTTCAAAACAGTTGAAACAGCCATTTTATGGAATGCATCACAAAATGGCCTTGGAACCATTGACGTCACAGAGGTACTTCATGATTGATCTGACATTAAAATATATGTAATAGCTTAGACATTAGAAAAGTATTATAGCTGCCACTCTTTCTATGCAAGTTGAAGTTCATTGCTGGTCTGTTTTCAGATACCTTATATATTGTGTGCTGTTGATTTGCACAGTGATTAATAGAATATGTTTAGGTCCAATTGGATTTTATTTTGTACCTAATTTTTTAAATTATTTTATATATTGAATCTGTAGGTGAAATAAGAGTGCATGACATGCAAATATGTGGTCAGTGCACAAATCGGGTTATAAAATCTGTTATTACCAATCAAGTAGACTTCTTGTTTTAGCATAATTTAAAGAAGAGAAAAGAAAATGTAAGAAGGGGCATCTTGTAAAGGAATAGCCTGAATAAAATATTGAGTGGGGTGGGGGTTGGGATTTGGCCCCATGTGCTAGATGTTGGTTGGCAATATGTGATCTATTTTTTTTTTTTTTTTTACACTATTCCCTATAGTGGTCTGGTAACAGGTTCTAATATTCTGTAATTTTCTGTAAATCCATATTGTCATATGTAGTGGCTATCTACCCTTTGTAAATAACGCTTAGTCTTTTGTTTAGTAAGCTATTTTCTTAGTTGCTTGTTCCAGAATTGAAATAATTGACTTTGCTTCATTGTAATTAAATGTTTCAAGAGTGATCTCTGTTGTCACAATACCCGGGGGCAGGGGGGCGATACCCAAGAGAGTTGATGATCCATGGACTCCGTTGCCTCCGGTAACTTCAGATTTATTGGGAAGGCACTCCTAGCATCGGTGGACCTTTATTGGAAAGTAGAAGGCAAGTTACTAGATCTCTGTACAGTTTGGGAAATATAGCCGCTGAAAATGTCTACACGATAATGTTTAAACGCAGTCAATATACACATTCTGCGAGATGAGAATTTAGATGCAAAATCTGTTCACACGGAATATGGGAACATGTATATAATGGCAAAAGATAAAATGGGCACAATCAAAATGCTCTAAATATCCACATTGATAAAATGGTTACAAACAAAATGTCCGTATGGACTAAATGTCTACATTGATAAAATGGGTAAAATAAAAATGTTGACATGTCACTAATTAAAAAAAAAAAGCTTGAGCTCTATATTTACAATTATATGATACCTAATCTGTTCATTACATATAATATGTATTTAAAATAACAGGCTCTTTAATGTTTCTTGTTAATGAAATTTAGATTTGCAAACCAATTATGCCAACTGTATTATTTGATTATTAATATTTGCCAATTATTCACTTTATAGTATAAATCCATTGAATATTATAATCCTGTCTCGTTTTTGTATTCATTTTGTATAGGATTTGTGTATTAAAGTGTTCTTCAACCTTATATCATTATAACCTAATTTTATAGTGTATTTTTGTTATAGTTCCATTCATATCACAAGTATTGTAAGCTATATATAATATCAATAAATATCACTAAAACAGGCATTGTTTCCTATTATTTACCTTATGCGCGGGTATATTCATCATTGTGTTAAAGATAACGCTCACCTTCTTGCTTTCAATTAAATATATTCCTATCCTTTTTTTAATATTTAATGTACCATAACAATTGTTTATTCAGTGAAAGAAATATACAATGCATGTACATCAATAGTAAATCTATGTAGTCTGAAGGTCAAATTTTTTCTTTATGACTATGAAGGAAGAGGAAAAAAAATAAATACTGACTAACAACATCCAATATCTGAAAATCATATAAAACACGCTGCAAACCAAATAAAAAGTGATATTTAAATTAACAGTTAAAAAGTAGAAAGTGCCCTTAAATATCAGTTATCTAAGTTACCGTATATACTCGAGTATAAGTCGTCCCGAATATAAGCCGAGGCACCTAATTTTACTACATAAAACTGGGAAAAGTTATTGACTCCAGTATAAGCCTAGGGTGGAAAAGAGCGCTAATTTAAAAACCTAAATAAAAATGATAGGTTCAATCTATGAAATCATTTTTAGCTAGATGACAAGGAACATTCATAAATGATTATAAAATCATTGGGTACAACCTAACCTAAATAAAGGGGTATATAAGGGGTAGGGATATAAATGTATGAACATGGTGGCTGTATTGTTTGTTCATTGTGTGTGTGTGTGTGTGTGTGTGTGTGTGTGTGTGTGTGTGTGTGTGTGAGTGTGTGTGTGTGAGAGTGTGTGTGTGTGAGAGTGTGTGTGTGTGAGAGTGTGTGTGTGTGAGAGTGTGTGTGTGTGAGAGTGTGTGTGTGAGAGAGAGTGTGTGTGAGAGAGAGTGTGTGTGTGTGTGTGTGAGAGAGAGAGAGAGAGAGAGAGAGAGAGAGTGTGTGTGTGAGAGAGAGAGAGAGAGATCACTAACAAGGCAGTGCGTTCCAACACCAGGAAGTTCGGCATTTGGAACGCCGAACTTCCTGTTGTTGGAACGCATATGCAGAAGTTGACAGCCGAGGGACCGGACACAAGGTAAGTTCACCCGTGTATAAGCCGAGTGCCCTTTTTCAGCATACAAAAGTATGCAGAAAAACTCGGCTTATACACGAGTATATACGGTATATATGTTAAACTTTTTTTGGTAATGTAAGGCCCTAAGCCATCACTCCCTAATATGCCAGTTATATTTATGGATTCCTGTGATGGACCCCGTGTTATGCCATGATTACATAGATATTTTTATCTATAGCGGTGGTAGTCCTGTTACTGATGGAAATAATACAGTCATGTAAAATTACTCTTACACAGATAAAATACCAAGATTGTGATTGCAGACAGTGAAAATGCCTAAGATGCTAACGGGTTGTAAACAGTGATAAAAATAAATACTAAAGAAAAAAAAAAAGCGCACCTCCTCCTCCCAAATCATATTAACCCTAGTGCTGCCAGCCTAGTGCTGGTCAGAGGAAAATCAGGGGAACAAACAGCATGGGGTCCCCCCGACCCTCAACCAACCAGCCCTAGACTTACCCATCTGTAGCTGGTGGCACTATAGCTGGGGAATCCACAGCAGGGGGTCCCCCTGCCTTGATGCCACCCAGCCCCAATCTGATCAGTGTCTTCTGCCGGCGGGTACCATTGGACCGGCTCTCAATGCTGTTAATGCAGGCATTGTTACTGTCGGCATTCACAATGTCTGTATTTTATCCGGGTCCCTGTAACATACATGACGGGATCTTTTCTTAACTTAAAAGGATTGATTAGCTACACATGCCAGCTGGATTGAAAGAGTAAATATATATATATATATATATATATATATATATATATATATATATATATATATATATATATATATATATATATAATTATAGTGTGTGTGTGTGTGTGTGTGTATATACACCGAAAAGTCACATTAGAACCACCTGCCTACTATTGAGTAGGCCCCCCTTGTGCTGTCAAAACAGCTCTGACTCATCGAGGCATGAACTCTCCAAGACCTGTGAAGGTGTCCTGTGGCATCTGGCATCAAGGCGTTGAAGCAGATCCTGGAAGTTGTAATGTGGGGCATCCATGGCTTCGACTTGTTTTGCCTGCACATTCCACATATACTCGATCGGATTGAGATCTGGGGAATTTGGAGGCTTATTCAACACTTTGAACTCTTTGTCATGTTCCTAAAACCATTCAATTTTTTTCAGTGTGGCAGAGCACATTACCCTGCTGAAAGAGGCCACTGCCATCAGGGAATACCGTCTCCATGAAGGGGTGTGAAAGTAACATCATCATGAATGCCTGGACCCAAGATTTCTGAGCAGAACACTGCTCAGAGCATCACATAACCTCCGCATTACCTCCGCTGGCTTGCCCTTTTCCCATAGTCAATCCTGGTGCCATCTCTTCCCCAGGTAATCAACGCACAGGCACCCGGCTGACCACATGATGTAAAAGAACACGTGATTCATCAGACCAGGCCACCTTCTTCCATTACTCCATGGTCCAGTTCTGGTGCTTACGTGCCTTTTGTAGGCACTTTCGTCAGTGGACAGGGGTCAGCATGGGCACTCAGACCGGTCTGCAGCTATGGAGCCCCATATGAAGCAAGCTGTTATGCACGGTGTGTTCTGACACCTTTCAATTATAGCCAACATTAACTTTTTCATCACTTTCTGCTGTAGTAACTCTTCTGTAGGGTTGGACCAGATAGACTATAGTACGCTCCCCACGTGCATCAGTGAGACTTGCATGCCCATTACCCTGAAGCCAGTTTACCAGTTGTCCTTCCTTGGACCCCATTTGGTAGGTACTACCCACTGTCTACCGGGAACCCCCAAAAGACCTACCAATTTGGAGATGTTCTGGCCCAGTCATCTACCCATCACAATTTGGCCCTTGTCAAAGTCTCTCAGATCCTTACGCTTGCCCATTTTTCTTGCTTCCGACACATCAACTTCAAGAACCGAATGTTCTTTTGCTGCTTAATATATCCCATCCTTTGGAAGGTGCCATTGTAACGTGATCATCAATGTTATTCACTTCACTTGCAGATGGTTTTAATGTTGTGTCTGATCGGTGTGTGTGTGTGTAAGTACATATGTATGTATATGTGTGTGTGTGTGTGTGTATGTATGTGTTTGTATGTATATATATATATATATATATATATATATATATATATATATATATATATATATATATATATATATATATATATATATATATATATGTATGTGTGTATACATATATTATAAGGGAACAGTTGTGACCTATTAAGGTTGAATCTAATAAACAGCATTCCGCCATGTTAAATTTGTGAGAGTATTATAGCTATTGAGCTGCAATTTGGCATGCCAAAGGAGAACCGTCCATAAGTGCTGCATGACAAATTTCAGAAAAAAATAATAAAAAATTGCAACTTAGGGATAATCTAAAGTTAAAATGTCACCGTGTTTCTGTTTTTTTGGGAGAGCATAACTTAACGTACAGGGCGTTTTAAGACTATGGGCTAGATTTACTAACAGGCGTGTTTGTAAACCCACCGACTTTTGGCGGGTTTGGCGGCGGTTTAGCCATCGCCGGATTTACTAACGCTAAACCCGCTGTCCAAACGACCAGAAATGATGTTTTCAAACCCGCCTCTGTATAAAGCGCCATGACGGTTTCAACAATGTTCAACATACAAACAGCAGGATTTACTATTAGGGGGTTTATAAAGCCGCCGGAAAACCGCCATGCGAAAGACCAAAATGAAAGCGCTGCTTGTGAGCGGTGAGATTGTTCAAACAGTGTGCTGTTAGAGGTATTTGGTCAATCAGAACAGAAGGGAAAGGGCCATTTCATGTACAAAGTTTGTTCCTTTGGGATTGTATATGTTAAAAGGCCAGTGTCTTGTAATTGCAGTGTTTTTTGGGTTTCTTTTTCTCTTGTGTTTGCCCACCATGCAATTTATTAACCGATTTCCACATTTGTTGTTTTATATTTTAATATTGCAACAAATCCCTTAACAGAGTGTAAAAGCAAATCTAAATTTACTAAATAAAGAATGGGTTTCTGGCTAATGACTCCTCTGCTGCATCCTCAGACATCTGCACAGCACAAATTCAATGAGGCACATACCCACTAGTAGAGGTGTGTTATAGCGTACCTTTGTACTCTAGCAAACCAGGTTCAGGTTACTAGAATAATCTGGTGGGGTGGCTATGTATGCACCTGAAAAGGGGTCTGATATTATCCTGGCTGGCTGTTTGATACATAATCTAGCATTACATCAACTTACCCCACCGATTATTGCAGTAGACAGTGAACAAGTCCGTGTCACATCTGGTGATGTGCAGAGCACACAGGGGTGGAGGCACAATACAGACCGTCTCATTACAAGCAGCTTTACTTTACATGTAAGTGCATACTATGAGAAACATGTATTGATCTAAAATGTGTTGGATGTGAGTTTTATTTTATTTTTTTAGCCCAAATGTTAACTTTTAAACAGAGGATAGTGTGTATTCATCATGTAGTAAATGTGAACGTCCCTAGAAAGTTACAGGCACATGTCAATGTGTAAGTGAAATTAGTGCATTTTTCCCCTAGGCAGTATACTCTTGTTTAATTTGATGAAAAGAAAGACTGAGAGCATTGAAATTAAACAGCATTTATTACATTTATTACATTTCTCTGGCTGGGTCCATACTTGGAGGTGCAGGTTGCTGGTGTTCTGGTTGTTCAGCAGGGCCAGGTGAAACACCCTGAAGGCCAGACACAGGGGTCCAGTGTGATGGTTTGATCATCTGGCTCAGGGGACATTTGCAGGGACTCCGGGTGAGGTGCCTGGTATGAAGACGGCCCTGTGTATGAAAAATGACGGTAAGTATATAGGATATAATATGTGTGTATATTGCATTCTGAACACTGGCTAGGAAAGAATAATCTTTAGCAACTACAGATTGTTTCACAATGTTTGCATTCCTGATTGCTTGTCCTATGCTACCTGCTTCAGGATGCACTTATTATCCTTTTAATACCCATTATCATTTGGACTATGTATGGTTGAGGAGGCTAAATAAGCAAAGTGTTTTTAACCTACAAATATGAAAATGTAGTCATCCAAATGCTGCTAGACTGTGCTTTGGGGTAAACTAATACTATTTTAGTACTCCCTCTGTGTAGTACATGCTGGGGTATTGTGACTAAACTGCGTTCTTTAAAAAGTGGAGATGTTGCCTATAGCAACCAATCAGATTTTAGCTGTCATTTTGTGTGATGCAATAAATAAAGTAAAGGTATATTCAGAATGGTTGCTATAGGCAACATGTCAGTTAAGTAAATGTAGCCCTACGTTCACATTGCAAACCAAAAAAAACAAAACAAAAAACATTGACAGCAACATTTGCACAGAAAACCAATTAACGCCATTATTTTTCTCCTAAACAGAAATCACGCACCTGCTTGCTCGTCTGTGCCCGAATCTCTCACTGAAAGTGGAGGTGTAGGTCTCAGACTGGGACTGTACTGCGGTCCTGGCGAATCTGGATGTATTTGAAAAAGCACACAATGTATTTGCAGCAAAAAACAATTTCAAAATATACAGTTTAGTTCAAAAATGTGTTTGCAAATAAAAAAACAGGTTTTTTTTTTTAAAAAAAAAACCTTTACAAACTACTAGAGTAAAAAATAGACTTGAAAAAGAAAAAAGTCACTTTTAAAAAGCACAAAGCATTTCAAAAAAGAAAAAAGCATTTTTAAAAAGAAAAAAACCTTTTAAATACTGTTAGAGTAAAATATGCAAATAACTCACCAACTACTTGGCCAAAAGAGGGCGAATGCGTGTTTTGGACGTTTATCCCCTCGACAATCCCTGCCGGCATTATCTGGCGCAGCTCCTCCTCGTACGTTGTGTACTCTATACGAAGAGGGGGGCCACCACCAGTGCGCCTGGTTGCCCTCTTTTTCTGGGCCATCTTCTCTCAGCCTCCTTTTAATATCAGAAAACCACTTGCGGCAGTGCGCCACTGTCCTCTTTAGTGGGCCCACCACGTTCACGGAATCACAGACACGCCCCCACAATTGGTGACGCCGCCTTAGAGGAGTCCGGGCTGCCAGGTTGCCTAGGATGACCTCATAACAGGGAACGATATTGTGCACCAGCACACAATTCTCATCATGTGAGAAACGCACATCCCTCCCTGTCTTTTGTCTTCCTGCCCTGTCCTGTCAAACTCTCCCTCTCCCTCCTCTGACCCCTCAACCTCCATCTCCCTCTCCTCAGCCTGTTCTCCCCTCCTATCTCTGGACATTTTCACACAGAGAAACACAAAACACAGAAAGACTTACAAACACAAAGGACAAACTAGACTAACTACAGACACACTCTCAACACAGGCACACACAACACAGACAAAGGACAAGTCAAATACAAAAAATACAAGACAGAAAAGAAATGAGAAAATAAATGTACAAAACAGAAAAATACCACAGGACTACTCACACTTCAATCAGATATCGCTCCACCAATCCACCAAACTCCAACTCTCACCAACTCTCACAAAGCACTATCCTCCAAACTCCTCTCACAAAACTCCTCAAAACCCTATCAGAGAAAAAAGTGTCAGGCCAGTGGGTTATATAGGGCTTGTGATGTCAAATTTCCTGACTTTGAAAATAGCTAATAGTAACAGGCCAGGAGACAGGTGTAAATTTCAAAAAAACAGCCTTTACACGAAAGCGCCGTCATTTCAAGCAAAAGCGCCATGTTCTATTCAAAGCCGCTAGCGGCTTTATTATTATTATTATTATTAATATTTATTTATAAGGCGCTACAAGGCATCCGCAGCGCCGTACAGAGACAAACAAAATCACAATACAATGGGAGACAGCACAGTACAGTAAACACAGCAACTCAGTACGCTCAATGCACAGCTAGAGAGGGCGGGGAAAGGGGAGGGAGGATCCGAAAACGACGGGGCCCAAGAAGGGGGGCACGGAAGACAGGGAGACCCCCAGGGGGGACGAGGGAGCGAAAGTGGACGTGGGGTGGAGGACCTTTGAGGAGGAGGGCTAAGTAGCTGGAGAGCAGAGTTAGAAGTGGTGGAAACAGGAGGAGAGATGGCCCTGCTCAGAGGAGCGTACAATCTAAGGCTTTGAGCATTACATCCCGCCGTTACATCGCCGGAGGCTTCAAATTGAAGATGAAATGCGCCCATTAGTAAATCCGGCTGTTTGCAATGCAAACCCGCCGGAAAACCGCCGCGATGCATGGCGGCTTCAAGCAAAACTGTGGAATGGATAACTAGCTATTGTGAAAATGGCATGTGTGTAATCATGACTTTTGCTCAACTACAATGTGCCTCAAAAGGAATAAAATTAGGAAAAGGGTTTAATTTCAAAACTTACATTCAACCATCGCCACCTCCAAAACTGCCTGTCCACTTCTAACGCTGGCTCCTCCTGCAGATCCTCGCCCGGCTCCTCCACCAACTCCTCTACCTCTTCAGGTGCCTCCTCCAACGCCTGTTGTTGTCGGCTACAATGTTTATGATCTGTTGGAATAAATATTACACCTAAGCTTATTGTATAAACTTCAACTTGCTTCTCAATAATAAACATCTAGCCAGATAAAACTGAACTGACATTGTGAAACATGCAAACTTAAACAGATATAAAGATAATCTTTAACAAAAGGAAATAAAATTGACAGACGCACACCACTTTCAGATGGCCTGTAACAATGTTTGGTTTGGGATTAGGGATGTGTAAATGTCATTATTACTGTTTGAATTAGTACTAAAGTATTAATTATTTTCTTGCAAACTAATTATAACATCTAATTAGTGACAGATTAAGGAGACATATTACAGGAGGTATTTTGGTAAGGCCTTGTAATGTGTGAAAATCAGCTTAGGACACCTGTGAGTGTTGTCCCCAAAGATGGCGTCCATCTATTTTTGCAATATAACACATCTGATATTGTTGTAACAGAAATGTCAGGAAATTTATGTTAGTATGTTGTATTAGTGGTTAGCATTTCTGCCTCACAGCCCTGGGCTCATGAGTTTGAATTCCAAACATGCCTTATTGGTCTGGAGTTTGGGCCTCAATCATTAAGGAAAGTAAATGTTCCCCCAAAATTGTATGATACAGGGGCCAAAGCATGTGGCATTGGAGGGGGAGTTACATTTCTAATCTGGAGGCTCATTTATACTTAGGATAGGCCATGTCTTTATAAAACTTTGAAATGATTTCTAAAAGTAAACCAAGTATGTGTATTTCAGTATTTTATCGGAATAATAGAGAACGCACATCTCCTAATCTCTTCTCTAAGTTCCGCTAAGAGCTGGGGCTGGCGCCGCCGTAGGTCGCTCCAGAGACGCTATAGTTGAACAACCGAGCGGCAGCGGTTTAACTGCGGACCCTTTGGTAGGCCCACATCTTGACCTCAATAGAAATGTACCGACCGGAGGGCATGCTGTCCATGCCCTCGGTCAGCACCCTGAGCTCCTGTTTTGCAAACGTGCTTGCTCATCAGATGCAATTGCTTATCAGTCACAATTCAGTACTCTGCTTTGTGATTGGTTCTCAGAGCACGTGTGGGCGAGCTCACGTCACTCGCAGATCTTTTCTACACCTGTGTGCAAAATGTCTGCCTGTCATTCATTCATCGTATCCTAGCAAAGAGGGGGCGGATTGATGGTAAATGTACTCCGCTATTCGCAATTACTGGCACTTTTATAACAGGAACCTTTAATTGCAGGCACCTGATAACCGGCACTAGATTTATAAGTGTGATAGCTTTTTGCATAGCTGAGTTGTAAATTTAAGTGTAGAAATAAAGTGTAACTTTTTGAGGTAACTACCTCAAAAAGCAGACAGTAGTTTACTTACAGTTTAAAATATGTATAATTTTAAACATAACTTTGTGATATGGTTTTGACAGGATTCAAAGTAATACATTTTTGGTACCCAAATATACCTCACAAACTTATTGATGAATTTAATTTAAGCCAACACAGAGGGTATAGTGGTGTTATTGACAGTGAGTGAGATTGGAGGGCAATTTGTGACTCTGGGATGAGGGACAATAATGAGCTCTGTATAGAACATGATTTGATTTAGCTATCGTTGTGACATCCATGGGGCGAATGCAGAAAGAAAGTGTTGTTCAACAGATAGTGCAGAAAGAAATAGGTCAGGGAAAGCTATGTACATTTGGGTCTCCTCGGCGTAGAGGTGGAATTGGAGGGCAAATGACCAAATTAGTACCCAAGACAAGAGATGTACAATGTTAAAGTACACCATTTAGCACTAAAAGGAGCCTTACGACACCTCAATAGAGAGTGAGAGTGGAAGGGAGAATGTTCCAGAGGTGGGTACACTACAGGAGCGGTTAGAGAGGTAGCAAGTGACCCAGGAGAGAACTGTGTCTAGATGAACAATGGAGTGAAGGATGTATAGGAGAAGAGGGTGTTAATCAGTGTCCAAAGCAGCAAAGAGTTACAGGAGATTGAGTTTTTCAAAAATAAAATATTAATATTTATTTATAGACACAGTTACACTAATCAAATGAAACAACATGAAAACAAACTGAAAATGCCAACTCCTTTGTAAACTAAAACATATAAACATATGCGTGTTGGTTTCATCCCATTGGTTAGAAGTGTTGCAAGGCAGGTCATGCTGGAACCTATAATGCCTGTCTTCTTTCTCTGTTTAAAATTAAATAGAAAAAACAATCAAGCTTAGGCCATTTTGAAAAAAAATATTAGTTGACTGTATACTTTGTACACATCTGTACTTTCAAGCAGTAAAATCTAATATTTGTTCCCTTCACTGTAACACATGTCCCCAAAAACCTAAAAGGAATAACATTGTTAATTAGATACTTACATGCTGCAAAGGGCAACTCCTCCATGTCTTGATCTTTCTGCATGAAAAGAACCTTGCAAAACCTCCTTGATTACTGATTATTTTTCAGGTGGGCAGACATGTCCCAGTTAAGGCCTGGTAGTACATAAATGAAAGCCTTGAGTTATGTCTATTTTAAACAAAACTCTACCAATCAAGCTTCATCATTAATTTTCTAAGTGCTATGGCTATAAAAGTCACATCTGATAATCTCAGCAGGGGCAAAGGCAGCCATTACAGCACTATTTCAAAGGTAAACATTTGTTTAATTCCAAACTATCTGGTGCCTGCATTTGTATATGTTTAGAAAAATGAAACAGGCCTTTACTTTCATCACAAAACAATTGTTTTTTTTTAGGATGTCAGAATTTAAAAAGTGTGATATAAACCATATTCTAATATATTTTACCTTGCAAATCAGTGTTGAACCTGAAGTGTCCTGCCTCCACAGTTCCTGGAGGGATGGGGATCTGTTGGATAAACATGCAACATGAAAAAGTTCAAAAACCACATAAGAATTATATTAATAGATATTCGATTGAAAAGCTTCACACCCCCCCCCCCCCCAAAAAAAAATACAATAAAATAAAAATTGGTTTAAAATTTAAAAGACAAACAACACACATTAAAATGCACATTACATATGACAATAAAGTTGCACTGTTATTGCATAACATAACATACCTTACAAATATGTAAAGTGTCTATAAAAGAGTAAGCAAACATATACCTGTCAATAGAAGTAAAAGACCACTATACCATACATGCCAACTCTCCCGGAAAGTCCGGGAGACTCACGAAATTCGGGTCAGTCTCCCGGGCTCCCAGGCAAGCTGCCATTTCTCCCGCATCCCAATCTCACCGAGAATCGCGTCATTTGACGCGATTCTCTGTGAATCACACCATTTTGGAGGATGGGAGGGGGCGGGGCGAGGCCAATCGCGTCATTTTGGCCAAAATGACGCGATTGGCCTCGTCCCGGCCCCTCCCGCCCTCCAGTCATGCCCCCTCTCCCGGAAACAAGTTTCCAGGAGTTGGTAAGTATGCACTATACAAAGCCACAGCAGAAAAACACACTATAGAGTCCTAACTAATTTCAAGGGTTAGACTTACTAAGAATCGAGTTTGGTGGTTGTTTGAAACCACCACCCATTGCTGGTGGTTTAGTGGTTCAAACTGCCGCATTTACTATAGGGCGGCTTGAGGCTTTAATTTAAAATGACTGGCGATGTATGGTGGATTGAAAAAGCTAAACTGCCGGCGGTTTGGATGAAACCACCGTCAAAACCGCCATCCAAAACGGACGCACGCAGGGGGGGGGAGTTCTGGGTCTCCAGAAACCCCTCCCCTCCGCTATCGAAGTGCCCCACATAGCGGCACTGTACTTTACAGCAGCCGAGGCACTGTCAAAGAAACGTCTTCTGCGGTGCTGTATTGTATACGCTTCTTTGACAGCGCCACGGCTGCTGTATAGTACAGTGCTGCCGAAGCAGCTCTCTCGCTGTTTTTTTTTTTTTTTGGGTGGGGGGAAACCTAAAAATCCTGCGCGTGCCCCTGCAAAAGACAGCACAGGATAGTTTTAATATCTGCTTCAGAATGGCTGGATAGCTTAAACATGCTGTTTGAACTATTTTGCCATTCAGAACATAAGAGAAGCACCAGTGACAGTTAAATTAGGTTGGCAATAATTATTTATTGATTAAGGGGATGAATGAATTAAATAATAACTTATGAAGGGGAAAAAAAAATCATTATATTAACGGGATAAAATTATTTAATTATTATATTATTCGGACAATATGTAATGACAAATTGTGCAATATAAATAATTATATCCACCATTAACCATTAGTTAATAATATTATATATTCACAGTTCCCACTGTTATGAGCCGCGGCGGCTCCGGGCACCGCTGCGACTCACTTCCCCTGCAGGCTCTGCATCCCGGCCGTCGTCATGACGACCGGGACGTCATTTCCCCCGGGTCCCGGCCGTTGCCTAGGCAATGGTCGGGACGCTCTCAGCTGTTAGTGCCGCGTCCCGGCATCTAGGCAGCCGGGCGCGTGCGCCAAAGTAGTTTAGTTTAAGCCCAGCTGAGCTAATTCCTCCTGCTGTGCAGGACACCTCTCATTGTCCACTACTTGTTTATAAGGCTGGAACAGAACAAGCCCTCCCTGCCGGTTATAGTTCCTGCTCCAGTGCTGTAGCCTGCTCTCTCTCTGTACCTGCTTATCCTTGATCCTGTTTACCATTGCCAACCCTTCCCTGAATATTTGACTACGATTGTCTGCCTGTGCCCCTTAATTTATTGCCTGGACTTTGACGCTGATGTTTTGCCTGTGACCTCTGACCTCGGCTTGTCTACTGGATACTCTGTTTGCTACTGGCCCTCGACCCTTGCTTGGACTTCACTCTGCTGGTTGCTCCTATACTCTATCGCTCGGTTCTCCCCAGTCAGTGCACAACTCACGACCCTCTGTTGTCTGCGGCCAAGTCTGTCCCCACTACTAGGGGCTCCAGCGAACACCAGACTTCAGAGCAGACTCCGGGTGTTGATGTACTGGCTGGAGGGGTTCCTAATATTATAACCGGCCTAAAAAAATATATATATATATACTCTAGGAGTGAGTGAATTGCATTGTATTCGGTCTTATGGAACCAAGCCCGGCGCAAGTGTTGGCAGGACTAATCCAAACCTTGTCCCAAATGGTTCAAGAACTGTCTCAGCGGCAGACTGCCCAAGAACAGGCTTCAAGAGCTTCGCAAGTTGCTCAGCCTTCTGTGATAGAACCAAAAATGAATTTGCCAGATCGCTTCTCTGGGGACCGTAGACTCTTCCGCAAACTCTGTGAAAGCTGCAAGCTCTATTTCAAATTGAGACCACGCTCGTCCGGATCACCACAACAAAGAGTGGGGATAGTGATTTCTCTGTTACAAGGGGACCCTCAATCCTGGGCTTTCAGCTTGGATTCCAACAGTCCCCAATTACAATCAGTGGATGCATTGTTTTCTGCTCTTGGGTTGATTTATGACGACCCGGACCGAGTGGCTTCTGCAGAAGCACAGCTGCGATCTTTAGTACAAGGACGGCGGTCCATGGAGGAATACTGCTCCAATTTCAGATGTTGGTCTCAGATTGTGAATGAAATGACCCAGCGCTCCGTAGTCAGTTCTGGCTGGGGCTCTCAGAACAAATTAAAGATTCTCTTGTCCAGTATCCCACTGCTGGATTTCTCGAGGAGCTCATGCAGTTAGCCATTCGGATCGACTGAAGATTTCGAGAAAGGAAAGCTGAGAAGGAAAATTCTTCATCCTATTCTCCTATTCCTTCCCAAACTACATCCACTGACCAGGTCGAGCCTATGCAGCTGGGAGTATATATCGACTGTCGTCTGAGGAACGCACCCGGAGGCGTACTTTGGGTCTCTGCTTGTACTGTGGAGAGAAGGGACATCTGATCTGGTTCTGCCCCGTTAAACCGGGAAAAGACCAGGCCAGGTGAACATGGAGAGTGTCCACTTAGGCCTACAAGTCATCTCTCCTAAAAATTTCCTGCTTGTACCTGCTCAGCTCACTTTTAACGGACGGGATATTTCCGTTCCAGCCTTTCTGAACAGTGGAGCTGCCGGAAACGTTTTTGGACTTGCCCTCGCCCCAATCCTTGGGTTTCTCAGCCGTTCCACTGGAATCCGTCATCACTGTTTTTGGTTTGGATGGGAACCGCCTAGATAAGGGTGAAATACATTATCGCTCACTTCCCCTGTAGTTAAAATTGGGTGCCCTTCACTCTGAGACCATCTCTCTGTATTTAATTAATTGCCCTTCGGTTCCTTTAATTCTGAGCCACTCCTGGCTTGTTCTTCACAATCCTTGTATCGACTGGACCAAGGGTGAGATCATCAAGTGGGGTCCTTGATGTTCTTCCTCATGCTTGTCTCTACCACTCAGAATTACTCTGATCTGCCCTGAACATTTGCCTTTTCCTTACCGTGAATTCTCTGACGTTTTTTCTAAGAAAGAAGCAGATGTTTTTCCTCCTCACCGGGAGTACGATTGTGCTATTGACCTTGTCCCTGGTTCCAGGTTACCTAAGGGAAGATTATATGCCTTATCTATTCCAGAGACCCAAGCCATGGAATCCTATGTAAAGGAGAACCTGCAAAAAGGCTTTATTCGGCCTTCCAAATCTCCCGCCGGAGCAGGCTTCTTCTTTGTGGCTAAAAAAGATGGTGTGCTTTAGGCCTTGTATCGACTACAGAGGGTTAAATAAAATAACCATTAAAAATACTTATCCTTTGCCACTTATCTCAGCCATCTTCGATCAACTAAAAGGAGCCAAAATTTATTCCAAAATTGATCTGCGGGGGGCCTACAATCTGATACGTATCGAAAGTGGCGACGAATGGAAGACCGCCTTTAGTACTCAAACGGGTCATTACGAATACCTCGTTATGCCCTTCGGCCTCAGCAATGCTCCAGCTGTTTTTCAAGACTTAATCAACAATGTCCTTCGCAAATTCCTGGGTTCCTTCGTAGTGGTCTATTTAGATGACATATTGATTTATTCCCGCTCATTAGAACAATACCGGGAACACGTTCGACAACTGCTTCTGAAGCTCTGTCATCATCATCTGTATGCAAAACTAGAAAAATGTGACTTCAAAGTCTCCAAAGTCACTTTTCTAGGATATGTCATTTCTCCTGAAGGCTTCGCCATGGATCCCACAAAAGTGCAAGCTATTCTCGACTGGTTACAACCCTCTAATTTAAAGGCCATCTAAAGGTTCCTGGGATTCGCTAATTATTACAGGAAGTTCATCCGTGCTTTTTCCATCCTTGTCGCTTCCATCACAGCCTTGACCCGTAAGGGTACTGATCCTAAAGTCTGGCCGCCTACTGCAGTTTCTGCCTTTGAAACCTTGAAACGTGCTTTTGTGTCTGCCCCAGTTCTGAGACATCCTAATCCAGACCTTCCCTTTATTGTTGAAGTCGATGCCTCTGATGTAGAAGTTGGAGCCGTATTGTCTCAGAAAGATCTTAAAGACCACCGCCTTCATCCCTGTGCCTATTTGTCTCGAAAATTCTCTTCCGCTGAAGAACATTACAACGTTGGCAATCGTGAATTACTGGCCATCAAATGGGCACTAGAAGAATGGCGCCACTGGGTTGAAGGAGCAAAATATGCTGTCACAATATATACGGACCATAAGAACTTTTCCTACATCGAGTCAGCTAAAAGGTTGAATTCCCGGCAAGCACGGTGGTTACTCTTCTTCTCTTGTTTCCACTTCGTTATTACTTTCTGGCCTGGTTCAAAGAACCTTAAAGCGGATGCCCTGTCCCGCAGCTTTATCTCTGCTCAAATTCCAGTTTCTGAGCCCTGTTCCATTATTCCCGCTTCTTCTATTATGATTGCCTTCACGCAGAAGCTGGGTGAAACCCTTCAGCAATGTCAACCACAGGCACCTTCTGAAACTCCAGTAGGCAAACTTTTCGTGCCTATACACCTCAGGAAATCGGTCCTCTCAAAGTGTCATGACAACAAGGCTTCTGGACATCCCGGTATTGCCAAGACCATCGAAATTATCTCTTGTACTGTCTGGTGGCCGTCATTTTCTGCGGATGTAAGAGCATATGTATCATCATGTGACCTGTGTTCCAAGAACAAAGTTTCTCTAAGTTCCCCTTTTGGGTTATTACTGCCGTTACCTGTCCCGGTCAGACCATGGACTTCATCGTTGATTTACCTCCATCTTCCGGGTGCAACACCATCTGGGTAACGGTGGATCGGTTTAGTAAAATGGCCCATTTTATTCCTTTGACCAAGTTACCTTCGGCACGCTCTTTGGCCACTTTGTTTGTCAAACATGTATTTCGTTACCGTGGTCTACCGGAAGATATTGTGTCAGACAGAGGTTCACAGTTCATCGCAGTGTTCTGGAAGGCCTTCTGCTCTCTCCTAGGCATCAGTCTCAGTTTATCATCTGCCTATCACCCGCGGTCAAACGGACAGACCGAAAGGGTAAATCAATCCTTGGAGCAATACGTTCGATTGTATATTTCCAAGCATCATGATGACTGGGCTGACCTCCTTACATGGGCCGAATTTGCTTACAACAACGCATGCCACACTTCTCAGTACTCCCCCTTTTATTGTAACCTGGGGTACCATCCCAGAGTCAATTCATTATCCTCTCTATCCTCTAATAGACCATCTGAAACCAGAGACACGGCCACCCAGCTTAGGAAGATCTGGAATTCAGTGCATCAGTCCTTACTCCGAGCTTCCTTTAAGTCTAAGGTGTTTGCCGATCTACATCGGTCCACTTGTTCATTCAAGGTTGGAGATTCAGTGTGGCTCTCTACTCGGAATATAAGACTCCGTCAGCCTTGCAAGAAATTAGGACCTAAATTTATTGGTCCGTTTACCATCCTAAAGCAAGTCAACCAAGTGGCCTTCAAACTGAAGCTTCCTGAATCTTTAAGAATTACCAGTACATTCCACTGCTCTTTGTTGAAACCTGCCCGGTCATCCAGAAAATTCAAACCTCGACAGTCCTCAAGACCTCAGCCAGTTTCGGTGGATGGACATCAAGAGTTTGTAGTTGAGAGGATCCTAGATTCTAAGAAGGTCCAGGGTCAGGTCTATTACTTAGTTCATTGGAAAGGGTACGGGTCTGAGGAACGGTCCTGGGTACCACAAAGGAATCTGCACTCAGATAAACTACTCGCTGATTTCTTCAAAAAGTTTCCAGAGAAACCTGGGTGTCGGGGTTCCTTGACCCCTCCTCAAGGGGAGGGTACTGTTATGAGCCGCGACTCACTTCCCCTGCAGGCTCTGCGTCCCGGCCGTCGTCATGACGACCGTAACGTCATTTCCCCCGGGTCCCGGCCGTTGCCTAGGCATCGGTCGGGATGCTCTCAGCTGTTAGCGCCGCATCCCGGCATCTAGGCAGCCGGGCGCGTGCGCACAAGTAGTTTAGTTTAAGCCCAGCTGGGCTAATTCCTCCTGCTGTGCAGGAAACCTCTCATTGTCCACTACTTGTTTATAAGGCTGGAAGGGACAAACCCTCCCTGCCGGTTATAGTTCCTGCCCAGTGCTGTAGCCTGCTCTCTCTCTGTACCTGCTTATCCTTGATCCTGTTTACCGTTGCCGACCCTTGCCTGAAAATTTGACTATGATTATCTGCCTGTGCCCCTTGATTTATTGCCTGGACTTTGACGCTGCCGTTTTGCCTGTGACCTCTGACCTCGGATTGTCTACTGGATACTCTGTTTGCTACTGGTCCTCGACCCTTGCTTGGACTTCACTCTGCTGGTTGCTCCTATACTCTATCGCTGGGTTCTCCCCAGTCAGTTCACAACTCACGACCCTCTGTTGTCTGCGGCCAAGTCTGTCTCCACCACTAGGGGTTCCAGCGAACACCAGACTTCAGAGCAGACTCCGGGTGTTGATGTACTGGCTGGAGGGGTTCCTAACACCCACATAATATAATGCTATAATAGTGTCCCTTTAAAAAAATATATATATAAAAAAAGAAGATTGCCCCATAAGTTAATATTAAATTCATTTTGTCCCTTTATCAATAAATAATGATTTTCCAAATATTATAAATGTCAATGGTGCTTACTCTTATGTTCTGAATGGCAAAATAGATCAAACAGCGGCAGTTTGAGCAATCTCGCCATTCACAACCACCTCTTTTATTTTGGCCGTTTGGATGGCTGTTTTGCGGCGGCTTTGAAAACCCCAGCTTAGTAAATCTGACTGTTTTGTATGTTCATCATTGTTAAAATCAGATGGCGGTTTGTAAAGTGGTGGTTTTGATAAAATGTCATTTTTGCCCATTTTGACAGCGGTTTGGGCTTTAGTAAATCCGGCGGTTTCAAAACAGCCAGAAAAATAACCAAAAAGCGGCGGTTTTAGCAAACTGCCCTTTAGTAAATCTAGCCCCAAATGTACATGAAGCAGTCTTTTATAGTGGATTGTAATGAGATAAGTATATGCAGGTGTAGTATCAGATGGCGAGATCTGATGCTGGGTCTATGCAACGCTGGTAATGAATATCTGTTGTTTTTTGCTTTATACTGATTAAAAAATGTTTGTGTTTATTTCTGATTGCGAATTATTCCGCTATGCATTAGCATAGACTTTATTTAATTATAAAAAAAACACGATCCTTTATGTCTGTTACTAAGAAGGTGTGTGCAATTGTTCATTTAATTATGGTCATTAGCTCTTTAGGATGCCACTAGTGCCTGTATTGTGGTGTATGTTCATTTATGCCTTGCTGGTTAGAGAAATGAGCTGCCAACAGCAGGGTCATGAGTTTGAATCCAAAATCGTGCCTGTATCTGTCTGGATTTTGTATATCCCCATGTTTCTGTGGATTTACTCCAATGTGTCACTTATAGAAGAGTACGCTAGTATATGGTTTTAGAGTATCGTGCATATTTATGATTGCGAATTATTAGCCATTACATCCGCATCTATGTTTACTTACATTTTTAAATTTTCTATGACACATTTTTCTTGATGGAGAACAAGAGAATGTGGGTGTGTAATTTTTTATTGCTTATCCTTAAACCTTCATGTTGGCAGTAATTCATGTGTTGTGTTGGGAATTTCCATATCCAAATATTTAAACTGTACATGTACCAAGCATTTAGGGCTCTAATATTTATTTGTAGAATTGATAATAATAATATAATTGATTGTTACGTTAGTTAAACTTATTAAAGAAGTAAAACTGTTTGTTATGAGAGAGGTTAGAAGGTTCGAGGAGATTTTAACCTAGGCTTCGGGGGGGGAGGGGGGCAAGCAAGTAATTATGGGATGGACATTGAGAATAGTAAGGAGGAATTTAACAAGAGTCAAGGTGGTGGAGAGGGGGGAAAAGGAAGCATAGCCAACAATGAGAGGCCCTTTTTAAAGCAAACAGAAATACCTAAGGGAGGCAATAGACTTAAGTGTATGCTTAAAAGCAAACTATTAAAATTTCGGAGTCTGGGACAAACTGGTATATTCAAAATGAATACATAGATGAATTGGTATAATGCAGGAGTTTTATGATCGTGAGATAAGATGCATTTTAATATTTTGCTTTTTGGTTTAATATTTTTTAATACATACTATTAAACATTTGTTTTTATGTGTGGTGTCCATTTATTTTCTCCATCCACATTTACAAACTTTTGTACCCATGCAGAATGTCCCTTTACAGTAAGACTCAACTGCTATTAATCTAGTGTCCTTTCCGTTTTAGTAGTACTTTTCTCTCGCTTTTTTTCTACTGCAATTTTTTACTACTGGAAGTAGCACCTAGTGCATTTACTCTTGTACCATTTACAACTACAAATATTTTGATATTATTTGTGTGAATTCTACAATATAATATAACTAAAGATTTCTTGTGCGGGAGATAATTTTATAGTACTTAAGTGCATGCTTGCAAATGCAAGAAGCCTGACAGGTAAAATGGGGGAGTTAGAACTAGTAGGAATGAATGAGCAGTATTATAATATAGATATTACGGAGACCTGGTGGGATGATACACATGACTGGGCAGTCAACTTGGAAGGCTATACTCTCTTCAAGAGGGATAGGGTAAATAAAAGGGGAGGAGGAGTATGTCTTATGTTAAGCCAGAGTTAAAACCAAGTATTGTTTCGCAAAACACCTGCCAAAAGGTTTTGGTTCGGATTTTTTTTGAAAAAAGCATAAAAAGTTTAAAAATCAAGTTTTTGGGCTTATTTTCACTCCTACGCTATTATTAACCTCAATAACATTCAATAACAAGCATTTCCACTAATTTACAGTGTATTCTGAACACCTCACAATATAGTTATTAGTCCAAAACATTGCAACGAGGTATCTTTCTGGACTGCGTAGTGGAGTGGTCCCCACAATATAATAAGAAAACCATCAACTGGTCTTAATCGCACCAAAAAATGTACCTGGACTGCGTAGAGGAGTGGTCACCACAATATATATAAAAAGAAAACCATCAACTGGTATGAATCGCACCGAATAATGTACCTGGACTGCGTAGAGGAGTGGGTCACCACAATATAATTTAAAAACCCTGAACTTGTATGATTCGCACCAATAAATGTATCTGGACTGCGTAGAGGAGTGGTCACCACAATATATATAATAAGAAAACCATCAACTGGTATGAATCGCACCAAAAAATGTACCTGGACTGCGTAGAGGAGTGGTCACCACAATATAAATTAAAAACCCTGAACTTGTATGAATTGCAACAATAAATGTATCTGGACTGCGTAGAGGAGTGGTCACCACAATATAATAAGAAAACCATCAACTGGTCTGAATCGCACCGAATAATGTACCTGGACTGCGTAGAGGAGTGGTCACCACAATATAATTTAAAAACCCTGAACTTGTATGATTCGCACCAATAAATGTATCTGGACTGCGTAGAGGAGTGGTCACCACAATATATATAATAAGAAAACCATCAACTGGTATGAATCGCACCGAATAATGTACCTGGACTGCGTAGAGGAGTGGGTCACCACAATATAATAAGAAAACCATCAATTGGTCTGAATCGCACCGAATAATGTACATGGACTGCGTAGAGGAGTGGGTCACCACAATATAATAAGAAAACCATCAACTGGTCTGAATCGCACCAAAAAATGTACCTGGACTGTGTAGAGGAGTGGGTCACCAAAATATAATTTAAAAACCCTGAACTTGTATTATTCGCACCAATAAATGTATCTGGACTGCGTAGAGGAGTGGTCACCACAATATATATAATAAGAAAACCATCAACTGATATGAATCGCACCGAATAATGTACCTGGACTGGGTAGAGGAGTGGGTCACCACAATATAATAAGAAAACCATCAACTGGTATGAATCGCACCGAATAATGTACCTGGACTGCGTAGAGGAGTGGGTCACCACAATATAATAAGAAAACCATCAATTGGTCTGAATCGCACCGAATAATGTACATGGACTGCGTAGAGGAGTGGGTCACCACAATATAATAAGAAAACCATCAACTGGTCTGAATCGCACCAAAAAATGTACCTGGACTGTGTAGAGGAGTGGGTCACCAAAATATAATTTAAAAACCCTGAACTTGTATTATTCGCACCAATAAATATATCTGGACTGCGTAGAGGAGTGGTCACCACAATATATATAATAAGAAAACCATCAACTGATATGAATCGCACCGAATAATGTACCTGGACTGGGTAGAGGAGTGGGTCACCACAATATAATAAGAAAACCATCAACTGGTATGAATCGCACCGAATAATGTACCTGGACTGCGTAGAGGAGTGGTCACCACAATATAATTAATAAAAAACCCTCCACAGCTCTGAATTCCCCCCCAAAAAAATCTGGACTGCGTAGTGGGGTGGCCCCGGTACTAAATTTGATACTGGGGCCACAATATAATATATAGTTACACCCTCAACTGGTCAGAATTCCACCAAACAAGTATCTGGACTGCGTAGTGTGATGGCCCCGGTACTAAATTTGATACCGGGGCCACAATATAATAAATAGTTACACCCTCAACTGGTCAGAATTCCACCAAACAAGTATCTGGACTGTGTAGTGGGGTGGCCCCGGTACTAAATTTGATACCGGGGCCACAATATAATAAATAGTTACACCCTCAACTGGTCAGAATTCCAACAAACAAGTATCTGGACTGCGTAGTGGGGTGGCCCCGGTGCTAAATTTGATACCGGGGCCAAAATACTTCCTCCAAGTTCCAAGTGTAGTGTTTATAACATATTAACACTACACTAATTCTAGCACGTCAATACCTCTTGTTTTAAATAATGACAGGGCATTTAACTTTTGATTACATTTTTTGAATTTGTTGACATTTTCTTTTACTTTTTGAACATGGCAAACGACTGTTGAATGGTCACATAATGCCATAAAAATAGTTGCAAGATGAAATTGTCCTTGGGCCTTCCCACCCACCCTTATGTTGTTGAAATAGGACATGCACACTTTAACAAACCAATCATTTCAGCGACAGGGCCTTCCAAACAACTGTGGCTGAAATGATTGGTTTGTTTGGGCCCCCACACCAAAAAAACAATTAATCTCTCCCTGTGCAAACTAAACAGGCTCTACTGAGGAAAGATGTCGTCCTCATCCTCAACCTCTGATTCCTCTCCCCCTACAGTGTGTACTTCCTCCTCCTCACACATTATCAATTCGTCCCCGCTGGACTCCACAACCACAGGTCCCTCTGTACTATCTGGAGGGCAGTGCTGTACTTTATTGAGGAATTGATTATTCATTTTTATAAACATCATTTTTTCAACGTTGTGAGGAAGCAACCTCCTTCTCCGCTCACTGACCACGTTCCCCGCTGCACTAAAAACTCTTTCCGAGTACACACTGGAGGGGGGACAACTCAGGTAAAATAGAGCCAGTTTGTACAGGGGCTTCCAAACTGCCTTTTTTTTCCTGCCAGTAACAATATGGACTGTCTGACATGTCTATTTGGATGGTGTCAGCAAAATAATCTTCCACCATTTTTTCAATTGTGACAGCATCCAATGCAGCGACAGTAGACATGTCTGCAATGGTTGGCAGGTCCTTCAGTCCGGACCAGATGTTATCAGCATCCCCGCCAGCGGCTCTTTTAGGAAAACTGAGCTTTTTCCTCGCAGCCATAGATGTGGAAGAAAATGAGGGTGGAGCTGTTGGCATGTCACGGTCCTTTTCAGAGGACAATCTCCTGACCAGAAGGTCTTTGCACCGCTGTAGACTTGTGTCCGCCGGAAACAGAGACACAACATACGCTTTAAACCGAGGATCGAGCACGGTGGCCAGAATGTATTCCTCTGACTTTAAAAGAGTGACCACCCTCGGATCCTGGCAAAGCGTACGAAGGGCTACATCCACAAGAGCTACATGCTTGGTGTAATCGCAATGGTTTACCAGCTCCTCCCTCACTTTCTCCAGCTGCTTCTGCAACAGCCTGATCAGGGGAATGACCTGACTCAAGCTGGCAGTGTCGGAACTGACTTCTCGTGTGGCAAGTTCAAACGGCTGGAGAACCTTGCACAACACGGAAATCAGTCTCCACTGCGCTTGACTCAGGCGCATCCCCACTCCTTTGCCTATGTCGTAGGTGGCTGTGTAGGCCTAAATGGCCTTTTGCTGCTCCTCCATCCTCTGCAGCATATAGAGGGTGGAGTTCCAGCGCGTCACAACCTCTTGTTTGATGTGATGGCAGGGCAGGTTCATGCTTTTTTGATGTGCCTCTAGTCTGCGGTAGGCACTGGCTGAATGCCGAAAGTGTCCAGCAATTTTGCGCGCCACCGCAAGCATCTCCTGCACACCCCTGTCACTCTAGAGGTAATGCTGCACCACCAAATTAATGGTGTGGGCAAAACATGGGACGTGCTGGAAATTGCCCATATTTAATGCCCGCACAATGTTACTGGCATTGTCTGACACCACAAATCCCCATGAGAGTCTAAGTGGGGAAGCCACTGGGAGATAATTTCCCTCAGTTTCTCTAATATGTTGTCAGCGTTGTGCCTCTTATTAAAGCCTGTAATACACAATGTTGCCTGCCTTTGCACGAGCAGCCATTTTGTAGATGCTGCTACTGATGCAGCTGTTGCTGTTGCTGCGGAAGGCGATGCATCTACCCAGTGGGCTGTCACAGTCATATAGTCCTTCGTTTGCCCAGAACCACTTGTCCACATGTCCGTGGTTAAGTGGACAGTGGGTACAACCGCATTTTTCAGAGCACTGAGGACACTTGATCGTACTTCTCTGTACATTTTTGGTATCGCCTGTCTAGTGAAGTGGAATCTCGACGGGATTTGGTACCGGGGACACAATACCTCCATCAACCCTCTAAATCCCACTCCACTGATGGCGGACACCGGGTGCACGTCTAAGACCAACATTGCAGTTACAGCCGCAGTTATACGCTTTGCAATAGGGTGACTACTATCGTATTTTGTGGTCATGGCAAACGACTGTTGGACGGTCAATTGTTTTGTGAAAGACTTAGCGGTCTTACGACTTCCCCTCTGGGAAGATGACCGACTAACAGCAGCAAGAGCAGCAGTGGCAGTAGTAGGCATACCGCTGCAGGATTCCTCGGCTGAATCCCGTATTGAAGAGGACTCAGTCTGGCTGCTGACTTGGGCTGCAGGACTGAATCTAATGGAGATCGTGGAGGAAGTTGACGAGGAGGGTGTTGCTGGTGTGTATCCAACTGGACCACGGGATTTAGGTGTCCCTGTACCGATGACGGTCCTAGCCCCAGTTCCTGAACTAACCACTGAACTATGAAGGTTATTCAGGTGACGTATAAGGGAGGATGTCCCTAGGTGGGCAAGATCCTTATCCCTGCTTATTTGAGCTTTACATAAGCTACATATGGCCATACATTGGTTGTCCGGATTTGGATAAAAATAACTCCAGACCGAAGAGGTGCATTTTTTGGTCTTCTGACCAGGCATGACGATGGGCTTTTTCATTCCATGGACATCAGCTGTTTCCCCCCCTGGTGCCTTATTTACAATAACCACATCACCATCCTCATCATCAAGTTCCTCCACAGCGCCAGCTACATCATCAATAGCCTCCTCCCGAGCCACCTCTTCCCGTACAGTGATGGGAAGGTCAGGCTTGACAACCACCAACACCCTTGGACTCGCCTTGGGGATTTGTGATAATTTCTCTTTAGAAGGCAGAGTTGTTTGCTGTTTTGTTGCTGACAGCATAACTCTTTTTTGTAGGGGGGGGAAGAGGAGGAGGGCTAAGATCCTTGGGTGAAGTTGGACCACTAGTCATGAACACGGGCCAGGGCCTAAGCCGTTCCTTGCCACTACGTGTCGTAAATGGCATATTGCCAACTTTACGTTTCTCCTCAGATGATTTTAAGTTTCTCTTTTTGCTTTTTTTTGAGAACTTGGGCTTTTTGGATTTTACATGCCCTGTACTAGGAGATTGGGCATTGGGCTTGGAAGACGACGTTGATGGCATTTCATCGTCTATGTCATGACTAGTGGCAGCAGCTTCAGCATTAGGAGGAAGTGGGTCTTGATCTTTCCCTACTTTATCCTCCAAATTTTTGCTCTCCATTATATGTAGCACAAGATACTGCAGAATGTGTGAACTTGGTAATATTGCAGTACCAATGGGCTTATACTGCAGGATTGGTTTGGCAAATTTTGTTGTAATTAAAAAAAAATGTAATTAGTTTTTTGTATATTTTTTTTATTAACTTTTTTTAAATTTTTTTAAACACTTGGGAATATTGGGGAAATAACTATGCCCTTAGAAGCACAGAGCACAGCACACAGCACCACTGGACTGATACTGCAGAACACAGCACAGCACAGCACAGAACTAAACAGCACAGTACGAGATCTACCAGAACAGAGGACCACCTAACACACCCTCCCTCTACCCTGATCAATGCCCGAGTGAAGATGGCGGCGACTAGCGGGGAATTTATAGGTTCCGAGTATCGCGAGATCCGACAGCCTCGGTTTCAATTTTTCATTTGGCGCCAATACCTGGATCTGTCTCGGATCCGACTCGGATCGGCAACGTTCGGGTGGGCTCGGATTCAGGAAATCCGAGTGCGCTCATCACTAATTTTAATTATCTGGACATTGATTGGAGTACTGAGACCTGCGGTACAGCTAGGGGAAATAGGTTTCTGAGCAAGCTAAAAGACCATTACATGTCCCAATTAGTAGAGGAACCAACTAGGAACAAAACTATACTGGACCTAGTAATAACAAATAATGTAGACATAGTATCAACTATTCAAGTAAGGGAACATTTGGGAAATAGTGATCATAATATGGTCTCATTTTAAATTAGTTTCCAGAAGCAACAGTAAAAGGGATAAACTAGGACTTTAAACTTTATAAAGGCAATTTTAATATGCTAAAGGTCTATAAAGTGCATAGACTGGGACAAAGTTTTTGAAGGAAAAATAGGGAAGAAAAGTGGGCTGTCTTTAAAATGTTGTTGGAAACATACACATATAAGTTCATTCCTATGTGAAATAAATGTAAGAGAATTAAGTCTAAACCAATGTGGCTAAATAAAAAGGTAAGGGAAGAAATGCAAAGTAAGAAGCGTGTATTTAAGTCTGAAGGGTCTGAGGAGTTCTTCAATAGGTACAAGGAATGTAATAAAACATGCAAAATGGAAATTAGATTAGCTAAATTAGAAAATGAAAATCAAGTTGCAAAAGAAAGTAAGACAAACCCCAAAAAGTTTTTTAAGTATATAAATGGCAAAAGGATTAAAAAAGATAATATAAGACCGCTAAGAAGTGAGATGGGTGAATTGATAAATGATACTAAGGAAAAAGCAGAGGTATTAAACACTTTCTTTTCGTCAGTATTCACTAGAGAGGAACAAATGGTAGGAATAATACATAAAAATGGAAATTAAACCGTACTATTAAATAATACTTGGTTGACACTGGAAGAAGTTTAAATGCGACTGAAGAATATTAAGATAAATAAAGCTCCAGGTCCAGGTGGCATACACCCAAGGGTTCTTATGGCGCTAAACTCAGAAATAGCTAGACCGCTATTGTTAATTTTCATAGATTTAATCTCATCAGGCTCAGTACCATGGGAATGGCGAATAGCAGATGTGGTGCCGTTGTTTAAAAGGGACGAGATCACAACCATGGAATTATAGACCTGTAAGCCTGACATCAATAGTGGGGAAACTACTGGAAGGCATATTAAGGGATAGTATTCAGGATTACTTGGTGCGCAATAAGATTATTAGTGGGAATCAACAAGGATTTGTGAGGGATAGGTCATATCAAACTTATCTAATTAGTTTCTACGAGGAAGTTAGTGGGAACTTAGACCAAAGCAGGACAGTAGATGTGGTCTTCTTAGATTTTGCAAAGGCCTTTGATACAGTGCCACACAAGAGGTTGGTTTACAAAATAAGGGAACTGGGTCTAGGAAACAACATTTGTACTTGGATCGAAAACTGGTTAGAGAATAGGGAACAAAGAGTTGTGATTAATGGAACATTATCTAATTGGTCAAAAGTTTTAAGTGGAGTACCTCAAGGTTCCGTGCTGGGTCCACTCCTTTTTTAATATATTTATTAATGACCTTGTGGTGTGTTAAGTGTTTGGGTGCATTCCACTGTGAAACTCATCAGTATTCAGCTCTGTGCTTTACACAGGATTTCTTCTAAACTAACCATTGCAAAAGGACTTTATTACAGGCAGTACGATACTGCATGTATCAGGGCAACAGCTCATTCATTCTCTGGATCGTAAAAACTTTTTTCTTAATATGACTTTTAAGAATGGGGTTTGACTACTGACCATCGTAACATCTTAATCCACACTTCTTTAGCTGGACAATCATTTTTTCATTTGTACTATTCTGAGGATTTAGGAAAAATGACATTTTGTACATTGCTAGTTTGTGGGATTGTGATACAACATTGTTTCTTAGACATGCAGTTTTTACGTATGCTTTGTTTTGATTATTTTAACTTATGCCACCAGCATATTAAATACCTATTAGTGTAATAAGCCTATCTGCTTCACTTTTAGATATATATAAATCCAGCTTCCATGATACTTTTTATTTAAACAGATTAGACAATCCTATGTTACTATAGAATAGCATACAATATCACTCATAGCGCTGTATTATTAACCATACTTATTCCTATAACCTAAAAAGGAGCTAACAGAAGGTCTTATTGAGATCTAATAGGGTCAACTAAATATATGATCACTGTATGGTAAAACTAATATAGCAATAACAATGTAAGACTCATAATGATACTGGTACAAAGATCAGGATATATCCAGATGGAAGTCTAGGTCCTAAGAAAGTACTTATATCAAAGTCGATGTTGAGTCCTCTGGGGGGGTCAAGGTGTCAAAATTATAAATCCATTTAGCTTCTTCCTTTGAAATGGATGCTACAAAATCCCCTCCTCTCCATGGCATTAATACCTTCTTTATCCCGATAAATCATAGTAAATATGGTCGTGGTTGTGTTATCTTAGAAAAGTGGGCAGATACACTATGTGTCTGAAATTCATTCTTTATATTGTGTATATGCTCTGCAATTCTGGCAATCATATTTCTCACAGTTCGACCAACATATTGTAGGCCACTGGGGCACTCTTATAGGTAAACTACATCCTAGGTGTCACAGGATATTCTCCCTTGATGTCATACTTCGTGTCAGTAATGTTGGAAACAAAGGTGGTGAAAGGTTTAGTTGAATTCTGTTTCGTACTCTTGCAGGCCTGACATCTATTTCAATAGAAGAATCCCTTTCTTTTCTTTCAGTGGTATCCATTGGGACATAGCTGGCGGTCAAAATGTCTTCTAAATTTGCAGCCGTCTAAAAAATTACACTTGGTCTGTCTCAGAGAAATGTAAATAAGTTTTCATCCATTAAGAGGATGGGCCAGTATCTCTTCAGCATCCCCTCAAGTGCTCTCGCTCTATTAGTGAATTGGGTGATAAAATAAACTTATTCTCTATTTATGTTCTTATTCCTAATTTTCGATACCAAAAGATCTTTCCTCTCCATAGCTTTGGTTTCCTTATAGGCTTTGTCTATGGCCTCATCGTCATAACTTCTCTCTCTGAATCTTTCTTTCAAAGAATATGTTTGTGTTTCAAAAGTACAAAATATCCAAGCAGTTTCTTCTGATTCTGATCATCTGTCCTTTTAGTATGTTGCTCAACCAACTTTTATAATGGTTACTGGTAAAAGGCATGAATGTGTTCCTGTCGACCAGCTTCATAAATGTCTTAGTGTGTAGAGCCCCATTCTCCACGTAAATTGTCATGTGCAAGAACTCAACTTTTTCATTACTGATGTTCTCTGAATTCAAGATTCAAATTGTTGGTGTTGATATAGGTCACAAACTCATAGAGCTCTGATAGAGGACCAGTCCAGATACATAAAATGTCATCTATGTACCTGCGCCACTCGAGTACATGTTACTTTATTTAACTCCTTTTAGACATTGGTTAGATATGGTATTGCGATCAAGAATTTTTATGCTCTTTCCATGTATATTTTTTTCATGTTTATATTTATTTGATTATGTACATGTATTGATTGATGACTTACATTACGTATATCAGTGCACTGATTTTTCATTATTTTCTTTGTTTTAACCTTTGATTTATATAAAATTGTTCACTAGTATCAGCACTCATACTTATGTGCGCTGTGGGATTTAATTTTCATTTGTTTGTACAATAATCGCTTGGAGACAAGGGGTAGAGAAATAGTGCGATATTTGGAGACAGAGGCTGGATCGAGAGATGGTTTCTTTAGAATTGGTGAGATGAGTGCATCTTTTAAGGAGGATGGAATGTGCCAGTGGAGAGAGAGAGAGGTTGAAGAGGTGAGCTAGAGGTGGGTACGCAGTGAAGGAGAAGAAGCAAAGCAGTTGGGAGGGAATAGGGTCAAATGGGAAAGGTTGTAAGGTCAGATGATGAGATGAGTGCAAAGACTTTATCTTCAGTTATTGAAGAGAATGAATTAAGGGTGGATTGGGGAGTGTGGGTGAAAGTGGGGGATGGGGTGTAGAATTTGGCATGAGGTAATATCTTGTTGAATGGTGTCAATTTTGTCTTTGAAGTAGGTGGAAAAATCATGGGCTGTGAGGGAGGAAGGGGAGGAGGTACAGATGGGCAGAGAAGTGAGTTGAAGATTGCAAAGAGGTAACGTGGGTTATAAAACTTGGTGGATGTTAGAGATTTGCAGAATGTTAGTTCGGCATTTGAAAGGGCAGTGCTGTATAATGAAAGGATGATTTTATAGTGGAAGATTGTGGTTGAGGTTTGGATCATTGGGGGACTGTATGTAGTAGCTGGAGCTTTATTTTCTATTTCTGAAGGGAGTGTTTTGTTGTAGAAAGATGCAGTCTGATTAGGGCAGGGCAATGCAGTCATATGAGAAAATAGGTGTTTTAGTGAAAATAAGAAGTGAGTTGGTTAGGGGTATTTAGGTGTTGTTGTGTACATGTGGATTTGGGTGCAGGGGGAGGCAATGAGGTAAGGTGAGGCTGAAGGGAGAGTGTGGTTGGAGAGTGGGAAGGCTAAGTTGGTGAAACTAGCAATGGAGCAGTAGTGGGAGAAGACAAGATAAAGGGAGGGCCCAATTGTAAAGCGCTACGGAATTTGCTGGCGCTATATAAATAAATGATGATGATGTGTCCATCACAGTGGGTGGGAGATTAGGTTCATTGGGAGAGACCAAAGCAGGAAGTAAGTGAAAGAAGTTTAGTGGCAGAAGAGTCAGTGGGATTATCAGTGGGAATGTTGAAATCGCCTAGTTTGAGAGTAGACAGGTGAAAAGATAGGAAATAAGTGAGCCAGGCCACAATGTTGTAAAACAATTGGGAAACTGTACCTGGGGGGTGATAAATGTCAGCAACAAGAAGGTGGAGAGGATAAAATAGATGGATAGTGTGGACTTCAAAGGAAGAAAATGAGAGGGAGGGTTCAGAGGGTATGATTTGGAAGTTGCAACTTGGAATGCCTACTCCACTACCTTTTTTGCTTCCGTGTGTGGGACTATGGCTGAGAGAGAGCCCCCCATAGCAGAGAGCTGCAGGGAATGTAGTGTCACAGGAAGTGAGCCAGGTTTCAGTAATGGCAAGGAGGTTGTGAGATTTAGAAATTAATAGATCATGAACGTATGCAGGTCCGGCGCTACCATTAGGCAGCTGCCTAGGACACCGGACTTTTGGGGGCACCCCTGCTACCCAGAAATAAGAAATTTCTCTAGCACTTATAGGTGAAGGAGCACACTGCGAACAGCTGGCTCGGAGCTGCCTGTTCACATTAATAGGCAGCTGAAACACCTCCGACCTGCAGGGTGCGCTGTGGGAGAGAGAGCACACAAAGTGGGTTAATTATCATGAGGGGTTATTTATGATGGACTGCTGCTGTGTGCTTCGCTCCAGATTTAAATTTTCCTGCATGTAATGTGTGGGGTGAGGGATGGGGGTGGTATTGGGGTAATGTGTGAGGAGAGGGGTGGGGGTATATTATTGTAATGTGTGGGTAGCAGAGTTGAGGGAGGTATTTGTGTAATGTGTGTGGAGAGGGGTGGGTTGCATTATTGTAATATGTGTGTAGTGGTGTTGAGGGAGTTATTTGTGTAATGTTGGAGGAGAGGGGTTGGGGTGTATTATTGTAATGTGTGGGTAGTGGTGTTGAGGGAGGTATTTGCATAATGTGTGGGGAGAGGGGTGGGGGTGTATTATTGTAATGTGTGAGGAGAGGGGTGGGGGCCTATTATTGTAATGTCTGGGTAATGGTGTTGAGGGTGGTATATCAGTACACTGATTTTTCATTATTTTCTTTGTTTTAACCTTTGATTTATATAAAATTGTTAACTGAATATTGATGAAACTTCTCAGCCCCTAATGGTAATATGCTTACATCTAAATTGATGACAATCAGCTTCAAACATAAGCTTTTTATTTTCCTCCTCCTGATTCCAGACGAGATCACTCAGAGGTATATACAAATAAAGAATAAAACCGTATCTAGACGGATTATCCTTTTAAAATGTGTTACAATGTATTAGAATGCCTAAAAAACATAAAACATCCCCTGTAGGTAGCATTCAATGTAACCGAAATACTTATCAGATCAATCCATAGTCGAGCACATATCAGACACTGGGTTTAAAGATGAATCCAAGTTCCCAATATGTCCAAAAGAGTCCTCCACAGGATAGTCAGTAGTAGATAGTACAATGAATGCTCCTTTAGTCAACAACGCGTTTAGATCTTCCAAGTGAGCTCTTTATCAAAGTACAGGATATATCCCCTCCATACTTATATTTATAGTGGTGATTAACCAATCAGATACAGTCATAGTACACAATCATATCATACAACAAAATTGTACATAAAATATATATATATAAGCTCACATTTAAAAACCACATGCAATATTGTTTACATAAATCAATTTCTTTATATATAATGCATATATTGTGGCGTTGTCATAGCAACCGTTTAAGCCACAAACTACTTATTCATTTGGAGAGATCTCCATTACTCCTTATAAACTTCTATACTAATCCTACCTATATATGTATATAGACCCTTCCCAAAAGATTGTGTATCCCAATTACATAACTTTGCTCCTGGACCGCTTTGTTATGGTAACCAATTCACAATGCAAACTTCCGTTTCCGGAAGTAATGTCATTGCAAACTCCAATACAGCAATAGAACTGTAATATAAGCCCCCTCGTCATGATGGCATCCTTCCCTTCCCACAGCTAATAACGATATCTCTGTAATCTCCTATATCCTCAAAATATTTCTAACATCACGTTGTCATAGGAACGAATCAAGCTCCCGCCTACGGAAATGATGTCACAGAAATTTCCATACATTGATAGGGCCAAAATCACGGCCTCATCGTCATGGTAACCGTCCTAATGATATCCAAGCGTGTCATACAGAATTCACATGCTCAGCATATTCCGATGTATATTGAGCAAACCCAAACTGTCACAAATATTCATGCTAAGTATCCCAGAATAGCACACGGTCCTCCTGGATAATAAACCATGTAGACATTACCAATTTCAATATAAAATAAAATAAAAAAATCACATAAACGGTAAACATTAAAAAAAAAAATTCAGGTGCCACTAACTCAAACCACATAATGGGGACCTCCTAAACATTAGCCCACCAGGGACCCTCCTACTCATGCTTCCAAGAACCATTTCAGTTCAAAGTCAGCATTCAAAATTTCGGTATTAAAGTTTTCATATTATAAATATACCGCATCTCAGTTTTTGCTAGACTAGCAGCAATATTTTTGGATCTCATTTTCCCTTTAACCAATTTAATTGCACAAAAATAAGCTAATTCATCAGCAGAACATTTATGCGAATCTTTAAAGTGAGCTGACAATGAATGGTTCAGGACACCCTTTTTAATATTCCAGATATGTTCACCAATGCAAACTTTTAATGCTCGAGTGATTTTTCCCACGCATTGTTTACTGAAATTACATGCTAACACATACACAACGTTCTTCGAGTTGCATGTAATAAATTCCTGTATTTCAAATTTACGTCCATCCACAGATGAAAATACCTCTACCATCTTTGAGGTTTCACTTTTAACCGTTCTACACCCAATACATGATCTACACCTGTGGAAACTTTTAGCAGCTATCAATGGCCTATCTAGTTCGCTTGGTAAGGCACAAGTAACCAAATTGTCCCTCAAACTCCGGGAATTCCTATACACAAATGTTGGTTTATCTGAAATAACACCCTTAAGGGCATTGTCCTTCAAAAGTAGATGCCAGTGCCTCCTAACCACATGTTCTATTTGTCTATACTGGGAATTATATTTAGTAATAAACACTAACTTGGGCACATTTTTTCTCTTTCTCTTATTCGTGGCACTCACCCCTTCACTCCACAATATACCTCTGTCAAGTTTCCTCGCTTTTTCTATAGCCAAAGTGACCTGCCCCTCAGGATAACCCTTACTCTCAAAAAGGGCTTCTGTGGAGCTTTGTATCGGTCGGCTTCCTAAATATCTTTGTTTGAATAATACCATTTCCCACATATATGGTCAAATCCAAAAACTTCACACTCTCCATACTAATATCAAATGTCAGCACACTGCCAACGGTTGTTATTCAAATGTGTACAAAAAACATCCAATTATTCCCTCATCCCTCTCCACACAAAGAAGATATTGTCAATAAAACGATGCCACATGACCAGGCTTGCCCCCTGCCTGCAATCCGCTCACACAACTTCAGTTTTCTACCTATCTATGAACAAATTAGCGTAGCAGGGGGCAAACCTGGCCCCCATTGCAGTACCGATCTCCTGCACATAAAAATTTGTGTAATGTGTGGGGAGAGGGGTGGGGGTGTATTATTGAAATGTGTGGGTAGTGGTTTTGAGGGAGGTATTTGTGTAATGTGTGTGGGGTGTATTATTGTAATGTTTGGGTAGTGGTGGTGCAGGTGGTATTTGTGTAATGTGTGGGGAGAGGAGGGGTGGGGCTGTTGCCGGCTAATTGTCATAAGATTTTTTTTTTTGCTTTGTCTTGAAATTTAACATTTTGGAACCCCTTTTCCCCCTTACTGTTGCTCAGGTACAGTGTTCTGCATCAGAAATAAGTTCACCTATACTGCAGCCTTACCTGCCAGCCAGGAGAAGGGAACTTATTATTTTTTTTTTAAAAAGTCAAGTGTGGGTGTTGGGCGGACGGGAGGGCGGGGGTGCGATGGCTGACCCATTGCCTAGGGAGCAGAGAAACGTTGCACCAGCCCTGAATGTATGCAAGTTTGTTACAAACAGATCTGGCGTTCCACAGTGCACAGAAGAAGGGAAGAGAGGATAGTGGAGATACGTGGATAAGATTGGTGGGATTGATAGTATGGAGTGAATGCAATTGTTTGGGCTGGACAAAGGAGCGTGAGCAGAGAATGGGGATTGTACACGTCCAAGACTAACTTAAATGTCACCAGCCACCATGAGGAGCAGGGTAAGAAAGAGAACCTGTGAGAAGGATTTGTGGGTGTGAGGTTTAAATATGTTTATGTAGGCTGGTGAGTTTGGTGAGTGCAGGAGACAAAACAGTTCATGTGTGCAGACTAGTGAGGAGGGAAGTAGTGAAGGGGAAATCATAATGGGGAGAGAGAAATAGCATATTGCAAAAAGAAGAGGAGTTGTGCCAGTAAATAGGAGAGAGTATAAATTGAGTAGGTGCATGATGGAGAGATGTGAATGAATGTGTATTAGCTGGGGGAGGTAATAAGAAAGTAGAAAGGAACAATTAATCCAAATTGTGCAGGACAATGGAAGAGGTGAAGGATTCTTTACCGCCCCCTTGCTAGGTTTAATAGACAAGAGATGGGAATCTCTGAATCTGTTGCATCTATGCTAAATTCTCAATAGCTTATTGAATATTCAATGATCGGAACCCAGTTAAAAGATAGAATATAAATCGATCCAAGCCATCCTTTTAGAGAGAACCTCTGGACTAGTCTGTCTATGCTATATACCCAATAGCAAACGACTAACTGAGATACAATAATAGTTTGACACACTGATCCAGAGTGGCTCATACAGGAGGTTCTCCACTCTATCTCTCCTTTGAATTTAGACAATATTATCCACTGGTTGTCTAGCAGTATACCTAAGAATGAATGATGCCCAATAATCAATCCTTAAGAGATAAGGATGATAATTACCAATTGTTACACCAGGACACATGGTTGTCATAAATGTGGGCCTTTTGGGACTGTGACACCACTATTAATTACTACCATATATTATGAGCATTATATATGGAGTTACATGCCTTACCCCTCCCCCATTTCATTTTTATATCACTATTTTCTTACTTTTCACTCTATATTTTTTACATAATAGTCGCCTACCGTAAGTACCTACTAGTGCTTTTTAGATTTAACAATAAAGGTTAAGTTTTAAGTCCTATATATCTAATGATTGATACAGAACTGGAGTGCTCTAAATGCAATTTCTCAAATTATCTTTTTCCTCTAGCTATTGACTCATTTTGCATGCAGCACCCCCTCCAATTGGTTTAATAAAAATTAAGGAGGCTGGTTCATAACCCGGTGCGGGATCACTCTCCTATATTTTGAAGGCTAATGATTAGCCTATTTATACTCACATCTTGCAATCAGACCTTGCTGGATCATTGCAGTTCTTGTTGTGTGTGTATTGTAGAGATGCTCAGGCTCAGATCCCCAAGAACTGAACACACCCGAACTCAGTCGGCTCGGTACTTTGCGCACCCTCGGAATTGAAAACGAGGCAAAACGTCATTGTTACGTTGTTGGATCTCACGAGTTTTGGATTCTATAAGTACCGCCCTCCACTGCGATCCAGCGCCATTTCACAGAGGGACACAGAAGGGGTAGCACAGTTCTTGGCAGTCTCTAGTGCAGTTGGGCAGCGCCATAGGTAGAAAAGAAAGAGGAGGGGTAGCAGTGTTCTTCAAAGTCTCCAGTGACATTTAGGAGAGCTTCATTGCTCCATTGCTAATTGTCATTGCTGAAATAGAAATAATAGGGCTGGCAGACTTGGTCTTCTAAATCTGCAGTCACATTATACTGTGTTATATAGGTAACACACAAAGAGGAGAGCTCCATTGCTAATTGTCATTGCTGCAATAGAAATAATAGGGCTGGCAGTCTTGGTATACTAAATCTGCAGTCACATTGTACTGTGTTATATAGGTAACACACAAAGAGGAGAGCTCCATTGCTAATTGTCATTGCTGAAATTGAAATAATAGGACTGGCAGTCTTAATCTAAATCTGCAGTTACATTTTACTGTACCATAGCTCACTCAGTAACAGGAGAGGTGGCAGGGTTCAGTGCTGAAACAGAAATTGTAATAATAGGGCTGTCAGTGTGCCATAGCTCATACAGAAACAGGATGGTTGGCATTGTTCTTGTCACTCTCCAGTCTAAGTCATGATGATACTAATCCCTCTACCTCATGTGCTAAAGCCTATGTTCAAGTGCATTGTGGTTTTAAGTCAGGGAAACAAAAATGTAAATAAAAAGCCTGTACCTTTTTAAAGAAAAAAACACCTATCTAATAAAGGTGAAAGTTTGATGCAGAAAAACATAAAATTGCCAACATGCCATTCTACCCAAAATATTATCAAGCATACCAGCATTAGCTATCTCCCTTCTCTCAGCTAGATCTCAGCACCTGCAATCTACACTGTTATCATATTTACCCTCATCAGTGTGTACATCATCCTCAATCAATACTAATTCATCCCCGCTGGAATCCACCACCACAAAAGTCTGTGTACTTTGATGTAATTGCCGGTAATGCCCTTCCTGATGGAATTTGTAGTTAATTTTACGGAAGAGCTGTCACGATATTTGGGCAATTCTTTTAGACCAGACCACATGTCAAAATGTTGTGCAGACTCATCTATATCACCACTGGGTATCTTGGAAAAGCTAAGTTTTTTCCTAGCAGCAATTTCCAGAGAAACTGAAGGCGATGTCATTGTGTCATGTACCATTTGAGCTGTCAGCTTATTGCATCTCTTCAGATCTGGGTCAGTTGGAAAGAAATAGAGGACATAGCTCTTAAACTAGGATCAAACACCATTGCCAAAATGTAATGATCCGATTTCAAGATGTTGATAACTCTTGGATCCTGGTGAAAAGCATAAAGTACTTATTCTACAAGTCCAACATAATTAGCGGAATTGTTTCATTTCCTCCTTTAATTTCTCTTGCTGCTTTTCAAAAAGTCTAATTAGGGAAATCACTTGACTCAAGCTAACTGTGTCTGCACTCTCTTCACAGGTGACTGCTTTGAGTGGTTTCAGCACCTTGCACAACACAGAAAGAATTCTCCACTGCTGGACTTAAGTACATTCTCACTAAATTCTCTTCTTCTTGCAGCTGCTGCATTCTCCTACATGCTGTTGCACAATCCCAAAAATTACCCTGAATATTTCGAGATACAGACAGCATCTCCTGCATGTCATTGTCATTTTTTAAAAAGTTCTGTACCACCAAGTTGATTGTGTGAGAAAAACAAGAAATGTGATGGAATTCCCCCCCGCTGTAATGCTCTAACAATATTGGTGGCATTATCAGAAATCACATATCCTCAGGAGAGTCCAAGCAGGATAAGCCATGATGCAATGACATCCCTTAGTTTTTCAAACAGGTTGTCAGCGGTATTACCTCTGACCTGTGCCTTGTCTTGTCTCTGATAACCACTTCTCACTCCCGCCTGCAAGAATTCTTCTGTGCTGCTCCCCACTTATTGAATTCCCTACCATGTTCAATCAGACTTTCCCACAGCCTTTAAATCTTTAGATGCTCTTTGAAAACCCATCTTTTTTTTAGAGGTGACCTTATCCTCTATAACACTATTCAAACTAATGCACCCTCACAACTATCCCAATCTCCACTCTGAGCCACACTCATTCCTCTTGTTTCAGCTGTGCCCTCTTCCCTTTAAAATGTAAGCTCTCTAATGAACAGGGTCCTCCATACCCTTTGTTTTCATGTCTCCATTAATTTTGTCTGTCTTGTCTGTTCTTGTTTTGCGTATGTCTTATTTTATGTATGTCCTTGTCTTCCCAACTGTATAGCGCTGTGGAGCACTGTGGTGCCTTACAAATCTATAATAATAATAATAATTTGCCTCTTAGTGGAGCAGATGATACACAGAGTAGCCTGCCTCTGAAAAATGTGATGATAGGGTACATGCTGCTTGCTGTCCCTGCTGGTGAAGGCGAATCACCAACCCAGTGGTCTGTCACAATCATATAATCTTTAGTTTGCCCAGTTCCGCTTGTCCACATATCTGTGGTTAAGTTTACAGTGGGTAGAATGGCATTTTGTAGCCCAATAATTAAATTTTTACGAACCTTCTGGTAGAGGTGAGGAATAGCTTTTCTAGTAAAATGGTGTTGTGATGGAATTTGGTAGTGGGGACAGAAGACCTCAAGTAACAAGCTGCATTAATAGTGGATATTGGATGCAGATCTAATACTAGCATAGTCGCCATGGAGTCTGTGATCCGCTTTGCGACTGGGTGACAGCTTTCATACTTGCTTCCTCTTGCAAAGGATTGTTTAATAGTCAATTGTTGTAAACTACTAGTAGTCTTCTTCTTGGTCTGCTGCTGGGATGAAGATCCATCCCCAGTAGCAGGAGCAGTGGGCCTAACGCTCAAGGATTCTTCTGAGGAGTCATGGATAGGGGAGGAGTCATTTCGCTTTGAAACTTGGATGCAGGACTAACTCCGATCACTTGTTAGGATATTGATGATGAAGGTGTTGGGGGTGTAGATTGCAGGTGCTGGGATCTAGCTGAAAGAAGGGAGGTAGCTGATGATGGATTGCTTGGTGTTATTTTTTAGCATAAGTTTCTGATTTTCACAAAAGCTTTCCATGAACTCGCCTCAAATGGCGTAATATGGATGAGGTTCCTAGATGGTTAAGGTCCCTACCTCTACTGACTGTGGCTTTACAATGCTACAAATCGCTAGAAAACTGTTGTCAGAATTTGTGTAAAAATAACTCCACTCATAAGAGGTGGATTTTTTGATCTTATGCCCAGGCATGACCATGGCCTTCTTCTTATCACTGACAAGAATGGCTGCAGTCTTTGTTTGAAAGTGTATGAAAATAATATTGTGACCTGTGAGGTGGTGAAAATTGACTGCAAATGACTTGAACTGAGTGTTATAGAGGTTAATAATAATGTAAGGGGGAAAAAAACAAAATTATGTGATTTTAGCAAAAAAAGTAGGGATTTTTGAAAAAAAAAATGGAGATCCAAAACCAAAACACGCAAGGGCGATTTTGCCGAAACCAAAACACGAAACTAAACCAGATCCAAAACCATATCCAAAACCAAAACCAGAACACAGGGGTCAGTGAACATCTCTAGTGTATTGCAGTTCTTGTTGTTTGTGTATTGCAGTTCTTGTTGTGTGTGTATTGCAGTTCTTGTTGTGTGTGTATTGCAGTTCTTGTTGTACAGCTCTAGATCATTGATATTCCTGGTTCCTGTATTCCAGCACCTTGCTATAACTTGCTTTTGGCCTCCACTATTCCTGCCCATGCTCCTGACTTTCTGGCACCCTGACCCACAGCTAATCTGACCATTCTGTGTTTCTGGAATTCTGATTCTGGCAAGTATAAAGGACTTTATTTATGTATTTTAATTCTGGACTTTTGCCTGTCTTGCCTGGCTCTTCAGCCAATGAGATCCTATGCTGCTTGTAGTAAACTATAAATATTACTTTAGTCCACTATCACAATTGTTTCTGTTTGATAATAGAGTGTTATATACAAGAGAACCCTGACAGTTACATGCTGCTTGATAAGGGTCAGATAAGTGCACTGGTATGACATATTTAACTATTTCTCTCCTACACAGAGACCAAGTTCCAGAACTAGACCACCACGAAGGAAACAATTATCCAGTTTCTCTTTTCCCACTACTCAGTTTAAACCACTTAAACATTTTTGCCTAATATCAGTTTGCAGTCGCAATAAACCAATGATATCCCACCGTCTATGCCATGTATGTTCCCATTGGAATGGTTATTTGTTGAGTGGCTATAAGAAACTACAAGCAATAAAAACAAACAACAGTTAAGTGATTAATATTAATATACTTAGGTTCAGAAATATAAACAGTGATCACAGTCAGGGGGCCATGCTGTTATTGACACCTGAATTCTTTAGGGAGAAGTCTTTTAGACACCATCACTTCAATCTGGTCCCATTGTGAAGCTGCTTTGTTCTTGTGTAATTCTTTCTCATATAGAAGTTATTTGGTCAGTGGCCACATAAAAAGCACATTTTTGTTTAACCCTTGCAGTCACTTGAAGGTGTGAATAACATCACTAGAGGGGGTGTTCCATGTATAGAGCAGTAAACTGTATTAGCTGTAAAACATATGTATAAACATAAAAATGATTGCAAAAATGGATCTGTCTGCACTGACTAGTATCTTAGCTCCCTCTGTTTGCTAACATACAACCTATCTACGTATGTACAAATGAACCAAACCTAAAAATATATGCAAACAGATATGGCGCTTATACTCTATTAGATCTCAAAAAGAACACAAAAAGGTAGTCCAGAATATATACGTATTATTAGGGTCCTAAAAAAATGTCTTCAATGTTCATATGGTCTCAACAAAATTTGATCCCAAAGGGAGGGTGTTGTATATCCGGATATTGTTTTCCACCAATGTTCATACATATAAATAAGCAGAAAAAGATGGTGTTACTCTGTATTCACTTATATTCTACTACGATCAAAAAAACCTTATAATGCCCGTGTAGTATAAAAGGTATTTTAATTATCACCATGTGTGACCAGAAGTTCCCCACTGAAAAAATACACTTACACAGGAGGATATCTGTGATTCCAAAGATGGTAATGGATTACACTTGTAGATCTTCAATTAAATCCACGTAATTCTTTGAGTATAAGCTCAAAAGAAAAATAAAAGTGCTCCAAATGGTGCATTACCATAATAAAAATGAATTTATTCTAAGCACAATATAAAAACAAGTAAAAGGTATGATCTGAGTGAAATCGCTGCTGAACCTGATACGGTTGGACTCTTACCCCATGTGGGATGATCTTGCGCATGTAGGGAAACCTTAATATCCCTCTCCAGAGATCGGGTTGCCGTTATCAAGGCAATATCAAGATTTTTTCAAATTGAAACGCGTTGGCAGAGGCGGTGACAAGGAGGACTGAGAGGAAACACGCTGATTCCCTGAGAGGAGAGGAATTCAAACCCAAGTGTTGGGAAGTATGCAGTGGTAACCAGCCGACAACCCGATCTCTGGAGAGGGATATAAAGGTTTCCCTACATGCGCAAGATCATCCCACATGGGGTAAGAGTCCAACCGTATCAGGTTCAGCAGCGATTTCACTCAGATCATACCTTTTACTTGTGCTTAGAATAAATTCATTTTTATTATGGTAATGCACCATTTGGAGCACTTTTATTTTTCTTTTGAGCTTATACTCAAAGAATTACGTGGATTTAATTGAAGATCTACAAGTGTAATCCATCTTTGGAATCACAGATATCCTCCTGTGTAAGTGTATTTTTTCAGCGGGAAACTTCTGGTCACACATGGTGATAATTAAAATACCTTTTATACTACACGGGCATTATAAGGTTTTTTTGATCGTAGTAGAATATAAGTGAATACAGAGTAACACAATCTTTTTCTGCTTATTTATATGTATGAACATTGGTGGAAAACAATATCCGGATATACAACACCCTCCCTTTGGGATCAAATTTTGTTGAGACCATATGAACATTGAAGACATTTTTTTGGGACCCTAATAATACGTATATATTCTGGACTACCTTTTTTGTGTTCTTTTTGAGATCTAATAGAGTATAAGCGCCATATCTGTTTGCATATATGTATAAACATATTAGACATACTTGTAAATATCCATACAACCATGTGTCCCTTTGGTTCTGTTGTCTGTTTCAGGGCTTAGATAGTTGAGAAATGACTGTGCCCAGCAATGGAATGCAAGTGTTTCTCCTAGAGTTCCAACACCCTTCTTTGTCTTTGTGTGGTCAGCATAGACATATAAATTACACCTGGATATCTGCATTTGGCTTGGTGTCTTAGAAAGACAAAAAGGCTAATGGTGTAATGTGGTTGGGAGGAGAGTTTGAATGAAGCATGAAATGGCTTTAAAATCATCATTATATCATCATATAACTGAAATAAAAGAATATATTTTAGTAGAATGATTGTTTTACAGAGCAGCCAGGCGCATGCACTGAAACAAGTACAGCCTCTGGGCTGATTAATTAACTAAGTGTCCAATAACCTGCTCGTGTGGTCTGTTACAAGGCAAAGCCTTTATTGGTCTATGTCACTATTTAAGGCAAGGAGGGCTTAGCCACCCTGCCGGTTATAGCGTCCAGTTTTCCTGTCAGCTAACTTGTTCCTGTGCTGTGTTTGGTGATAGCCTTTTGGGTTGACTTCAGTGTATGACCCCTGCCTGTACCTCGGAATCTGCCTACTTGCCTGTGACCCTGACCCTTTGGCCTGTACCTTGGACCCTGCTGTGTTGCCTGTGACCCTGACCTTTGGCGTGTTATCTGATCATTCTGCTTGCTAGTGACCTCTGAACTCGGCTTACGTCTGACCATCCACTGCCATCTACTCTGTCTCCTGGTCTGCCGCTACGGTTCTGTATTACAAACTTGCACTACATTTGGAGTTAAGTCCTGGGGGCATCTGAGTACCGGTGAGCGTATAAAGCTCTATGGGAAAGGTGGCTGCTAAAGGTGAAGACCGCCGCCAATGCAGAATCACACGCGAACAACTTCTTCCTTTTTATGTAGTTTTATTGTCAGGATGGTAAATTTTTTGACACTGTACAGATTTCACAGCATTTCTTGGAGGCCTTAAACGCTAGCTAGACATAGCTCAGCTCTCTCAAGACCAGCCAGCTTCCCCAGCGTTGATCTTCCTGAACAAATGGCACAAACAAGCTTTTATACATGTTGCTCCTCCCCCAGCCTTAGCTTGATGGACAGGTGACACACCCACCTTCTCTTTAAAAGAAAACATCCATCAGTGGCTCTGTTTGCACAGACACACCCTGTCTGTTTGCTGAGAGGAAATCATGTAAGTTAACAAACTTTAAACTACACATACGTTTTTATCTGGTTTAATCTCAACCTAGGTGCATAACTGTGCCAATGTTTTATTCTGTTTGCATACTTTCTCTGCCTCTTGTCAGAAAAATGCCTCCCTTTGTTACACATCCCTTCCCCTAGCGTCTCCAAGTAGGGGAACGCGGACTTCACGAGGAGCGCATATTTTCGTGACAATGCATCTGCATTCTTGTGCAGAATCCCAGGTCTATGTTCTACTGAGAACTTCAAAGGTTGCAGTGCCAAGAACCAGCGGGTTACCTTGGCATTTACCTCCCAGTTGTTGTGCATCCATCTTAATGGTGCATGGTCTGTTATTAAGGTGAACTCTCTGCCTAGGAGATAATAGCGCAGAGCTTCTGTAGCCCATTTTATGGCGAGACATTCTTTCTCCACAGTGGCATATTTTTGTTCCCTTGGAAGCAACTTCCGACTTAGGTACAGGACAGGGTTTTTTACTCCATTCTTCTCCTGTGACAAGACTGCACCTAAGCCAACACCAGAAGCATCAGTTTGGAGGAAGAACCTCCGGGTAAAATCTGGTGCTTGTAGAACTGGAGAGGAACAAAGAGCTAACCGAAGATCAGACCAGGCGGTTTCTGCAGAGTCAGACCAGGTTAATCTATCTGGACAACTTTTTTTTAACATGTCCGTAAGTGGAGCAGCTCTAGTGGCGAAGTGGCTTACAAACCGCCTGTAGTAACCTACTAAGCCTAAAAAGGTTCTTAACTGCGACTTTTTTTCTGGTCTTGCCCAATTTTTGACTGCCTCCACTTTGTCTAGCTGGGGTTTTACATGCCCTCGACCAACAATGTACCCCAAATATTTGGCTTCTCTCATGGCAATGGCACATTTCTCTGGGTTAGCTGTTAACCCTGCTGACCTTAATTAAGCTAAGACCGCCTCAACTTTGGCTAAATGTGATCCCCAGTCTGGGGTATAAATCACTATGTCGTCCAGGTAAGCGGCTGCATAAGCTGTGTGAGGTCGTAGCAATTTATTCATGGCCCTTTGGAAGGTGGCAGGTGCCCCATGCAACCCAAAGGGTAGGACTTTATATTGATAGAGACCATCAGGGGTGGAAAATGCAGTCTTTGGCTTGGCCGTGGAAGTCAGGGGAACTTGCCAATAACCCTTTGTTAGATCAAGGGTTGTTGCTACCAGCAAGATTTTCCACTAGTTCATCCACACGTGGCATCGGATAGGCATCAAACTGCGACATACTGTTTAGGCGCCTAAAGTCATTGCAGAAACAAATTGTCCCGTTGGGTTTCGGGACAAGCACAATGGGACTATTCCATTCACTAGTGGACTCTTCAATTACATCTAACTGGAGCATCTTCTCGACCTCCTTCCTCACATCCACCCGTCTGGCTTCTGGAATACGATAAGGCTTCTGCTTTAAAATGACTCCTGGCGCAGTGACAATGTCGTGTTCAATTAAGGTAGTGAGCCCAGGAATGGAAGAGAAGACATCCCTGTTCCATCGAATCATTTCTTCAGCCTGTTGTCTCTGCTGAATAGACAAAGCTGGCTCTATGGGCACTTCAGACTTTTCAATGGCAGTACTCACTACCTGAGGAGAGGTTTCCTCATCATGCCAAGGTTTAAGGAGGTTAACATGGTATATTTGCTCCTCCCTTCTCCTACCTAACTGGCGGACTCTGTAATTGACAGGACCGACAGCCTCTAGAACTTCATATGGACCCTGCCAATGGGCGAAAAGTTTGCTTTCCTGGGTGGGAACCAGGACTAGGACCTTGTCCCCAGGCTTGAAAGATCGAACAACATCACTTTTATCATAACTTTTTCTCTGTCGTTCCTGAGCCTCATTTACATGTTGCTGCACAATGGGCCCTATCTTTCCTAGCCTCTCATACATTTGTGACACAAATTGTACCAGATTTGGCTCCCTGGGACCTTGCTGCTCCCACCCTTTTAACATATCCAAGATACCCCTGGGCTGTCTCCCACACAATAACTCAAAGGGACTAAACCCTGTTGAAGCTTGAGGTACCTCACGGATGGCAAACATCAAATAGGGAGTAAGAGTGTCCCAATCTTTTTTTTCTTGAGCCACTGCTTTCCTGAGCATGTGCTTTAATGTGCGGTTAAAGCGTTCCACCAAGCCATCTGTTTGTGGATGGTATACAGAGGTGTGAAGCGCCGTAACCCCTAGCAACTGGCACATGTCCTTCATTAGTTTAGACATGAATGGAGTACCCTGATCTGTGAGAATTTCTTTGGGTATTCCCAAGCGTGTAAACATCAATACAAGTTCCTTAGCTATGGTGCTGGACTTTATGTTTCGTAGGGGAATTGCCTCTGGATACCTGGTTGCATAGTCAAGCACCACTAGTATATATTGGTGCCCACGTGCGGATTTTTCCAGTGGCCCCACAAGGTCCATAGCTATCCGTTCAAAGGGAACTTGTACTATTGGAATTGGAATGAGAGGTGCCCTGTACATGCGTTTGGGACAGGTTCTCTGACAAATGGGACAGGACCGGCAATACTTTTTCACTGCCATGTGAACACCGGGCCAGTAAAACCTAAGCAGAACTCGTTCCCGTGTTTTATCCTCCCCTAGGTGTCCCCCACAGACATGTGTATGTGCTGCTTTTAACACTAGGGTTACATGGACCTGAGGAACCATTAATTGTTCTACTTTATCCCCCTGTACATTAGCAACTCTATACAGGAAATTATTTTTAACAATAAAATATGGTATACCTTCTGCAGGCTGGGCGGCTTTTGCTACCCCATTTACCTCAGTCACACTTTTGAAGGCAAGTTCCAAAGTGGCATCATTAAGTTGGTCTCGATCAAAGTCCTGCAAAGGAAACAAAATTGGTATTGCGGACCAGTCCGTATCCTCACTGACAGGCGGAGTGGGCTCATCTGCGACATCACCGACCAATGCTAGTTTGGACTGTCCATGTTTCCCCGCAGGTGGATGCTTTTGTGGAACTCCTGCTGTGACTCCCAGGATGGCATTCCGGTTTGGTGGTTCTCAAAGATCGATGCCCAGATGTTGTGGATTCTTAGGCGGTTCCTTTAAGACCGGGCTTCCGACCGTTGCATCAGTTGCCGGCATGTCCGGCCGGATCCGCTCACCGAAGACATCATTAAACAGTGGGAAGTCTCGCCCCATAATGAGTGGATATGGGAGTTTAGGTGCTATAGCAGCTACCACCATAACAGTTTTGTCTTTGAGTGTGACTGGTAGTATTGTTCTTTCATACTCCTCTGTCGTGCCATGTACGCAAAGAACCTTCACCTTGGGCAACCGAGAAGTTATGGTTTTGTGTAAGGCAGACCTTGAAACCAATGAGAGTTCACTCCCCGAGTCAACCAAGTCCAGAACAAGGTTTTTGTTGATTAGCACAGTCACCCGGAACAAACAAGGAACTGATGTGGGACTCATGGTAAAACAGCTTGGAAAAGCAGGCCCAATATGTGCCACGGAACAGTCCATGGGTTCCGGTAGATTAGGACACTCTGCCTTAAAGTGGCCTGGCTGACCACATTCAAAACACTTCAGATTAGACAGCTTTGCACCTGGCCCTCTGTCCGTAGCAGTTTTGCCATTGTGCCCTGTAGCAAGGATTGTCAAGCCTGGCTTTTGGCGTGGCAGCGGCTTTGGCACAAATGCAGTGTCACGGGCACTAGGAGTCTTTGCCCAGGATATCACCAGATGATGTTCTTACCAGAGAAATATAGCTGGTACTATGGTCCTCTGGTAGCAGGGTGACAACGGAACAGGAGAATCAGCAGATGGTGAGAGAATGCTCAAGGAAAGTCTATGACTAGCAGAAACTGGTAATGACTTAGATGTATGAACACGAGGAACCAGATGGACAAGTAAACGTGAGGAGAGTCAGTGGTCTGCATACAGCAAATTGTACCACTGCTATAGTGAGGAGGAATGTTCAGGAGTAGAGAGTAGGTAGTGAAAGTCAGTGGTCTGCGTATAGCAAGTTGTACCACTGTCTATAGTGAAGGAATGGGTTCCAGGTGCAAGTAGGTAACGGGGAAGTCAGTGGTCTGCGTACAGCAAGTTGTACTACTGCTTATGTGAGAGGATACTTGAAACTGGTGCCAATGGGAAACAGGAGTCAGTGGTCTGCGTTCAGCAAGTTGTACCACTGCTATATATATGTGAGGAGGGGCATGAGGAGATGAATGGAATACAGAGGATACACGGGCGGCACACGGAACTTGATCCCACGATGATAACCACAATACAATAATAGCTGACAAGCGCTGCTTGAAGTATACAAAGTCACTATAGAGATCCAGGTAATAGGAAACAAAGTCAATAGTAACAATAGCTTCAGTAGATGGAAGACTCCGGAGATGAACACAACACAGTCCAGACGGATATGCAATACAATAGCAAAGTCAATGGAAAGTATACATACCGCTTTTCAGGAGAGCAGGCTGTCAAGGAGAAGTGCAGGGATACCTGAACGGCTCAACGCCGGCAGGAGTAGAGAACACTGGAGGATGGAAGCGGTAATCAGGTTGGTGCAGCGCACGAAAGGTGACCGGTAATCAAAGGAGCAATACTCAGGAAGCAGTAGTAAGTAAAACTGGAAACATGATGAACACGGGAGAGTTGAGGCTGTGTGGTATCCGGCAGTAGTAGCGGAGGGGAGACACGCTGAACACAGGAGAGTAGAGGTGGTCTGGAATCCGGCAGTAGTAGCGAAGGCAGCGGAGGGGAGACACGCTGAACACAGGAGAGTAGAGACGGTCTGGAATCCGGCAGCAGTAGCAGATAGGAATCAGTGGAGAGCTGACACGATGAACACAGGAGAGTCGAGACGGTCTGGAACCCGGCAGTAGTAACGGAGGCAGCGGAGAGCAGACACGCTGAACACAGGAGAGTTGAGGCGGTCTGGAAACCACAATCGTAGTAGACAGGAATCAGCTGGAGCTGAATACACGAGGAAACACAGGAACACCTTCAGAGGCTCATGGGGAATGAGACTCCAAGATCAGGCAACTAGGTAATGATCACAGGTGGTTTAAATAGGGAGGGTTGCCTGATCATCCAATTAATTAAAAGCAACAAGTACTGAAGGTTTCATAAGAGCTGCACATGCGCAGACCCTCAGGATGGCGGACGGCCACGGTTCCTGAACACAGGAGAAATGGCACTCACAGTCCGGTGAGTGACATGCAGATTCTTTAGTCATTTGCTGTAGCGCACAAAACCTTTCTACCACGGTGGCAAGCTCTTCATAAGTTTGTGGGTCTGATTGCAGAACCCACCTTTGCAAATCGCGGTTCAGCCCCAGGATGCAGTGATCTATCGCCATAACTTCAACAATCGGAGAAGGCGAATTCTCCTCAGGCTGCAGCCATTTCTTTAAAATTTTAGAAAGCTCAGCCACTTGCGCTCTGACCGGTTTTTCTTTATCATAGCGCCATTGGTGATAGTGCTGGGCTCGGCCTGGCCCGGAAACTCCGATGCGAGCCAATATCTCAGACTTTAGGCACAGATAGTCAGAGGCCCGTTCCTCATCTAGATCCATATAAGCTCGCTCAGCTTCACCAGTCAGATATTGCGCCAGCCTCTCAGCCCAGTCTTTAGGAGGCCATTTTGCCCTTTTTGCAAGTCTCTCAAAGGACACCAGATATGCTTCTATGTCATCACATGGCGACATTTTCTGGAGAACAGGACCAAGTGGTTCATTTCTGTCATGCCTCACCTGGCTAAACTCTTCTATTAAGAGCCTTGTGTTTTCCACCTGTGCCTCGGCAACTCGTAGCATCTGAGCTTGCTGTTCTTGCTGCGCAGCGGGCACATTTACGAGGGTTCTCAGTACTTCCTCCATGTTGATGTCTGCGCGGGTTGGGTAGCGGAAACTTGCTTCCCGGAGCATCCCACTTCTGACACCACTTGTGGCAAGAGCCCGCTACTGCAGAAGCACACGCGAACAACTTCTTCCTTTTTATGTAGTTTTATTGTCAGGATGGTAAATGTTTTGACACCGTACAGATTTCACAGCATTTCTGTCACGGGCACTAGGAGTCTTTACCCAGGGATCACCAGGTGATAGGCTTACCAGAGCAGTATAGGTGGTAATATGGTACTCTGGTAGCAGGGTGATCACGGAACAGGAAATAGCAGATGATGAGATGCTCAGGAAAGTCTATGACTAGCAGCACTGGCAATATGGAGGTAGTAATACACGAGGAACTGTATGGACAAAGGACACGTGAAGGTAGTCAGTGGTCTGCGGTAGCAAGTTGTACCACTGCTATAGTGAGGAGGAATGTCCAACAGAAACGAGGAGGTGATGAGAATCAGCGGTCTGCGGATAGCAAGTTGTACCGCTGTCTGAGTGAAGGAATGGAATCCAAGTGGAGATATCCGGGGAGTCAGTGGTCTGCGTTAGCAAGTTGTACCACTGCTATGTGAGAGGATACTGGAACAGGTGAAACTGTAAACAGGAGTCAGTGGTCTGCCACTAGCAAGTTGTACCACTGAATATATATGTGAGGAGGTGCACGGGGAGAGACTGCAACACAATATATACACGGGCACCTTGACTTTGATCCACAGTAATATGCACAATATAAATGTATAAATGACTGAACAATACTGCCAATATAGAAAGTCTCTTGAAGTAGTCCAGCATAAGATAACACAGTCAATGATGGCAATAGACTCAGCGGATAGCACACTCCAGAGGAGAACCAACACAGTCCAGCAAGGTATGCAATACACAGCACAGTCAATGAGAAGTATGCATACCGTGGTTCAGGAGGCAGTCAGACAGGAGTGCAGAGATACCTGAACGGCAGGAGGCCGGCAGGATGCGAAGTCCCTGGATGGGTGAAGCGGTGGTCTAGTAGGTGCAGCGCACGGGTAGGTAGACCAGCAGGGAACACAGGAAAGCGTGGAGAGCGGATCAGCAGTAGATGGATGAGTAGTGCTGAGGAGTAGCAGCAGCGGGTCTCTGCGGGAACACGGAGGTAGCCAATAGCAACCAGCAGGTGCAGTAACGATGGGACACGGGAGAGCAGAGTTGAACAGGCACTGTTGATCACGGAGAATAGCGGGTAGCAATAGTGGAGGCAGACTCAAGGAAACACGGGAGCGTTGACAAGGACTGAAGACTGAAGCGCACAGAGGCAGCGGATAGGAATCAGCCAAACAGTCACGATGAAACACAGACGGGTTGCAGGTTGAAGACTGTAGTGCACGGAGGCAGCGGATAGGAATCAGCTAGCAGTCACGATGATGAAACACAGACGAGTTGCAGGTTGAAGACTGTAGTGCACGGAGGCAGCGGATAGGAATCAGCTAGCAGTCACGATGATGAAACACAGACGAGTTGCAGGTTGAAGACTGTAGTGCACGGAGGCAGCGGATAGGCATCAGCTAACAGTCCCAATAATAAATGGTAGAGTAGAAGTGGTTAGAAGACTGTAGTGCACGGAGGCAGCGGATAGGAATCAGCTCACAGTCACGATGATACAGTAGATGGTAGAAGTGGTATGGGAACCACAGTAGGAGAAGTGGTTTGAAGACTGTAGTGCACGGAGGCAGCGGATAGGAATCAGCTCACAGTCACGATGATACAGTAGATGGTAGAAGTGGTATGGGAACCACAGTAGTAGAAGTGGTTTGGAAACCACAGAGGTAGAAGTGGTTTGGAAACCACAGGAATCAGCTGGGCTGAATAAACGAGGAAACACAGGAACACCTTCAGAGACTCATGGGGAATGAGACTCCAAGATCAGGCAACGTGGTGTTGACCACAGGTGCTTAATATAGGGAGGTTGCCTGATCTGCCAATTAAGTTAAAGGAACATACACTGAAGGTTTGGAAAGGGCTGCGCATGCGCAGTCCCTCAGGATAGAGGACGTCCACGGTTCCTAATAGTCCGGGAAGAAGCACTCACAGTCCGGTGAGTGACAGTACCCCCCCTTTTAAAGGTGGGCACAGAACGCCTGGAACCGGGCTTGTCCGGATTTTTGGAATAAAACTTCTTCAGAAGGGCAGGAGCATTAAGATCTTCAGCTTTGATCCATGAACGCTCTTCAGGACCAAAGCCCTTCCAATGAACGAGGAAACGGAGGACTCCTCGCGAAATTTTTGCATCCAATACCTCAGTAATCTCGAAATCCTCCTCCTGATGAACTTGAACTGGCTGCGGTGCTGAGGAAGGAGTCGAGAAACGGTTGATGATGAGAGGTTTGAGCAAGGACACATGGAAGGCATTGGAGATCCGAAGATTCTTAGGAAGAAGAAGTTTAACACATACTGGATTGATAACTTGAATGATCCTATATGGACCAATAAAACGAGGGGCGAATTTCATAGATGGAACCTTCAAACGAATATTTTTGGTAGATAACCAGACACGATCTCCAATTTTTAGTGGTGGAATAGCCCGCCTCTTCTTATCTGCGAAAGACTTATATTTGTTAGATGTCTTCTTTAAACAGGTTTTGACCTGAGACCAGATATTTTTGAAGGTCTGACAAGCAGTCTCCACAGCAGGAACTTGGGTGGGCGGGAGGGCAGGAAATTCCGGAAAAGACGGATGGTGACCGTAGACCACAAAGAATGGAGTTTTGGATGATGACTCATGGTACATGTTGTTATGGGCGAATTCAGCCCAAGGGAGCAATTCTACCCAGTTGTCTTGGTTGGCTGAAGAGAACATCCTAATAAAAGTCTCAAGATCTTGATTGACTCGTTCCGTTTGTCCGTTAGATTGCGGATGGTAAGACGATGAGAGTGCTAATCGTATGCCCAAGGTTTTACAAAGGGCCCGCCAGAATCTGGAAACGAATTGTACTCCTCTATCTGACACAATCTCAGACGGACATCCATGGATGCGGAAGATTTCTTTAATGAAATGTTCAGCCAGAGTAGACGAGGAAGGTAAACCGGACAGAGGGACGAAATGAGCCATCTTCGAAAATCTGTCTACCACTACCCAAATAGTATTGTGATTCTTACTTGGTGGCAAATCAGTAACGAAATCCATACTAATATGGGTCCAAGGCTTGGACGGAATGGGTAGTGGTCGCAGCAACCCTGCTGGAGTTCTGCGGGAGGATTTGAACTGAGAACATAAATCACAGGAAGCAATAAACTCTTTGACGTCTCTCCTCATTGAAGGCCACCAGTAACTACGAGAGAGAATCTCAAAGGTCTTATGTTCACCGGCGTGTCCAGAAAAACGAGAGGCATGGAACCACGAAAGGATTTTCCTCCTCAGAGTAGGAGGCACGAGGGTCTTCCCAAATGGTAGCATTTTGGTGGATGAAGCAGCCAGAGAAATACATTTGGGGTCTAGAATAGCATGGTTGGGAACCTCTTCTACATCAGAGGACGTCACAAAAGCTCGAGATAGAGCGTCAGCTTTCTTGTTCTTAGCAGCTGGTTTGAAGGTTATAATTAATTCAAAACGGGAAAAGAAAAGAGACCATCTTGCTTGACGAGGGTTCAAGCATTGAGCAGATTGCAAATATGACAAGTTCTTATGATCCGTGAAGATCGTCACCGGATGGCGAGCTCCTTCCAACAAGTATCTCCATTCCTCTAATGCAGCTTTGATGGCCAGCAACTCCTTGTCCCCGATAGTATAGTTTTTCTCTGCGGGCAGAAGACCCCGAGAGTAGAAGGCACAAGGATGTAATTTTTGTTGCTCCGAGCGTTGGGAGAGAATAGCTCCTAAGCCCACATTAGAGGCATCTACTTCTAGGAAGAAGGGGAGTGTCACATCAGGTTGTCGCAGAATGGGAGCAGACGAGAAGGACTCTTTGAGGATTTGAAAGGCTTGGAGAGCCTCAGATGACCATTGCTTAGTATTAGCCCCTTTCCGAGTTAAGGCCACAATGGGAGATGCAATGGATGAGAAGTCTTGAATGAAGCGTCTATAGTAATTGGCAAAACCTAAAAAACGCTGGATGGCACGAAGAGTAGTTGGCTGAGGCCAATGTAGTACAGCATTTACTTTGTCTGGATCCATCTTCAGGCCAACTCCGGAAACTATATACCCCAAGAATGGAATCTGGGGTAACTCGAATGAACATTTTTCCAATTTACAGAACAATGAGTTTTTCCGTAGTCTGGAGAGGACCTCTGCCACATGTTGGTGATGAGAAGGCAGGTCCTGTGAGAAGATCAATATGTCGTCCAGGTAGACAACGACACATACATATAATAAGTCCCGAAAGATCTCATTGATGAAACCCTGGAAAACCGCGGGGGCATTACACAGCCCGAAGGGCATTACTAAATATTCGTAATGCCCATCTCTGGTGTTAAACGCGGTCTTCCATTCGTCACCGGAACGGATTCTAATTAAATTGTAGGCACCACGAAGATCCAACTTAGTAAATATCCGAGCTCCCTTGATGCGATCAAATAGCTCAGTGATCAGCGGAATGGGATACCGATTCTTGATAGTAATGGCGTTGAGTCCACGAAAATCTATACAAGGGCGTAATGATCCATCCTTCTTTTTGACGAAGAAGAACCCAGCTCCAGCGGGAGAGGTGGAAGGTCGAATGAACCCACGCTGGAGATTCTCCTGTATGTACTCAGATGTGGCTTGAGTTTCAGGTAACGAGAGAGGATAGACCCGACCCCTGGGAGGAGTCTTGCCAGGTAGAAGGTCGATCGGACAATCCCAAGAACGATGAGGAGGAAGACGTTCAGACTGAGCTTTATCAAACACATCGGCAAATGAAGCATACTGAGGAGGGAGTCCCGGGGAGGAAGATGAGATGGAAGATTGCTGTACTTTAAGAGGAATAACTTGAGAGAGACAACGATGGTGACATTCAGGCCCCCAAGACGTAACTTGAGGGGTGCGCCAGTCAATCTGGGGAGAGTGACATTGAAGCCATGGAAGGCCTAAGACAATCGGACTTGTCGTAACAGGAAGAATTAAAAACGAAATTTCTTCATGGTGTAGTACACCAATCTGAAGGGTTACTGGAGACGTACTCTGGGTGATGAGACCATTGATGAGACGTGATCCATCTATAGCCGTCACAGTAATGGGTGTTTTTAAAGTGATCACTGGTAGGGACCATTGATTCACTAGTGATTTAGAAATGAAATTTCCTGCTGCTCCGGAATCAATCAATGCCTGTGACTCAAAGGATTTAGTAGCAAAGGAAATCGTAACATCGAAAGCGCAGACTTTAGATTTCATAGACAATGGAGAGGACTCCAGGGACCCTAACTTCACCTCTCCAGAACTAGTTAGGGCCTGGCATTTCCCGATTTCTTAGGGCAAGAACTGAGCATATGTGTGGAATCAGCACAATAGATACAGAGTCTATTCTTTACTCTTCGTTTCCTCTCTTCTAAAGATAATTTGGAACGTCCTATCTCCATGGGAATCACAGAAGGTGAAACTGGACGAAATTGAGGGTTTAAACGAAGAGGTGCTTTAGCAGAAGTAGTTTTCTCAGATTCTCTTTCACGAAATCTCATGTCTACACGATGGCAAAGAGAGATCAAATCTTCTAGTGACGAAGGAAGCTCTTGGGTAGTCAGTGCATCTTTAATTTTATCGGAGAGCCCCTGCCAGAAGGCGGCAACTAATGCTTCAGTGTTCCACTGAAGTTCAGAGGCTAAGATCCTAAATTGAATGACATACTGTCCTACTGTATGGGAGCCTTGTCGCAAACGAAGAATGCTGGAAGCAGCGGAGGTCACACGACCTGGTTCATCGAACACACTTCGGAACGTGGAAATGAATTTGGCACTATCTTGTAGAATTGGATCGTTTCTTTCCCACAGAGGGGAGGCCCAAGCCAGGGCTTGTCCAGAAAACAATGAGATAAGATAGGCCACTCTGGAACGATGGGTAGAAAAATTTTGAGGTTGGAGTTCAAAATGGACTGAACATTGGTTAAGGAAACCTCTACAAGTTTTGGGGTCCCCGTCATATTTTGACGGAGTAGGCAGGTGAAGCGTAGGAGCTGTAGACACCTGGGATGGCACTGGGGAAACGGAGGAAAGCACAGGAGCTTCAATACTAGCTGTAACAGTCTGTCCAGATGTTCCTTGGGAGGTTAACGATTGGTAACATTGAAGTAACAGCTGTTGGCGAGCATCCTGTTGCTCCACACGACTGACCAGATGCTGCAGCATCTCTTTAGCAGTAGGTTCCGTATCTGGGTCTGTCATGGCCTGATCTTACTGTCACGGGCACTAGGAGTCTTTACCCAGGGATCACCAGGTGATAGGCTTACCAGAGCAGTATAGGTGGTAATATGGTACTCTGGTAGCAGGGTGATCACGGAACAGGAAATAGCAGATGATGAGATGCTCAGGAAAGTCTATGACTAGCAGCACTGGCAATATGGAGGTAGTAATACACGAGGAACTGTATGGACAAAGGACACGTGAAGGTAGTCAGTGGTCTGCGGTAGCAAGTTGTACCACTGCTATAGTGAGGAGGAATGTCCAACAGAAACGAGGAGGTGATGAGAATCAGCGGTCTGCGGATAGCAAGTTGTACCGCTGTCTGAGTGAAGGAATGGAATCCAAGTGGAGATATCCGGGGAGTCAGTGGTCTGCGTTAGCAAGTTGTACCACTGCTATGTGAGAGGATACTGGAACAGGTGAAACTGTAAACAGGAGTCAGTGGTCTGCCACTAGCAAGTTGTACCACTGAATATATATGTGAGGAGGTGCACGGGGAGAGACTGCAACACAATATATACACGGGCACCTTGACTTTGATCCACAGTAATATGCACAATATAAATGTATAAATGACTGAACAATACTGCCAATATAGAAAGTCTCTTGAAGTAGTCCAGCATAAGATAACACAGTCAATGATGGCAATAGACTCAGCGGATAGCACACTCCAGAGGAGAACCAACACAGTCCAGCAAGGTATGCAATACACAGCACAGTCAATGAGAAGTATGCATACCGTGGTTCAGGAGGCAGTCAGACAGGAGTGCAGAGATACCTGAACGGCAGGAGGCCGGCAGGATGCGAAGTCCCTGGATGGGTGAAGCGGTGGTCTAGTAGGTGCAGCGCACGGGTAGGTAGACCAGCAGGGAACACAGGAAAGCGTGGAGAGCGGATCAGCAGTAGATGGATGAGTAGTGCTGAGGAGTAGCAGCAGCGGGTCTCTGCGGGAACACGGAGGTAGCCAATAGCAACCAGCAGGTGCAGTAACGATGGGACACGGGAGAGCAGAGTTGAACAGGCACTGTTGATCACGGAGAATAGCGGGTAGCAATAGTGGAGGCAGACTCAAGGAAACACGGGAGCGTTGACAAGGACTGAAGACTGAAGCGCACAGAGGCAGCGGATAGGAATCAGCCAAACAGTCACGATGAAACACAGACGGGTTGCAGGTTGAAGACTGTAGTGCACGGAGGCAGCGGATAGGAATCAGCTAGCAGTCACGATGATGAAACACAGACGAGTTGCAGGTTGAAGACTGTAGTGCACGGAGGCAGCGGATAGGAATCAGCTAGCAGTCACGATGATGAAACACAGACGAGTTGCAGGTTGAAGACTGTAGTGCACGGAGGCAGCGGATAGGCATCAGCTAACAGTCCCAATAATAAATGGTAGAGTAGAAGTGGTTAGAAGACTGTAGTGCACGGAGGCAGCGGATAGGAATCAGCTCACAGTCACGATGATACAGTAGATGGTAGAAGTGGTATGGGAACCACAGTAGGAGAAGTGGTTTGAAGACTGTAGTGCACGGAGGCAGCGGATAGGAATCAGCTCACAGTCACGATGATACAGTAGATGGTAGAAGTGGTATGGGAACCACAGTAGTAGAAGTGGTTTGGAAACCACAGAGGTAGAAGTGGTTTGGAAACCACAGGAATCAGCTGGGCTGAATAAACGAGGAAACACAGGAACACCTTCAGAGACTCATGGGGAATGAGACTCCAAGATCAGGCAACGTGGTGTTGACCACAGGTGCTTAATATAGGGAGGTTGCCTGATCTGCCAATTAAGTTAAAGGAACATACACTGAAGGTTTGGAAAGGGCTGCGCATGCGCAGTCCCTCAGGATAGAGGACGTCCACGGTTCCTAATAGTCCGGGAAGAAGCACTCACAGTCCGGTGAGTGACAATTTCTTGGAGACCTTAAATGCTAGCTAGACATAGCTTAGCTCTCTCAAGACCAGCCAGCTTCCCCAGCTTTGATCTTCCTGAACAAATGGCACAAACAAGCTTATATACATGTTACTCCTCCCCCAGCCTTAGCTTGATGGACAGGTGACACCCCCACCTTCTCTTTAAAAGAAAACACCCATCAGTGGCTCTGTTTGCACAGACACACCCTGTCTGTTTGCTGAGAGGAAATCATGTAAGTTAACAAACTTTAAACTACACATACGTTTTTACCTGGTTTAATCTCAACCTAGGTGCACAACTGTGCCAATGTTTTATTCTGTTTGTATACTTTCTCTGCCTCTTGTCAGAAAAATGCCTCCCTTTGTTACAATATATATATATATATATATATATATATATATATATATGTGTGTTATGTGTATGTAAATTTATTATATCTCAACACTGTGATTGTGGATTTTCTATAACATACACAGTCTTTGATCAGTAACAATTGAGAAAATAACTCTGAGGGTTGCATGTTATTTAAGTAATGGAGGCCTGGAGTTAGTGTCATTTAAATAAAGCAAAGTTAGAACTGGGTGTGATTCAACAGTGAGTTATCCTAGGAAGAGTACAGAGGTAGCAATTGTATAGTAACTTCTTCGCACTTATTTCTGGAGATACGGCATAGACTACAACCCACATATTGGGTCTGATTCATTAGGGCACATGATGTAATTATAACATCTACTTGGAAAAGTACTTATGGGGTTAAATTCCACCTCCACAGGGAACACTCAGGAGTTAAGTGAATTAAGCTATCATTGTTATTTCTGTTTGCTTCCTATTGTCCACTAGTGAGCTCTACAGCCAGCCAGGAGCCTGACTTAGCAGGGGTCACCTGAGGGAAGACACCTGGGGAGGTAGGTAAGGGGGCTGATTAGTGTAAGCAGCCCAGCAATCGAGACCTTTTGCAACTCCCCTGGACAGGCAGATACCAAGGTGGGATTAGGAGGTGATAAAAGAGGCTACCCTCGGAGCTGGATGTGTGTGACTAACTTTTGGCCAAGAGGTGATGCTCTGCCAGAGATGCACTGTGGAACATATCTCACTGGATTTATTTGAACTGATTTCCTCATTTTTTGGACCTGCTATAGTTATGGGGCCGTGCTGTATTTAATCCTGGTCTGCAGAATAAATAATCCTTCTATTTTTCCCCTAGTACCGTGTCCGAGTGATTTGGGAACCACGTATCTTCACATATGCAAGCAATGTTCGTGCGACTGTGAGCAAGGAGCAGTTACTAAAGTTTTCCACTTTGGGAGTGAACTAGGCAGGGAAGGGGCGTTTTGCCATATTCACTGCACAGTAGTTGTGATGAAACAAGGTATTAATATCACTTCAACCAGTCTGCACCTTGTTTCTCACAAACTATGGACTATAAAAATATATACTTTTTCTAGCCCTCTGATTCCCCTTTGTAATACTTTCCCGCTCCATGATCCTCCGCGCTGCTAGCCGCCTGTCACGTCCGGGATGCGGCAGCCCCGATCATGTGATCCACAGCGGGGAATTCAAAATCCTCCTCCGTCTGTATAAAGATTGTGTTCTGACACAAGCCCTGTGTCAGAGCAACAGGTTACTCGACTGACACCTGGCTCTCCGTGTCTGCTCCTGTTTTTGCTCCTGGAACCTCCTGTGGGTTAATTCTACTATTGTGTACCAGACCCGGCTTAAACCTCACTATTCTATTGGATCTCCCTTTGGCACAGCTGTCATCTGCTTTTGTGTACCAGACCCGGCTTCTTTCTGATGTCTCGGCAACTCCTCCTGCAGGTACCAATTCTATATTATCTTGCTGCTTGTCTATCTGTCTCCCACGTTAGTAGGCTTAACCAGGGGCTGCGACCTGCGGCTTCTCAGCAGCCAAGCCCATCCTGCCTTGCGGAAGTTCTTGGTGAAAACATGAAAGGCTGTTAGACGCTGTACCCTGCTAAGCTGGTGCAAATACTGACTGTGGGACTCCCCTGAGCATAACAGTTTGCTCTGACCCCATTTAAAGATGGATGAAGCAGGCAATCCCCTGCCACGAGAACTTCTGGGTCAAATAGTAGGTCGACTTGATGAACAGGAAAAAGATCAGGCTCAGCTCCTACAATTCCGTAGAGGTCTTTCCACATGCATGGATACCCTGCAAAACACTCTGGCAGCCCAAGTTAACCCTCCTCCTTCCTCTCCTCCGGTAGCAGGCGCTGCTGTCCCTCCCTCTACCTCTTCACAACTCCGCATACCCAATACACTCAAGTTTGATGGTGACCCCAAGTCTTTCCGGGGTTTCTTAAATCAGTGTGTGATTCAGTTCGAGTTGCATGGGGCCAATTTTCCCACTGAAAAGTCAAGGGTAGCCTTTATTATTTCTCTTTTGTCTGGACAAGCCTTGGCGTGGGCCTCCCCACTGTGGGAGCGCAATGATCCTCTCCTCCAGAATTATAGCTCATTCCTGGAGACGTTTAAGAGACTATTTGACAAACCTGGTAGAATCTCTAGTGCAGCCACTGGGCTCCTTTGTATACGTCAAGGAACATTAACCCTGGGCCAATACGCCATCCAACTCCGTACTCTAGCTTCAGAGCTACGGTGGAATGAGGAGGTGCTCACGGCCACCTTCTGGGAGGGGTTATCTGATCGGAAAAAAGACGAACTAGCTGGTAGGGAACTTCCTGCAACATTGAATGCACTCATCACTCTCTGCAATCAAATTGATATTTGTTTCAGAGAAAGAAATCTGGAGAGGAAGGTCTCCTGGCGCACTATTCCACGCTTGGCACCCAGTTTTCAAGTTCCCGTGACATCAATTGAGGAACCTAGGCAGTTGGGTCGTACGCAACTTACACCTGAAGAATGAAAGAGACATTTTAAAAATAACTTATGCCTTTACTGTGGTGCACCTGGACATGTTCTCAACCTCTGTCCCAAGCGCCCGGGAAACGAGAGGGCCTAACCGGTTCTGGAGAAGCCAGGTTAGGTATATCTGTATATCTCTCCGCGTGATAATTTCTCTATTGAAACTACCCTTTGTCTTTCTGATCGCCAAGTTCCCCTTCTGGTGCTTATTGATTCCGGTGCCGATGGTAATTTCTTTTTGGCAGATACCGTTTCTAAGCTCTCTGTGTCCATGGTCCCTCTTCCCCAACCCATTGCTATCACTGCCATTGATGGCAGCAGGATTGTGGGGGGCTCTATTAAGAGTCGCACAGCGCTTCTGACCCTTCAAATTGGAGCCCTTTATACTGAATCCATCTCCTTCCTGGTGATCCCCAAGGCCTTTAATCCATTGGCGTTAGGTTTGCTAAAATCTCACTCTCCTGTCCTGGACTGGAAACAAGCTCAAGTATTATCCTGGGGTTCCTCCTGTCACTCTCGATGCCTTCAGAAATTTCTTCTGGTTAACAACTCCTTATGCCTAATTCTTCTTCTCGGGGTATCCCGGCCCAATCTACCATCTTTGCGGATGTGTTTTGTGAACGAGAAGCTTTCAAGTTACCTCCTCACCGTTCTTGGGATTGTACAATAGAATTGTTACACGAGAAGTGTCTTCCATGGGGTCGTATTTATCCTCTTTCCTTGCCTGAATCACAGGCTATGTCTACATATATTGATGACAATCTGAAGAGAGGATTCATTAGAAAATCATCTTCCTCTGCAGGTGTCGGGATCTTTTTTGTTAAAAAAAAAAGATGGGGGTCTCCGTCCCTGCATCGATTATAGGGGTCTGAATGCTATTACTGGAGAAAACAGGTACTTCTTACCTCTCATCACCGCACTCTTCAACAAAATTAAAGGAGCTTCCGTTTTCACAAAACTAGACCTTCGAGGTGCCTATAACTTAATTTGAATCAAGAAAGGGGATGAATGGAAGAGGGTATTTAATACGCACGATGGTCACTTTGAATACAATGTATTGCCCTTCCGGCTATGTAATGCCCCGGCTGTATTCCAACACTTCATGAACAAGATCTTCCGAGACCTGCTTTATCATTCTGTAGTAATCTACTTAGATGATATCCTTATCTTTTCTCCTGACTTAAAAACCCACTGAGTGCATGTTTCAAATGTCCTGAGGCGACTTCAATTATCAATTATTTTGCAAATTAGAGAAATGTATTTTTGAATCTAAACACCTGCCATTTTTGGGTTATATTGTTTCCGGTTCCGGACTCCAAATGGACCCAGAGAAACTCAAGGCTATTTTGGACTGGCCCCAACCTCTCGGTCTAAAGGTAACACAAAGGTTTTTGGGATACACCAATTATTATAGACAGTTCTTTCAAGGCTTCTCTTCTCTGGTAGCTCCCATCACCGCCTTGACCAGACGGTATATTTGTCAATCATTTTTAACTTGTATATATTCTATTTGTAAGTAGTTAAAATGTCTTCCAGCATGGTTTTCGTATCTTGCAGACTAGTCCATTGTTTTAGCCTAGGCAAAAGGATTATTGTTTTGAGATCTAGATCTCTGTCCCTGACAGGAAAGGGACAATTGGTCCCTGGAGTACTGTCCTTGCCCTGAAATACCTCTCCAGGTCTTGGGGAGCTGTGTGTCTGCCAAAAGCAGAATGACTGTGACTCAGAAGCGCTGCCTTGCTGATAGCCTCAAAGGCAAGAGGAGGAGAAGCTTGCATGGATAGACAGCAGTCCCCGAAAGTGACTAGGATACTGGTGAGGTGTTTAATACCCTGTATGTTATCTATGCCAGACTGTAGTGTTATTTGTTGCAGGGTATTATTTAAATATGTTTATTGCTGTTTGGTGCTACAGTTTTGTTAAATAAACCTATTTATTATATTTTGGATATTTGCCTGGGTGCTTTTGAATCTTGGATAGGTACCGGGTGGGCCAGCTATGCGGCACATTAAACCCGGTATCATCACTGTAGGTGTTATGCCTTCAGTAGTTATGTATTTATATATGTATGTATTCTGTGTAAACTCCATCTAGTGGTCAGCTTGGTATTAACTTAAATTGAACTCTCAGAGCCTCTGTAGTTATTCACCAAAGCACCATGGGAGCTACAAGCCTCCATTTTAGATATTACATGCTAGAAGCAAGAGGTGCAGTATATCTCTCCCCTTAGCACAGCATCAATGGTAAGATTGCTCCCTAGTTATGCACTTTTGTCATGTGTTTTCATTTTGCATTACAATACATTTGTTCATGTTGTAAATGTATTTCCTTATTTCTGTATTACAGTTTTACCACTTGAATTATAACATTCTTAACTATTTGAATAAACAACATTAAAGTAGGAGTGGTTATGCTGTCTGTCTGATTATATTCAGGCTAAAGAGAAGATTATAGTGAAGACAGAACAGTAAAACATTGGCTGTCAGCAAGTGGAACACATATATTCTGATTAACAGACCTGCTACACTGCCAACTCAGTTATCTGCATAGGACAACTGCAGTTTCTACACAGTCTGCAACACAGTGGCCACTCAGCAAGAGGAGTGCAGCCACTTGACTTCACAGAAACCTACAGATTGTCAGTGCAGCCATCCTGATTCAGCAATAAAGCAGTTCCTGCATAGTCAAGCACCTCCTTAAAGGAGCCAACACTCTGACTTCTCAGAAACTGGCACTCAGTATATGCAGTTACCTGTATACTGCAATAAAGTGATCTCTATACAGTCAAACACCTACCTCTCAACATCATGTCACAGAAAACGACACCTTCATACAAAACAAGGTCTCAAACCTGTGGTTCCTCAAAATCTTCATCCGTCACCAACGCAGCCATCATTGCCCGCGCAAAAGCTGTAGCCGCGAAAGTTCGCTCCAACTTTGCAGAGCAAGAAATGCAATTGAAAATAGAGAAATCACGTTTGGAGGCAGAGAAATCACGTCAGGAGGCTATTATGGAAAAGCTTGCTGCAGAAAAGGAAGCCGCAGCTGCCATTGCTGAAGCAGACTTCTTGGAGACTGCAGATCGCCCTGATATAAAAGGCACCATCAATGTACTTGACTCAGAGCTAGGATCCCAAGATCCACTGCAACGCACATCGGAATATGTCCATCAAGTCTCCAAAAGGAGTAGCAACCCTCCAGAAGCACAAGGTATGCAAACAGACTTTATCAGTGAAAAAAGTCTAACACGCTGTACAGTGCAACCACATGTGAACAACAAACTGCAAATTTACAAGCAAGAGAATTCTACACAAGGTGAAGCCACAAGGGACATCCCTCCCCCACACTAAGAGTTTGAGTCCGTAAACTACAACAAAGGCAGCGCCTCCTGCAGACAAAAGTGGTATGACACAAGCCGGCTGGAAACAGACAATCCTAGCAGGTATGACCACACACCACTTGCTCACTATGTTCATACACCGACAGCACATCCTAGACCCAACCAGGACACACTAGACTTTGCCAAGTTTCTTGCACGACGAGAGCTAGTAACACAAGGACTTTCAAAGTTTAATGATCGACCTGAGAGCATCAGAGCTTGGCGATCCTCCTTCCTAAATGCAATCAGAGGCTTAGTCCTTTCATATAGTGAGGAGATAGATCTCTTAATTAAATGGCTTGGAAATGAGTCTGTTGAACATGCTAAAAGGATCAGAGCAATTAATATAAACTACCCAGAGTAGTTTATATTAATAAATAGGGATAGACTTGAGGAATGTTATGGCTCACCAGAAGCAATAGAAGCTGCACTATTCAGAAGAATTGATGATTTCCCTAGATTACCTAACAAGGGCTACCAGAGACTTAGAGAACTGAGTGACTTATTAATGGAGTTTCAAGTAGCCAAGTCTGAAGGAGACTTACCAGGACTTGCCTACCTTGACACAGCCAGAGGCATTAACCCCATAGTTCAAAAGCTACCTTACAATCTGCAGGAACAATGGGTCACCCATGGCTCCAAATACAAACAGCGGAACAATGTGCCATTTCCCCCATTCTCTGTTTTTGTGGACTTTGTACACCAGCTAGCTAAGGTCAGAAACGATCCTAGTTTTGCCTTTACCCTATCAGGTGCAACCCCAATACTACCTAGCCCACGCAAAACATCAGTTGCAGTTCACAAGACTAATGTGTATCCTCCAGATTCCTTCCACAGGTCTTCCAGATATATCAGTAAAGAGTCTAAAGACAAGGATCCTAGCAAACAGTGTCCTCTACATTGGAGACCACATCCTCTCCTGAAATGCAGAACCTTCAGAGAGAAGTCCCTGGAGAACCGCAAAGCCTTCCTTCGAGAAAACGACATCTGCTACAAGTGCTGCTCTTCAACATCCCACTTCGCCAAGGACTGTAAGGTCAGTGTCAACTGCACAGAGTGCAACAGCACAGATCACAACACAGCTCTACACCCTGGGCCTCCCCCATGGACTTTATTACACAGTCAAAGTGACACCGAGCATGGCGGGGAGCACAGTGGAGAGGGAAGGAACACTACTACAGTCACACCAGAGATCACTTCACAATGTACTGAAGTCTGTAAAGAAGCCATAAGCGGCAGATCTTGTTCCAAAATCTGTTTAGTAAGAGTCTACCCAAAGGGCCAGCCAGACAAAGCTGTCAAACTCTACGCAATCCTAGACGATCAAAGTAACAAGTCTCTAGCCAGATCAACCTTCTTTGAAATCTTTAGTATCAAAGGCCCCAACACTCCTTACTCCTTAAAGACTTGTGCAGGGAGTTTTGAGACAACAGGGAGGAGAGCTACTGGCTATCAAGTCAAGTCCATGGACGGAAAGACTTGTCTTCCCTTACCAACTATCACTGAGTGCAACCAGATCCCAGATAACAGGTCTGAATTTCAGTTCTTGGTGAATACCGGGGAGATCGTTAGACTCCGCACCTCAGGTAAGCCAGCGTTAATCAAGGTTAGTAGAGAATCCAGTAAATTCGTTACAGTTTGCTCTGACCATGGATTCAGCGGTCAAAGATCTCCTGGAGCATTTAGTGGGTAGAATGGACAAACAGGAAGCAAACCAAGAGTAACTTTTAAAATTCCTCCAGAGCCTATCTACTCGGCCCTCCTGTACCTGTGATTGCGGCAGACCCCCCCCCCCCCTCAGCAGCTTCTTCCTCCCAAGTACGGATGCCTAATCCGCCTAAATTCAAAGGAGACCCTAAACTTTGCAGAGGATTCCTGAACCAATGCTCCATCCACTTTGAACTATTGCCGGGGAATTTTCCTTCTGAGAAGGCTAAAGTGGCCTATGTGATATCACTGCTCTCTGGTCAAGCCTTAGCGTGAGCATCCCCGTTATGGGAGCGGAATGATCCTATCCTGCATAATTTCTCCACCTTTTTATCCACCTTTAGGAAGATTTTTGACGAACCCGGAAGGGTTTCCAATGCCGCTGCTGGGTTATTACGTCTCCGCCAAGGGAACCAGTCTGTGGGGCAGTATGCGGTCCACTTCAGAACTATGGCCTCTGAACTCCGCTGGAACGATGAGGCTCTAGTAGCTACATTCTGGCAGGGTCTTTCGGATCGAATTAAAGACGAGCTGGTGTCTTAGGAACTCCCTGCATCTTTGGACGATCTCATCTCCCTCTGCGTTAAGATTGACTTACGATTCAAGGAGCGTAATTCTGAGAAGGAACAGTCTCGTCGCAGTATGATCCGTGTAGCTCCCAACTTCCAAACACCTGTTCTTCCACCCGAGGAACCGATGCAATTGGGAAGGATCCGCCTATCGGCTGAAGAAAGAGAGAGAAGATTCCGAAACAAATTATGTTTATATTGTGGAGAGAGCGGACATCTTCTGAACTCTTGTCCCAAATGTCCGGGAAACGACAGGGCCTAACGTGTTCAGGAACTGTGTCGTTAGGCCTCCTTATTTCATCTCCCTTTTAGCCATTGATGGGGGAAGAATTCCAGAAGGTTCTATCTTCTTACGCACCACTCCTCTTCGTCTCCAGATTGGAGCCCTACATCAAGAGAGTATCTCCTTCTTCGTCATCCATAAGACTACCAATCCTGTTATCCTTGGACTTCTGTGGCTCCGTCTCCATTCTCCTTATGTGGATTGGCAATCCGGCCATATCTTATCCTGGGGACAACATTGCTTTAATCATTGTCTATCAAAGGTAGTTCCCAAGGAGGATCCCAAATGCCACAGGAGGTTACCCTTGGCACTCCTTCCTGAACCCTACCAAACCTTTTCCGATGTCTTTTGTGAACAGGAGGCCACCAAACTCCCTCCACATAGAATTTGGGACTGTAATATAGATCTCATTCCCGGTAAACCGGTACCCCGAGGCAGAGTGTATCCACTTTCCGTTCCTGAATCCAAGGCCATGGAGGATTATGTCCAAGATAATCTGGGAAAAGGCTTTATTCGAAAATCCTCTTCTCCTGCTGGGGCAGGTTTTTTCTTCGTTAAGAAGAAAGACGGGGGCCCTCTGCCCTTGTATTGATTATCGAGGCCTAAATGCCATCACCGTAAAAAATCGGTACCCTTTACCACTAATCTCAGAATTATTTGATCGTATAAAGGGGCCTACCATTTTTTCTAAATTGGACCTCAGAGGAGCCTATAATCTGGTGCGCATTAAAGAAGGAGACGAGTGGAAGACTGCCTTCAACACTCGGGACGGGCACTTTGAATACTTGGTCATGCCTTTTGGATTGTGGAATGCCCCGGCTGTTTTTCAAGGTTTCATGAACGAACTTTTTCAAGACCTATTATATCAATGCGTGGTCATCTACCTGGCTGATATCCTCATCTTCTCCCAAGACTTAGTATCACATCACAAACATGTCTTGGAGGTTCTGTCTCGTATTAGAAAGAATCATCTATATTGTAAATTAGAAAAATGTATCTTTGAACAGAGACAAGTTCCTTTCTTAGGTTATATTATCTCCGGCACGGGATTGCAAATGGATCCTACCAAGTTAAGAGCCATACTAGATTGGCCTCAACCCTAGGGCCTTAAAGCTACACAACGGTTCCTAGGGTTTTCCAATTACTACCGTCAGTTCATTAAAGGATATTCTACCTTGGTGGCACCCATCACTGCCTTAACCCGTAAGTCTGCGAATGCCAAAGTATGGACTGAAGAGGCCACCCAAGCCTTTGCTACTTTAAAATCTCTCTTTTTCTCAGCACCCATCCTCCAACAACCTGACTGTTCTCGCCCGTTCATTCTAGAGGTGGACGCATCCTCTATAGGTACGGGAGCAGTACTCTCTCAACGAGATTCTACCGGTAAACTACATCCGTGCGGATTCTTTTCCCGTCGCCTGCTACCTGCTGAAAAGAACTACGGTATCGGTGACAAGGAGCTCCTAGCCATCAAATTGGCTCTTTCTGAATGGAGGCATCTCCTGGAAGGAGCCCAGTTTCCTATCACCATCTATACTGACCAAAAGAACTTACTATATTTACGTACCGCACGCTGCCTAAATCCTCGACAAGCAAGATGGTCCTTATTTTTCTCCCGATTTCACTTCAACATTTCATTCCGTTCTGGATCTAAAAATATCAAGGCAGATGCTCTATCTCGCTCATTTGATCCTGCTGACTCAGAACCCTTGGAGGAGAATAAATTTATTCTGGATCCCATTCGAATATTGCCAGCAACTCATATCAAAAAGACCTGTCCTCCTGGCAAGACCTTCATTTCTGCACCTCTTCGCATCAAACTCCTACGATGGGCTCATCGTTCTCTCTTCTCAGGTCATGCTGGCATTCGTAAAACTTGGGCCTTGTTATCTCGCAACTACTGGTGGCCTTCCATACGGGAGGATGTAAGAAGGTTTGTGTCTTCATGTTCCATATGTGCCCAACACAAGACCCCCAGGAGGAGGCCTTACCCATGGTCACAAATTTCCATGGATTTCATTACGGATCTACCTCCCACCAAATCTTGTACAGCGGTCCTAGTGGTCATGGACCGCTTTTCCAAAACTGCCCACTTCATTCCACTAAGAGGTCTTCCATCTTCCTCCTCGTTGGCTGACATCTTTATCAAGGAGATATTCCGCCTTCATGGACGTCCTCTTCACATTGTCTCCGATCGAGGATCTCAGTTTACATCCAAGTTTTGGAGATCGTTTTGTCACAGAGAAGTTTCTGATAGGGATATGCTATAAACCGCTAGATATTAGTACGATTGAGGAAGCCCAACTTCTACAGCAAATTGAAAAGACTACACAACTAGGTCAAATTTTAATTATGGGGGGTTTTAATTATCCGGACATTGATTGGAGTACTGAGACCTGCGGTACAGCTAGGGGAAATAGGTTTCTGAGCACGCTAAAAGACCATTACATGTCCCAATTAGTAGAGGAACCAACTAGGAACCGGACTATACTGGACCTAGTAATAACAAACAATGTAGACGTAATATCAAATATTCAAGTAAAGGAGCATTTGGGAAACAGTGATCATAATATGGTCTCATTTGAAATTAGTTTCCAGAAACAACAGTATAAGGGATCAACTAGGACTTTAAACTTTAAAAAAGCAAATTTTAATATGCTAAATGAGTCTATAAAGAGCATAGACTGGGACAAAGCCTTTGAAGGAAAAAATACGGAAGAAATGTGGGCTGTCTTTAAAATGTTGTTGGAAACATACACGTATAAGTTCATTCCTATGGGAAATAAATGTAAAAGAATTAAGTCTAAACCAATGTGGCTAAATAATAAGGTAAGGGAAGAAATGCAAAGGAAGAAGTGGGCATTTAAATTGTTTAAGTCTGAAGGGTCAGAGGAGTCCTTCCATAGGTACAAGGAATGTAATAAAACATGCAAAAAGGAAATTAGATTGGCTAAATTAGAAAATGAAAGGCACGTTGCAAAAGAAAGTAAGACAACCCTCAAAAAGTTTTTTAAGTATATAAATGGCAAAAGGATTAAAAAAGATAATATAGGACCCCTAAGAAGTGAGATGGGTGAATTGATAAATGATACTAAGGAAAAAGCAGAGGTATTAAACACGTTCTTTTCTTCAGTATTTACCAGAGAGGAACAAATGGCAGGAGTAATACATAAAAATGGAAATAAAACCATGCCATTATTTAATACTTGGTTGTCAGAGGAAGAAGTCCAAAGGCGACTGAAGAATATTAAGATAAATAAAGCTCCAGGTCCAGATGGCATACACCCAAGGGTCCTTATGGAGCTAAACTCGTAAATTGCTAGACCGCTATTCTTAATTTTCAGAGATTCAATCTCATCAGGCTCAGTACCAAGGGATTGGCGAATAGCAGATGTGGTGCCGTTGTTTAAAAAGGGGACGAGATCACAACCAGAGAATTATAGACCTGTAAGCCTGACATCAATAGTGGGGAAACTACTGGAAGGTATTTTAAGGGACAGTATTCAGGATTACTTGGTAGGCAATAAAATTATTAGTGGGAATCAACATGGATTTGTGAGGGATAGGTCATGTCAAACTAATCTAATTAGTTTCTACGAGGAAGTTAGTGGGAACTTAGACCAGGGCAGGACAGTAGATGTGGTCTACTTAGATTTTGCAAAGGCCTTTGATACAGTGCCACACAAGAGGTTGGTTTACAAAATAAGGGAACTGGGTCTAGGAATCAAAATTTGTACTTGGATCGAAAACTGGTTAGAGAATAGGGAACAGAGAGTTGTGATAAATAGAACATTTTCTAATGGGTCAAAAGTCTTAAGTGGAGTACCTCAAGGTTCCGTGCTGGGACCACTCCTTTTTAATATATTTATTAATGACCTTGGTGATGGTTTAGAGAGTAAAGTTTCTATTTTTGCAAAAGACACTAAACTCTGTAAGGTAATAAAATCAGAGCAAGATGTAGCTTCTCTACAGAGGGACTTAAAAAAACTGGAGGATTGGGCGGCCAAATGGAATATGAGGTTTAACACAGATAAATGTAAGGTTATGCATTCAGGGATCAAGAACAAGAACGCAATCTATAAATTAAATGGAATTAATTTAGGAGAATCTATAATGGAAAAGGATTTGGGAGTGCTCGTAGACAGTAGACTTAGCAATAGTGCTCAATGTCAAGCAGCAGCTGCAAGGGCAAACAAAGTATTGGCATGCATAAAAAGGGGCATAGGTGCAAGGGAAGACAGTGTAATTTTGCCACTGTATAAATCGTTGGTAAGACCTCATCTTGAATATGCAGTACAGTTCTGGGCACCACTCTATAAAAAAAGATAATTTGGAACTAGAAAGGGTTCAGAGAAGAGCGAAAAAATTGATAAAGGGTATGGAGTCATTAAGTTATGAGGAAAGGTTAGCCAGTTTAGGCATGTTTACTTTAGAAAAGAGGCGTCTAAGGGGAGATATGATTACTATGTACAAATACATTAGGGGTCATTACGGAGAGCTTTCATGGGAACTTTTTACCCCAAGGACCATACACAGGACACGTGGTCAACCCCTAAGGTTAGAGGAGAGGAAATTTCACAACCAGCAAAGGAAGGGGTTCTTTACAGTAAGGGCAGTCAAGATATGGAATTCATTGCCAGGGAAGGTTGTGATGGCAGATTCAATAGATATGTTTAGGAAAGGGTTAGACAAATTTTTAGCGGAAAGGTGTATCCAGGGATATGACTGTTAATTTAAAATAAAGGATAGTAGTGGATATAGGGTAAAAATTGGATTGCAATATTGAGTCTGGGGGGATTTTCAAAATTGAAACAGATTGGCGGTTGCTTACTCTGGATTAATTTCCAATATAAGTGCAGGATCGCAGGAGATCCAAAATAGGTTGAACTTGATGGACTGGTGTCTTTTTTCAACCTCATCAACTATGTTACTATGTTACTATGTTACAAATCTGGAATCAAGCTTGATTTTTCCTCTGCATATCACCCCCAGTCTAATGGCCTCACAGAGAGAACCAACCAGGAATTGGAGAAATTCTTAAGAATATTCATCCCTGCCAATCAAGACAACTGGGTAGATCTCCTTCCATGGGCTGAGTTTGCCCATAATAATAATTTCCACGAGGCTCTCTCTAATTCTCCTTTTTTCATCCTCTATGGCTGTCATCCGAGACTACCCACCTTTTCCCAAATTTCTGCCTCCGAAGTTCCTGCAGTGGACGTAATATTTCGTAACTTCTCTCATATCTGGGAACAAACCAAATCAAGTCTCAGAGATGCTATCACTCGTTCTAAAGAGGCCTATGATAGAAGGAGAAGAGCCGGTCCTAATTTCTCCATCGGTGATAAAGTCTGGTTATCTACACAAAACATTCGTCTAAAGGTTCCCAGCAAGAAATTTGCTCCCAGGTTTATTGGTCCTTTTTCCATCTCTGAGATCATCAATACAGTAGCTTTTAGACTAAGCTTACCACGTTCTCTACGTATTCCAGATGTTTTTCATGTGTCGTTGCTGAAACCAGTAGTTACTAACAAGTTTGCCACTCCTCCTCCTGTTATTATTCAGAATCAGGGTGAATATGACGTAAAACAAATCTTGGACTCCCGTAAAAACAGAGGTGCTGTACAATTCCTAGTAGACTGGAAAGGATATGGTCCCGAGGAACGCTCCTGGGTAAGAGCAGTCGACCTGCATGCTCCCCGTCTACTCAAACTCTTTCATAAAAAATTTCCCTTTAAACCTGTGTAGGTGTCCGGAGTCCACCTTTAAGGTAGGGGGTACTGTCACGAATACTCACCTCTCCTCATTCCCCCGCCGCTCCGTCGGACCCGGAAGCCGCACTTCTGGGTTCGGCGGTCACGTGATCGCTAACTAGGGCGGTCACGTGATTACTACCCCAGGGCGGGGAATTCAAATGGGACACACTATAAAAACATAGCTCTGACACTTGGTGAGTGTCAGAGCAACTTACCAGTTCCTGGCTCCTGATTCCTGTGTCCTTCCTTGTTCCTGCTTCATGTGTATTGACACCCAGTGTACCAACCCGGCTTGTTCACTCTTCTGGATTCCGTTGTCCTCTGTGTACCGACCCGGCTAGCTGACCTCGCTTCTGTTCTTGTGACCCGTGTACCGACCCGGTTTGATTGACTCCAAGACCACTTCCTGATTCTGTCTGCATTGCCTGCCTGTGTACCGACCCGGCCTGTCCGACTACTCTCATCTTGCTCCTGCTCCGCTGTAATACACCTTGGGGACCGTGACCTGCGACTCCTGGCAGCAAAGCCCATCCCGCCTTGCGGCGGTTCTTGGTGAATACCGGGGAGATCGTTAGACTCCGCACCTCAGGTAAGCCAGCGTTAATCAAGGTTAGTAGAGAATCCAGTAAATTCGTTACACCCACATACCTCGCCTACCTAACAACAGAGAACAAGTACTTAAACGCTTCTCTTCACTTAAACGTAACTTTCACAGGAAACCAGAGATGACAGATCACTTCTTCTCTTTCATGAACAAAATATTTGAGAATGGCCATGCTGAGATAGCTCCCATCCTCAAAGATACAGAGGAATGCTGGTACCTACCTATGTTTGGAGTATATCACCCCAAGAAACCAGGTCAGATCAGAGTCGTGTTTGATTCCAGTGCCAAGTTTGAAGTCATCTCCTTAAATGATGTTCTGTTGACAGGACCAGATCTTAACAACAAACTTCTCGGAGTACTTATGCGCTTCCGAAAGGACGCTATCGCCTTCACTGCTGATATTCAACAAATGTTCCATTGTTTCCACGTAAGTGAAAAAGACAGGAATTTCTTAAGATTCCTTTGGTTCAGAGACAATGACCCTTCTAAAGACATTGCAGAGTACCGCATGAGGGTACACATCTTTGGTAACAGCCCTTCTCCTGCAGTTGCCATCTATGGACTCAGACATTCAGCTCATGAGGGTGAACAAGAGTACGGTTCAGATGTTAGACAGCTTGTAGAAAAGGACTTCTACGTGGATGATTGTTTAAAATCTTTACCAACAGATGAGACTGCGGTCAGCCTCCTCAAAAGAGCTCAGGAAATGCTTCTCTGCTCAAATCTCAGGCTTCACAAAATAGCTTCTAATAGAGGAGTGATGGAAGCCTTTCCTTCTCAAGACCATACTAGTGATTTAAAGGATTTAGATTTAATAACTGATTCTCCACCAGCTCAATGTAGCCTTGGGCTCTTATGGGACTTAAAATCTGATTCCTTCACCTTCCAAGTGAACAATGAGGAAAAGCCCTTCACTCGCAGAGGTGTCTTGTCTGCTATAAACAGCTTGTATGACCCCTTAGAATTTGCAGCTCCTGTCACTATCCAAGGTAAAACCCTGCTCAGAGACCTAACCTGCGAGTCAACTGACTGGGATGCCCCACTGCCTACACAGAAAAAGGATCAGTGGGAAGAGTGGAAGAACTCCCTATCTGCCTTAACTAACCTTTATATTGCACGTCCATATGCTCCTGTGCTTTCTACAGAGGTACAGAACCAGAGACTGTGTGTATTCTCTGATGCTTCAGTTAAAGCAATAGCAGCTGTTACATATCTTAAAACTGTGGACATAAAAGGACAATGTCATATCGGGTTTGTTATGGGCAAAGCAAAGTTAGCACCACAACCAGAGCACACCGTACCCAGACTGGAACTTTGTGCTGCAGTACTAGCTGTTGAGTTAGCTGAACTCATCGCATATGAGTTGCCTATTTAGCTTGCAGAAGCAGAATTCTACACAGACAGTAAAGTAGTGTTAGGCTACATTAACAATGAGACCAGACGATTTCATGTTTATGTCAGCAATCGAGTGCTACGGATTAGGAGATCTACCAATCCAAAACAGTGGCACTATGTATCTACTGTTCACAATGTTGCAGACCACGCTACAAGAGCTGTCGCAGCCAATCTCCTTAAAGACACATCATGACTCACAGGACCTGAATTCCTGTACAAAGCAGATTGGAACAATCCAGAAAGTCACACATTTGAGTTAGTAGACGCAGACTCAGATGTTGAAATCCGTACACAAGTGACTACAATCCATACCACAATTTCAGATTGTCAATTGGAGCCTCACAGATTTCAAAGGTTCTCAACTTGGAAATCACTTGTCAGAGCTTTTACTTGCCTAACCCACATAGCTCGGTCATTTAAAAATGCCACACCTGTAAATGCAAATGGATGTAAGGGTTGGCATCACTGTCAAAATACTTACATAGTAACAGAGACACAACAATCCAAGAACCTCATTATCCGTGTTGTGCAACATCAAGCCTATACTAGAGAGATTGACTGTATTACCAGTGGAAAACCTATTCTTAGAGACAGCATCCTGAAGAAGCTAGACCCATTCCTCGACAAGCATAATTTGCTAAGAGTAGGAGGTCGCCTTGAAGAAGCAAACTTAGGTTTCAATGAGAAACATCCATTAATCATTCCTGGAAGTCACCACGTTACTTCTTTAATTGTGCAACACTATCACAATGAAGTCAAACATCAGGGACGATTATTTACCGAAGGGGCTCTACGATCAGCTGGGTTCTGGATTATTGGAGCAAAACGACGTGCAAGTAACATAATCTTCAAATGTATCACTTGTCGCAGACTTCGTGGTACTTCTCAAACTCAGAAAATGGCCAATCTTCCAGCAGATAGGCTTAGTACAGAACCTCCCTTTTCTATTGTTGGTCTTGATGTATTTGGTCCCTGGACTGTCATCACCCGACATACAAGAGGTGCGAATGCAAGCAGTAAGCGCTGGGCAGTTGTATTCACCTGTATGGCTATCAGAGCTGTTCATATTGAAGTCATAGAATCAATGGACACTTCAAGCTTTATTAATGTTCTTAGATGTTTCATTGCCATCCGTGGTCCTATAAAACACATCCGCTTCGACAGAGGCACTAACTTCGTTGGAGCAGCCAAAGAACTACAAATTTGCTCGAACATCGACACGAAAGGTGTGCAGAGATACCTTCGTGAACAGGGTTGTGCATGGACCTTCAACCCACCTCATTCTTCTTATATGGGAGGGACCTGGCAAAGAATGATCGGCATAATTTGCAGAATCCTTGATTCCATCTTTTTACAAGTAGGAACTGCAAGACTCACTCACGAGTGTTTAACAACCTTCATGGCTGAAGTCTCAGCTATTGTCAATGCTAGACCTCTCACTTCAGTTTCTAATGACCCAGAAGACCCATTCCTGCTTACTCCTGCCACTCTTCTTACCCAGAAAACTTGGACTATCCATGCTCCTCCTGGAGAGTTCAACACCAAAGACTTATATAAACGTCAATGGAGGCAAGTACAAAGTCTTGCAAACACCTTCTGGGTCAGGTGGAAGAGACAGTACATCTCTACGCTGCAATCAAGGGACAAGTGGCAAGTTGCCAAACCTAACTTAAAACCTGGTGACGTTGTGCTCGCCAGAGATTGTCAATCACAGCGTAATGAGTGGCCTTTAAGTCTTGTCACCAAAACATTCCCAAGCAAAGATGGGAAGGTCCGTAAGGTCGAGGTCAAGATTTGCAAGCACGGAGAGACTAAGTTATTTCTTAGACCAGTATCTGAGCTAATCTTGTTGTTACCTTCGGAGGACTTAAGTGGTGGCATCAATTGATACCAGACAGGGAGTGTTATGCCTTCAGCAGTTATGTATTTATATATGTATGTATTCTGTGTAAACTCCATCTAGTGGTCAGCTTGGTATTAACTTAAATTGAACTCTCAGAGCCTCTGTAGTTTATTCACCAAAGCACCATGGGAGCTACAAGCCTCCATTTTAGATATTACATGCTAGAAGCAAGAGGTGCAGTATATCTCTCCCCTTAGCACAGCATTAATGGTAAGATTGCTCCCTAGTTATGCACTTTTGTCATTTGTTTTTATGTTTGCATTACAATACATTTGTTCATGTTTTAAACGTATTTCCTTATTTCTGTATTACAGTTTTACCACTTGAATTTTATAACATTCTTAACTATTTGAATAAACAACATTGAAGTAGGAGTGGTTATGCTGTCTGTCTGATTATATTCAGGCTAAAGAGAAGAATATAGTGAAGACAGAAAGAGTAGGGTTGTGTCAATCTCGAGCATGCACAGCCACACCCGTATCAAGCTCTACGGCCATGAAAGTAACTTGCACCAGCTTTGAGGCTAATCTAAGTCCCGAACAGTAATGATGACAGTCTAGGATGCATGCTGCAACATGAGTCTGCAATTACGAGCAACTGTAAAATTTATTTTTATGTTTAGTAGACATTAACAACGTTCTAATAAATGTTATACAAAAACAAAATTAAGTGATATCTTAGCACAAACCCCAGTCTGTAAGCTGCCTCCTTTATCTCACCTCCGATTCACGAATGAGGCTCACAATACAGAATAAACAAATAACAATAGATAACAGGATGGCGCTAATGACTGGCCAAAATACCAAAAAAGTCAATGAAAATGTTCATAGAACAATGTTCACCCAGTTGATCATCTGTTCCGATGAAGAATTGTATACATTGCTGTTTGTGTGTTCCCAAAGTGAAAAGTATATTCAGACCAAGCGAGCTTGCATCATGGCCTTCTTTACGTATTCCCTCAAAGTAGTATATAGACAATATAAAACAAAAAGACAATAATATTGTATTGTCATGAGAATGTGTATACTCTATATAATTTGTGCAATGCAGCATCCTTTCTTCCTAAGTGAAATCCAAAAGCTATTCCCCCTTAGGGGTGTGCACTTACAAAAAAGCGGAAAGTTGTCAGCATGCAGTTAAATCTTTACTTTCTCTTAACCCTTCCTCCTTCACTTGTACAGAACTTTCTTATATATATATATATATATATATATATATATATATATATACTGATCTCAGGTAGCAAAATATATGCGTAAGGAGAGAGGGAAGAAATTGCTGATTGTGCACCACCTTTTACATAAAAAGTTTTTTTATTACAACCGAAATTTAAAATACATCCGTAGAATGCACAATACAACATATCCCGCTGTAGGTGGCCTCTTACTCCATGCTAGTTGGTAGAAGCATCTGTAAAATCTCAATAGAGAGCCGGCACTCCACTGAACCAGAGGTTTCCCCAAGCAAGAAAAATCCCCAGCCTCCAATGCGTTTCAATCTCACGATCTTTCTCAAGGGTATCGGGGTTAAGACATCTCCTTCTATTTAACTTTATCTTATCCAATCATAATTACCCAATCTATTTAGCGCACCTGAGTGTGGTCCAACAATCTATACTGGCTGGATGTTTACCACACACATTCACGTCCCATTCATTCGTCAGATAGCCCATTGCTACCTAGACTTCCATGCTAGCAAATATCACATAGTGCAGTACCCCACAGATGTAATTACATACTTAAAATTCAAATTAAAAACAATATATGATACAATTCTATAATATAATGTTTCAAATTTTTCCAATCGGTACATACAAACTGAGTTCCGATCCTTCAGTTAACTCTCGACTAGCCAAATAACAATTACCATAGTTGTTTGATCCTACCCATATGTCCAAACGAAGGAACCTTAATAAAATACATTCATGTTCCCCCCTCGTATGGATCCTATTATTCTTGTCGGCATATGTAAAACATACATTAAAAGAAAAAGAAAAAATAACAATAAAACGTTCCGTTTTCTTTACCCTTAAGCAATAAAATAATCCAATTACAAAACAGAATTGAATATTCTGACAACGCAAGAGATGTAAAAATAAATCCCTGGAAATACACATCTCCTAGGCAAAAATAGTAGACTATCTACATTCTAAACAAAGCAGAAAACACCTAAATTCACACTAGGAACCATTTAGTTTCAAAATCAGCATTTAACCCTTCAGGGGACAAGGTGTTAAGTAAATGTATGAGTTTCATTTCAGTTTGTGCTAGTTCTTCATTCAAGCCTACCTTTCTTCAATCTCCTTCTACTTTCTGTAACCCACTGAAGAATAAAATATGGCTAGTATCCCAATTGTGAAATATTTTAAAATGTGTTGATAATGAGTGTAATTCATACCCTTTTCTTATATTTCTAATATGTTCACTCCATCTCTCCTTCTCCCGCAAGGTCCTTCCTATATATTGTTTTTTGCATGTACATTGTACAATGTACACGCAATTTACAGTGTTACATGTCATAAAGTTTCTTATACTATACATTTGACCTGTGGATGAAGATTTTCACCCCCCTTAGTGATTTCCCCGGTGGTGTTTTTACATGCCGTACATGAGCCACACTTAAAAATCCCCTTGGATTTATTCTGTTCTCCCTTGGTTTTTTTTTAGATGACTTCTTACTAACCAATTTCTAAGGGTTGATGCCTTCCTATAAATAAATTTAGGATTATCAGGAATAATATTTCGTAATATGGTATCTTTTTTTCAATATAAACCAATGACGTTTGATAATTTTTTCAATATCTTGATAATGAGAGTTGTATTGCATAATAAACGGAATTCCCAACTTTTCATTAAGATTCTTTCTTTTCTTATCTTTAGGGATAAGAAGGCTGTTCCTATCTATATTATCCACTTTAGCTAAAATGTGATTCAACTTTTCCTCTTTATACCCTTATTGTAGAAATTGATCCTTCAACTTAACTGATTGTTTTTGGAACATTCTTAGCTCTGCACAGTTCCGTTTAATTCTCCGAAATTGACTGATTGGAATACTATCAAGCCATCTATGGTAGTGATTTCTATCCATAGTGTTAAAAGAGTTAGAATCAGTTGGCTTACTGAAATTACTGGTCAATATTCGACTATCTTTAATATATATCCTAAGGTCCAAAAAATGCACTTCCTTAATGTTCAAATTGTTGGAATTAAGTGTGTTGCATAACTCAATAAGGGATAGATCATCCCCTCTCCAGATGAAAATGATATCATCAATATATCTAGACCATGAGACCAGATTCGCTTCGATGTTTGGGTTTTTCGTACATATGTGTCTTCCCACCACCCCATGAACATGTTGGCATAACTCTGGGCGAATCTAGTCCCTGTGGCCGTCCCCTGATTCTGCATATAAAAATCATCACCAAACCGAAAAAAGTTGTTTTTTAGGATAAATTCAACACCCTTTAGAATAAACTCCTTCAAATCATCATTGATACCTGATTGGTCAAGGGAATATTTCACTGGCAACAATCCCTTTTCATGATTAATAATTGTGTATAGTGAACTAATGTCCGCTGTGACAAGTGTAAAACTATCCTCCAATTGTATATTATTACATTTATTTAAAACATCCATAGTATCTTTCAGATGAGATTTAATAAGTGACATGAGGGGTTGTAAATGGTGACCCAAAAAATGCCACCCACAGTGGGATATGTTGTATTGTACATTCTACGGATGTATGTTTTAAATTTCCGTTGTAATAAAAAACCTTTTTATGTAAAAGGTAATGTACAATCAGCAATTTCTTCCCTCTCTCCTTATGCATATATTTTGCTACCTGAGATCGGTATATATGAGAAAGTTCTGTACAAGTGAAGGAGGAAGTATTAAGAGAAAGTAAAGATTTAACTACATGCTGACAACTTTCCACTTTCTTGTAACTGCACACCCCTAAGGGGGAATAGCTTTTGGATTTCACTTGGGAAGAAAGAGTGCTGCATGTTAAATTCCACAAATTGTATAGAGTATACACATTCTCATTACAAGGCTTGCAACAAAGATATTGTTTAGTCTTTATTTATTTTTTACAAAATTATTTTTTTTATTTTTCTCAAACAGATCTATAATGAGCCTGTTGAGGTCACTTGTACCTTTTTGTTCAAGTACGTTTTAACTGTTTAGTGTACACGCAAACTACAAAGGTTATAATCTGCTTCAGGCAATATGTGTTATCCACCTACTTGTAATGTAAGTAATTGTTACAATTTGGTATAATTGTCACTTGTAGAGTCTTGGATAAAAAACAGAGAGACATCATACATATATTTTTTTTAAAAAAAGGAAAATTAGAGTCCTTTTCTTTTCCGCTTGCCCCGCCGCTGTGTGGTTTGCTTTTGCACCTGGCGTCTGGGTACCCGTGATATGGAAGGCTGTGTAAAGAAGCAGAGGTCATTGGGTCAGCAGAGAGTGGCTTGAGGCTGGGCATATGGGCCTGGAATGAAAGATGTAGCTGGTGGGTAGTCATAGGGGCTGGTGGGTGGCCAGAAGGGACTGGGGGGGATGAGATGTGGCTGTTGGGGAAGCAGAGGGGGCTGGGGGGCGAGATGCTTTGGGGAAAGAAAGATGGATTTGGATTGGAGAAGATAGTGAGGCAGCAGGTGAAAAGTGGGGACTATAAACAGGGGAAAATGGTAGATGATGGGGCAGGGGGTCTGGTTTGGGTAAATTGGGCTGATGGATAGAAGTGAATAATTGAGATAATGGGAAAGGAGAGGAAATTTGGGACATTTGGGAAGGAAGGTTGGAAACCAGGTTTGTGAAATGTTGCAGATGTCTGTGATCATATAATTAATAGTTGTGAGGTAAGTGTCCAACTGTGCTTTATAAGTTGTGCGTTGGATTGGTTCAGGTTTTATATAAGTGAATGAGTGTCTGCTGCTGAATGGCCCCTGTTTCCTTCCTCTGAGGCTCCTCCAAATTACGGGCCTCCTCCACTATTGCCTCCTCCTCCCCCTCATTAGCTGTAAACAGTGGAAAAAGACAAATGTATAGTTATTCCTAAGCATACAAACATTTCCAATATCTAAAACAATGTAAATTGCTTGCACCCCAGTTAGCTGTGTGCTAAGTTTGAAATATTACCTCCTATTTTGAGGGCATAAATTAAATGGCACTGTATCAACCAGCATATATGATGTGGGGATTATTAAATATGCATCATTTGGATCCTGATATGATTTTTAAAGGAAATATTTCTTTCAGTTAAACACTGGACTGAATGTACACTAGGATGACTGTTGCAGGAGAAGTGGCAAGGATTTGTTATGTATATTAGCAATTTACCAATAAGCCAGATAATGTTGGGGGATGAGCGCTATTTTACTCAAGCAAAAACATGGAATTCTCTGAAACAATGTATAAATAGTTACAATGTACCTATAGGAGATAGAAGTTCTGTCGAAGTCAGCAAATTGGATAAAGTCATTTCAATTGAAGTCTAGCAAACTTGGTTGTCTTTGTCTGAAAAGATGCGTACGGTACGCATCGACGTACAAGGGCACGCTACGGCGTGAAAGGGCGTACGCATCCACTACACGTGGCAGCAACAGTAATTGGTCTTTTACCATACATTTGCACAAACACGCATACTTATAAAATAGTACACATTAATGGTAGTTGCAACACATAGTCAGTTATGTCGAAATATAGTAGTATTTATATGTTATATCAGAGTTACATGCATATTAGTGAAATACACGGAACAGGTTGAAGGAATTACATCATGAGTTGTATCATAATGAACCTCGTTACATATCCTACTGTTTGGTTCACTCTGCGAGGGAATCGCAGAGTGCATACACAAGTTATGAATAATAGGGAATTATGAACTACTTAAGACTAAGGAATCTTGGCGGGAAGAGCCGAGCATACCCCCTGGAGAGGTGACCCTCTCCTTTGGATTCCTTAGGATGAACCAGCCAATGATTGACAACCCCTTGGACATTTCTTGAGACCTGGACCAATAGATGCAAGCTATACCATCTTCATTGTATTACTGTATTTGATTGTGTATATAAGCAGCAGCTTGTGATCCAGTGTGCAGACATCTTGTCCCCAGACTTCAGGATTGAATGACTGCACTGGATCCAGAGTGCCTGCGATAAGTAATGGCTGTATTTATTATTACTTCGTTTGAGCATATTATTCTACAATTTGCGAATAAATCTTTGTGCGTTGGAAACACAACTCGGGGTTCGACAATCATTATTGGTTAGCGACAATACGCACATAACAATTTGGGGGCTCGTGAGCTTTGGAGGTTTCGTTGCCGATGATACGCAAGACCAACGGATTTCAGTTCCGCAACAAACGGTGGAGACGCGTCATATACGGGTAAGAACGCATTGTGTTCAAAACCTGAATTTTACTCTGTGTTGTGAAACCGAATGTCCGTTTTGCATTATCTAGGGCACGCTAACTAGAACCTAGGGACAAAAGAGAAAACTGTTTCTTTTTTCTGTCATTGTACGTTTTAACTGTATTGCATTGCTTAGCACATGTGTATTTCCTGCTGTGCGTACGCGAACTTCCGGTAGATTTGCCACGTGGTTAAACAATCGATTTGATAGTTATATATGCATAGTATAAATCACTTGTGAAAGTCTCTGAGACATTATTACTATTGTTGGGAACATTGTTGATTTTCTGCGCAGAAAACTAAGGTGTATGTGTTTGGTGATTGTAGGATTTTGAAATGAAAGTTGATTTACTGTCAAAAAGACAGGGATATCGGTTGCCGTTTGACGAGGCGGGCTTGCACCCGAGGTAGTATACAAGGCAGGTATACTGGCAACAAAAGCCCTGTTTGAAAAGAGAACAGTTAAAAAGCTTTTGTAAACTTTCTCCCCAAGGGCAATCGCAAGGTTTAGCGATAGTTGGTATTGCTAAGCGGTGCGATCGGACCGCATGGTTTTGCAACCGTGCTGGTGACTTGGGTTGAACGGCTGGAGGAATTACGCTGGTACAAACGGGTAAACTCCGGTACTACCAGTTCAGTAATACTCAACAGAATTTTGTGGAGAGCCAGGATATCGAGAAGCTGATATTTCTGTTGTCCATAGTGATATTTCTGTGTTAGGAGGTGTGTGGGCGTAGCCTGTGAAACCGTCCACGGATAAAAAAAAATCTCTAGTAAGTTCTGTTTGAAAGGAGAACAGGTAAGAAGTCTTTTTGCGTAGCGTTGAGAAATAGGTTGTTTTCACAATGGGTGCGAAGCAAACGCTAGAGATGGTTGATGTTGTGCTGTTTAAGGAAGGACCGCTGGGGTCAGCTAGGTACCTTATGTTTAAGAAATATGGTGCATACGCAACTGCGTATTGCGACACGTGGGTCAAGATGACCAAAGGTTGTGATAGGCCTTTCCCAACAATAGGAGGTTTTTTTTCAGAGGTACTAAATAATGTAAAAGATAAAGTATGGTTGATTAAATCAACAAAAGTGAGAAATAGACATAATGATTGTTTAAAATTGTGGCAAATGGAAGGTAACACGTGGCAGAGCAGTGAATGCACAGCGGAAGTAGGCGTGGCAAAAAGACCGCGCACGGCGGAAGTAGCCGTTGAGAAGCGTGGAGAACTCAGCGCAAGCGCGCCCCCGCCACCTTATGTGGCGGGAGCGGTAATTACAGTTGTTATTAAAACTGAAAAAAGGAAAATTGCTTAGTTGTATCCTGTTTTAAGCCAGTTTAAAACAAGTGTATCAGAAGATGAAGATCAATCCACTGTGATTTCGGCCCTTGCCCATGCTGTTTGTGTACTAGAAGCTCAGCGCAAGTATGAGAAAATGGCTGAGATAGGTGAGAGTAGCGTGATCACTAGGAGTGAAAGCGTTCTAAATCTTGAACCAGCAAATCCTGTAGTGTCCCCTGAAGGCAGTGAACCAGAGGGTGTGTACCCAGTCCGCACAATATCAGTTCCCAATGGGAAACCGGACAAGGATGGTGTAGTTCCTTTAAGAAATGTTACAATGCATTGTCCCTGGACTAGATCAGAATTACGTTCCATTATGACTGAATTCCCAGACCCTAGAAAGGAGTTGGCTAAATGTCAGAAATTTGTTAAAGACTTAGGAAATGCCCACGAACCAACCAATAAGGATTGGCGTGTAGTGTTGAGGCCGTGTCTTCCTCCCAATACTAACATACAAAAATTTATTGAAGATTGTTTGTTGGAGGAAGATGACACCTTGACTGATGAGATTAACCAAAAAAATATAGCATAAATTGTCAAACACTTAGCCATCTATTTTCCAGTAGTGGTAAATTGGTGTAAGATTTTCACCATTAAGCAAAATGATAGTGAAACAGCAGCAGACTATTTTTCTAGGGCACTAGCATCAATGACACACTTTACCGGAGTAACTGACATAAGAGAGGACCCACATTACAGGGAAGTAGCTGTAGGAGTGTTAATGGATGGTCTTAGGGAAAATTTAAAAACCAGAGTACAAACCTCATTACCTAATTGGAGAGGTATCACAGTAGACTCTCTTAGGGAGTCTGCTGTGGAACATGACAAAAATATCTTTAGAAAGAAAGAAGAGAAAGGTGATAGGTTGATGACGGTGAGTATTCAGGCTTTAGAAGGAATACACACACAACCGCAAACATACCAAGCATACAACTCAAGCAAAAAGGTAATGGTATGTTTTCGTTGTAAGAAAGAGGGACACATAAGGAGATTCTGTCCAGAAGCAAGGAAAGAAACATCAAGGGGGGAATCATATAGGTATCCTCCACGGAGAAACACACATAGGCAAGAGAACACACAGCTACCCGCGCATATTATAGAAGCAAATGCTGCGCAACAAAATGATAGTCAGCGCTAGGGGTCAGGTCATACCTGTAGTCTACAGCCAGTGAGGTTAACTGAGAGTCAGAGTGAAGAACCAAAAATGATAGTTGACATAGCTGGTAGGAAACAAACTTTTCTTGTAGATACAGGGGCGGCCCGATCTGTGATAACCTCTCATTTCAATCAACAAGTGACCAGTAAAACTATTCCAGCTATGGGGGTAATGGGAAAAGTGTTACATTATCCTCTAACTAAACCCGCTGAAGTTACTATCGGGCCTCTGCATACTAAGCATTCGTTTCTCTTGGCTGCAGCGGCTCCTACTAACTTGCTAAGGAGAGACTTGTTATGTAAAATGGGATGTGTCATATACTGTACTACTGATGGTGTGTTCTTAAATATGCCGGAGAAGGTCGCACATGAGGTACAGGATATATTGGACACCCCTCAAAGGTTAATGTTACACTCTCCTGTTATAGAACAAAGTCCATCTCAAGTAAAGGGGATGTTGCTGGAAATACCAGGTTCCCTATGGACCAGAGATGGACAGGACACTGGACTGATGGCAAACGTAGCCCCTGTCATGGTCAATCTAAAAAGTGGTAGGATAGCTCCAAAAATCCCACAGTATCCATTAAAACTGGAGGTGGAACTAGGGGTATATCCTGTTATTGAGAGGCTGTTACAACAAGGGATTTTAATTCGTACAGCCAGTACAGCAAATAGTCCCATTTTCCCTGTGAAGAAGAATGGGGGGAGGGGCTATAGATTAGTCCAGGACTTAAGGGGAATTAATAAAGTTGTTGAGAGCCAATTTCCCGTAGTGCCGAATCCAGCTGTCATCCTCATGCAGATTCCACCGTCTGCCAGTCATTTTACTGTCATTGATCTATGGTCTGCTTTCTTCTCAGTCCCTCTTCACCCTGACTGCCAATACCTTTTTGCATTCTCCTACAGGGGAGTGCAATACACATGGACCAGACTACCCCAGGGGTTCATTGACAGCCCCCAGTATTTTCTCCCAAGCCTTACATGACTGTTTGCAATCCTTTCAACCCCACAATGGGTCTGTTCTAATTCAATATGTGGACGATTTGTTGTTGTGCTCTGATTCTTTTATGTCATGTTTACATGATACTAAATTGTTGTTGCTTCATCTTTCACAAACAGGGCACAAGGTGGCAAAGGATAAATTACAGCCATGTCAGACTAAGGTCAAATACTTAGGACACTGCCTCACTAAGGGGCTACGACACCTTACAACCGACAGAATTGAGGCCATACAACACATGACTCTGCCGCAGAGCCAGAAGCAGATTTGTACTTTCTTGGGGATGTGTGGATACTGTAGATCTTGGATCCCAGGTTTTTCTATTCTGGCATTACCATTGCAGGAGCTAGTCTCTTCCTCAAAACCAGAACGTGTTGTACACACAGAAGAGTCAGAGCAAGTGTTCTTTAATCTTAAAGATAGTCTGACGAGAGCACCTGCATTGGCAATACCTGATTATGAAAAGCCTTTTGAGCTGTTCTGTACAGAAGCTGATGGTTGTGCAGCAGGTGTCCTCGCACAGAAACATGGTGACGCTAGCAGACCGGTAGCATACTACAGTGCACAATTAGACAATGTGGCAAGATCACTCCCAACATGTCTCAGAAGTGTAGCAGCAACGGCTCTTCTGGTGAGTAAGAGCGAGGACGTAGTATTAGGACATAATTCAACTATCTATACACCCCATGCTGTATCAGCTCTGTTAATTCAGCCCAAACCAGACATGTTTCTTCAGCTAGATTCACAAAGTGGGAACTAGCTCTGATGGCACCCTCAAACATCACCATCAAACGATGTAGCACCTTAAATCCAGCTACATACCTTCCGTATGTGTCTCTAGAGACACAAAGGGTGGGAGGTGAGGAGACCCTGGTTGATGATGAGTTAGGCAAGAATATTGACACGCATGACTGTATGGAACACCTGAATCAGACCTTTACTGCAAGGCCCGACATACGTGACACCCCCTTAGAAAATGTAGATTTTACATTTTATACAGACGGAAGTTGCCATAGACAGAAAGAGACAGGAGAGCTATGTACTGGTTATGCTGTTGTAGACGATCAGGATGTGGTAGAAGCTGAACCCCTTGGCCCACCTCACTCAGCCCAGGTGGCGGAACTAGTAACTTTGGCGTCTTAGAAACTTTACGACAGCAGCAGGTACACCAGTGGCACACTCATAACGCATAAAAGGACTTCTGACAGCGATACAGTTACCCAGAACAGTAGCCGTCATAAAGTGCAAAGCCCATACCTTTGAAGAAGACCCAGTGTCATTGGGCAACAACAGGGCAGATGAAGCTGCTAAATGGGCAGCAGGGCAACCTATGACTGTATCGACCGAGACTATGATGGTTTTTCAGACATTAGACATGCAGAAATTAATTGAAATGCAAGATTTGTGTTCCCTGCAGGAAAAGGCGGTCTGGAAGGCGAAGGGATGTGGTCAAGAGTCCTCAGGACTCTGGAGGGATGGACAAGGTAAGCCTGTAGCTCCCCGAACATACTATCCAAGCCTGGCTGAAGCAGCACACGGTCTGACTCACCTGGGTAAAGAAGGTATGTGCAAACTGGTGAGAGCATAATGGTGTGCTCCCGGATTTTCCTCTCAGGCTGGTAAGAAAGCAATGTCATGTCTTACTTGTTTGAGAAAAAAATGTTAGGAAAACTATTCCAACTGAGCCATCCCACATCCCTCCTACAGACGGACCTTTTCAGGTAATAGAAATTGACTATATCCAATTACCACCATGCAGGAATTTAAAGTATGTGTTAGTGTGTATTGATGTGTTTTCCGATTGGGTAGAAGCATATCCGGCAGCCACTAATACTGCTGTGTTCACTGCAACGAAAATTGTACAAGACTTTGTGTGTAGGTTCGGTATCCCTAGAATCATTGAAAGTGATAGGGGTACCCATTTTACTGGTGATATCTTCCAAAATATGTGTAAACTTATGGGAATCGGTAGCAGACTTCACACCCCTTACCGACCACAAGCCAGTGGTAAGGTGGAGAGAGTAAACGGTACTATAAAGTACAAGCTTAGTAAGATAATGGCTGAAACTGGGTTGGCATGGCCTGATGCTTTGCCATTGGTCCTCCATAGCATTCGAACCACTCCTAGACCTCCTCTTAATCTGTCCCCCTTTGAGATACTGTTCGGACGACAACCTCATTTGATCGTGAGTCCACAAGACGACTTGAAGTGTAATAATGAAGTGACTGTACAATATCTTATAAAAATGAGAAGGCAGCTGAAACAACAACAACAAAAACTAAAAATGCTATCACCTGGTATGCCAGAAACGAACTGTCATGATGTTGAACCTGGAGACTATGTTATGATCCGCAATTTCTTACGTTCAGGTTGTTTAACAGACCGTTGGGAAGGCCCTTACCAAGTGCTGCTGACCAGTGCTACATCACTGAAGGTTGCAGAGAGAGACACTTGGGTCCATTCCACCCACTGCAGGAGAGTCCATAATCCGGAGAAAGTGTAAGATAAAACTAAGACCGACGACATAGAGCTGTCACTTGTGAGCCTGTTCCGGGAGACCTAAAGCCTGCAGTCGAGACACCTGAACCAGAGACGTTGCCTCAGAACTATCTTTCCAGCGATGGAGTGGCGGTTTTTGTTTTTCTTTTGTTCCAGGATTTTCCTTGTTTTTACTCTTTCTAGGACATTCTATTTTTGTGAAGGAGGATGGAGGACGGAGGAGACTTCTGGGAGTGATACGGATGAAATGGAGGCAGAAGAAAAGTTAATAGGATACTCAGAGCAGCCCATTATCAAACTTGGTCCAGGGGTTATGAAAAGGTCTGCTAGCTCAGGAACTCGGAGGCAGTGTGAGGGGCTATTGTCTGATGAGTATTGTATCTGCAAGTTCTGCGACTCCCTAGCTGAAGAGAGATGCATCCAACGATGCCAGTCCCCCAGTACTCTGAATATAGGCGGGCATCCTTTGGAGGATTATCACTCCCTGGTGGGTAAGGTGCTAAACCAAACCGAGTGTTGGGTGTGCTCTCACGTGCCGCAAGGGCAGCATAATATAGGACTAGTGCCATTCCCTCTAAACATATCTGAAGTACTCGAATTGAGGGGTGGGAGGCCCATAGACGGGAGGTACAATAACACTAGGTCCCCTAGTCTGACGCTTCGACAATACTCCATAGGCAGATCTTTGCTGTGCCTAAACATATCTCATGCAAAGCGCCTGGAGAATTGGGAGGCTGACCTATCAGATCAGACAATGGCTCGCCACACTCATTTTAGAGGGAGACTAACAAGGTCACTACTAGGCAGGAATGTTGATGGAAGTCACAGATTAGGGCGTATAACCAAACATAAGAAGGTATCCATTGGAAAAGTCTCTACAGATAAATGTAAAAATGTCATTAATGCCGACTCGTGTCTAGAACAAATGGAGACACTGGGCATGGGTAGTTTTATCAAAACTCTGTGTGATATAATTCATGGGCATACTGTTCCTTATGTTCTCCCTGATGATGTGTATTTTTTTTGTGGGAGGAAAGCTTATTCCTGGGTGACTCCGAGTTCCAAGGGCTTGTGTTTCTTAGCTAAACTGGTTCCTGAAATCATGACTATTACTCATGAAGAAATGGTTGGTATTCACAAGACTACATCACCACCATACATACACACACAGTATGAACACCGTGGCAAGAGAAATATGATTCCTGGTGAGGAACCCATAGCTACAAAATTGATTAGTGAAACTGCTGGTTTCCAAGTTATGGTTGCTCTAGATCTCACCAGGACCGCTCGGGGAACATTAAACTTTAAATATATCCAAGACCTAGCTAAATTAATAGATAATATCACCGAGATGTATGATGACACTTTCAGGTATACTGGAAGGGAGCTACAAGCATACAAGAAGGAGTTGGTGCAACATAGACTGGTACTAAATTATCTCACCTCTATTACTGGTGGGTACTGTGTGACACTGGCCACCCAGTTCGGTGTCAAATGTTGCACGTACATTACTAATAATACGGATGACCCTAAAGAGGTTATAGACCGGAAGATGGATGAAATTTTACAGCTGAAATGGGAATTTCGAAAGAGCCATAATTCTTCGTTATATGAGGTCGGGGAAAAGGTGGCGGGTTGGTTCTCGTGGTTGAACCCTGTGAAATGGTTCTCCGGTCTGGCGGAGTGGGTACAGTGGTTCTCCTTATACTGGGTGTCATCTTAGCAATTGGTTTAGTTGTCAAATGTGTTCCTACTGTGTTGAAGTGTGGAAAACGGTCTCATAGGAGTAACACTGAGAAAGAGACTGAAAGGGTGGTACCAGATACTGAGATCATGGTCTGTGAAGAAGTATTGTATAATCCTGAACTTGAAACGGGGATTGGGTGATAGTTTAGTACACTATCAAAGGGTGGAGCTGTCGAAGTCAGCAAATTGGATAAAGTCATTTCAATTAAAGTCTAGCAAACTTGGTTGTCTTTGTCTGAAAAGATGCGTACGGTACGCATCAACGTACAAGGGCACGCTAAGGCGTGAAAGGGCGTACGCATCCACTACACGTGGCAGCAACAGTAATTGGTCTTTTACCATACATTTGCACAAACATGCATACTTATAAAATAGTACACATTAATGGTAGTTGCAACACATAGTTATGTCGACATATAGTTTTATTTATATGTTATATCAGAGTTACATGCATATTAGTGAAATACACGGAACAGGTTGAAGGAATTACATGAGTGGTATCATAATGAACCTCGTTACATATCCTACTGTTTGGTTCACTCTGCGAGGGAATCGCAGAGCGCATACACAAGTTATGAATAATAGGGAATTATGAACTACTTAAGACTAAGGAATCTTGGCGGGAAGAGCCGAGCATACCCCCTGGAGAGGTGACCCCCTCCTTTGGATTCCTTAGGATGAACCAGCCAATGATTGACATTCCTGAGACCTGGACCAATAGATGCAAGCTATACCATCTTCATTGTATTACTGTATTTGATTGTGTATATAGGCAGCAGCTTGTGATCCAGTGTGCAGACATCTTGTCCCCAGATTTCAGGATTGAATGACTGCACTGGATCCAGAGCGCCTGCGATAAGTAACGGCTGTATTTATTATCACTTCTCTTGAGCATATTATTCTACAATTTGCGAATAAATCTTTGTGCGTTGGAAACACAACTCGAGGTTCGACAATCGTTATTGGTTAGCGACAATATGCACATAACAGTTCTAATAGGGGTGGGGTTGCATCCTGTGTCAATGCGGCCCACACCTTGCACACTCTGCTCATCAATGCAGGCCAATGGCCTGGTCTCCAGGGAAGTCAGCTCCAGTTGTTTGGGCAAGTTTGCGGTGGTCCCTCAGCTACCTTTTAGACAGCATTTAAAACCTTGCCAGCTGTGTGAAATGAGAAAAAAATAGGTAACATATTTTGTAAAATAGGAAAATGGCTAATATTTGTTTTGAAGTGAAGTTATATATACAATCACAAATTTTGTGCTAGGGCTTTTCGGCCAACCGAAAAAAGGGTCATGCACGTTGTTAAAAGAAGAATTTACCACAAGTAAGGAAGTTAAAAAAACTTGACCTGTACTAGGGTTGCAGATAACAATATATTTTGAATAACAAATATATATGAATTGGTGGGCCAAATAAAAAAAAAACGTTTTTTAAACTCCGTCATTGTGCGGATAAGGATAAGAATGGATGATGTTAAGTTGAGGGCAGTTTTTTTAAAATTATTATTTATCTGAAGAAAAGACAAAAGACAGGCATTAGAAGAATACTTAAGTGTTGTCAATCAACCACCCCTACCTCCCGGCCACCCTTCAAATATATATCTACATGTCCACCAAAAAGTATTAGTCCTCTGACTACTACTGTGTTTATGATATCATCATCATCATCGTCACCATTTATTTATATAGCGCCACTAATTCCGCAGCGTTGTACAGAGAACTCACATCAGTCCCTGTACCATTGGAGCTTACAGTCTAAATTCCCTAACATACACACAGACAGACAGACACAGACTAGGGTCAATTTTATAGCAGCCAATTAACCTACTAGTATGTTTTTGGAGTGTGGGAGGAAACCAGAGCACCCGGAGGAAACCCACGCAAACACGGGGAGAACATACAAACTCCTCACAGATAAGACCTTGGTTGGGAATTGACCTCATGACCCCAGTGCTGTAAGACAGAAGTGCTAACCACTACGCCATCGTGCTGCCCATACATGAACATTTGCAGAGTTTCAAGTTATGTAATATTTCGCATGTCTGCTGAGCCATATAAGGTACACCCATAGAACTAATAAATGTTGTCATGACCTAAGTTTGCTAATCTAATTTTTTTCCCATTTTATATAACGGCATAAGGAGACATAAGTCTGACATAGGCCATTGTACTCACCAATAATATTGAAGAGGAAAGTAATCTTGCAAAAGTCTGAGCTACTTAAGTCACAAAATGGCAGAGCTGAATGAGTATCTCACAAGTTCTTATGTAGGGCATGCAGATGTGTCTTAGTGATGTAATTCAGGTGCGAATGCCGGTGTATGATTAGCAAGGGGCTGGGTACGCCCATAATTGCCTAGATAGGGTGGTTAACAAAGAATAATTGACAGGTGAGGCAGTCATTTTACATATGGTATTGAAGGGATTTCCAAGTGACATGTGTATACCCATATGTGCACTGAGAACCAACCACTGCACCGAATGTTGGGTCATTCATGAGGGCTGCAACGTTTGACCGGGCAGAGCTGCTGTGACGGCTCTCTGGTATATTCCACAATATTATTGCACAGAAACAGTGATGATAGTAAACTTAAATATTTATTGTAAATACAGGCAGGATTGGATCTTAGTGGCTGAAGGGCCAGGCAAGGCATGAAACAAAATGTCCAGGAATAATATTCAAAACAAAGTCTTTTAAACCTGCCAGTGTCACTCACCGGACTGTGAGTGCCATTTCTCCTGTGTTCAGGAACCGTGGCCGTCCGCCATCCTGAGGGTCTGCGCATGTGCAGCCCTTATGAAACCTTCAGTACCTGTTGCTTTTAATTAATTGGATGATCAGGCAACCCTCCCTATTTAAACCACCTGTGATCATTACCTAGTTGCCTGATCTTGGAGTCTCATTCCCCATGAGCCTCTGAAGGTGTTCCTGTGTTTCCTCGTGTATTCAGCTCCAGCTGATTCCTGTCTACTACGATTGTGGTTTCCAGACCGCCTCAACTCTCCTGTGTTCAGCGTGTCTGCTCTCCGCTGCCTCCGTTACTACTGCCGGGTTCCAGACCGTCTCGACTCTCCTGTGTTCATCGTGTCAGCTCTCCACTGATTCCTATCTGCTACTGCTGCCGGATTCCAGACCTCTACTCTCCTGTGTTCAGCGTGTCTCCCCTCCGCTGCCTTCGCTACTACTGCCGGATTCCAGACCGCCTCTACTCTCCTGTGTTCAGCGTGTCTCCGCTCCGCTGCCTCCGCTACTACTGCCGGATACCAGACAGCCTCAACTCTCCGTGTTCATCATGTTTCCAGTTCTACTTACTACTGCTTCCTGAGTATTGCTCCTTTGATTACCAATTACCTTTCGTGCGCTGCACAAACCTGATTACCGCTTCCATCCTCCAGTGGTCTCTCCTGCTGCCGGCGTTCAGCCGTTCAGGTATCCCTGCACTTCTCCTTGACAGCCTGCTCTCCTGAACCGCGGTATGCATACTTTCCATTGACTTTGCTATTGTGTTGCATATCCGTCTGGACTGTGTTAAGTTAATCTCCGGAGTCTTCCATCTACTGAAGCTATTGTTACTATTGACTTTGTTTCCTATTACCTGGATCTCTATAGTGACTTTGTATACTTCAAGCAGCGCTTGTCAGTTATTATTGTATTGTGGTTATCATCGTGGGATCAAGTTCCGTGTGCCGCCCGTGTATCCTCTGTATTCCATTCATCTCCTCGTGCCCCTCCTCACATATATATAGCAGTGGTACAACTTGCTGAATGCAGACCACTGACTCCTGTTTCCCATTGGCACCAGTTTCAAGTATCCTCTCACATAAGCAGTGGTACAACTTGCTGTACGCAGACCACTGACTTCCCCGTTACCTACTTGTACCTGGAACCCATTCCTTCACTATAGACAGTGGTACAACTTGCTATACGCAGACCACTGACTTTCACTACCTCCTCTCTACTCCTGGACATTCCTCTTCACTATAGCAGTGGTACAACTTGCTGTACGCAGACCACTGATTCTCCTCACGTTTACTTGTCCATCTGGTTCCTCGTGTTCAAACATCTAGTCATTACCAGTTTCTGCTAGTCATAGACTTTCCTTGAGCATTCTCTCACCATCTGCTGATTCTCCTGTTCCGTTGTCACCCTGCTACCAGAGGACCATAGTACCAGCTATATTACTCTGGTAAGAACATCATCTGGTGATATCCTGGGCAAAGACTCCTAGTGCCCGTGACAGTAAGATCAGGCCATGACAGACCCAGGATCGGAACCTACAGCTAAAGAGATGCTTCAGTATCTGGTTACCCATATTGAACAACAGGATGTTCGCCAACAACAATTGCTGCAATGTTGCCAGGCGTTAGCCTCGCAAGGAACTTCTGCGCAAAATATCACAGCTACTGTTGATGCTCCTGTGCCTTCATCCATTTCCCCAGTGCCATCCCAGGTGTCTACTGCTTCCACGCTACACCTGCCTACTCCTTCAAAATATGATGGAGACCCCAAAACATGCAGGGGTTTTTTAAATCAATGCTCAGTTCATTTTGAGCTTCAACCTCACAATTTCTCTACTCATCGTTCCAGAGTGGCCTATCTCATTTCTTTGTTTTCTGGACAAGCTCTCGCATGGGCTTCCCCTCTGTGGGAAAGAAATGATCCATTATTACAAGTCAGTGCCAAATTTATTTCCACGTTTCGAAGTGTATTTGATGAACCTGGTCGGGTTATTTCCGCTGCATCCAGCATCCTCCGTCTACGTCAGGGTTCTCGTACTGTAGCCCAGTACGTCATTCAATTTCGGATATTAGCCTCTGAACTTCAGTGGAACACTGAAGCTTTAATTGCCGCCTTCTGGCAGGGGCTTTCTGATAAAATTAAAGATGCACTGACTACTCAAGAATTACCTACTTCTCTAGAAGATTTGATTTCTCTTTGCCATCGTGTAGACATGAGATTTCGTGAAAAAGAGTCTGAAAAAACAACTTCATATAAAGCACCTCTTCGCTCAAGTCCTCAAGTTCGCCAAGTTTCATCTCCGGTAGTACCTATGGAGATAGGTCGCTCCAAATTAACTTCAGAGGAGAGGGACCGAAGAGTAAAAAATAGACTTTGTATCTATTGTGCTGATTCTACTCATATGCTCAATTCATGCCCTAAAAAATCGGGAAATGCCAGGCCCTAACCAGTTCTGGAGAGGTGAAGTTAGGGTCCCTGGAGTCCTCTCCATGTTCCACGAAATTAAAAGTTTGTGCTTTTGATGTTACTGTTTCCTTTGCTACCAAATCTTTCATGTCCCAAGCACTTATTGACTCTGGAGCTGCAGGAAATTTTATTTCTAAATCCCTCGTGAATCAATGGTCCCTACCAGTGATTACTTTGAAAATACCAATTACTGTGACTGCTATCGATGGATCACGCATTATTAATGGTCTCATCACCCAGAGTACGTCTCCAGTAACCCTTCAAATTGGTGTATTACACTAGGAGGAAATCTCATTTTTAATTCTTCCTGTTACTACCAGTCCGATTGTATTAGGCCTTCCATGGCTTCAACGTCACTCTCCCCAGATTGACTGGCACACTCCTCAAGTTACGTCTTGGGGGTCTGAGTGTCATCATCGTTGCCTCTCTCAAGTCGTTCCTCTCAAGATACAGCAATCCTCCATTTCACCTTGTTCACCGGGACTTCCTCCTCAGTATGCTTCTTTTGCCGATGTATTTGATAAACTTCAGTCTGAACGTCTTGCTCCTCATCGTTCGTGGGACTGTCCGATTGATCTTCAACCTGGCAAGACTCCTCCCAGGGGTCGTGTGTATCCACTATCGTTACCTGAAACTCAAGCCACATCTGAGTACATCAAAGAGAATCTCCAGCGAGGATTTATTCAACCTTCTACCTCTCCCACTGGAGCAGGTTTTTTCTTCGTAAAAAAGAAGGATGGGTCATTACGTCCTTGCATAGATTTCCGTGGACTTAACGCCATAACTATCAAAAATCGGTATCCCATTCCATTAAATACTGAGTTATTTGATCGTATCAAGGGAGCCCGGATCTTTACCAAGTTGGATCTTCATGGTGCCTATAATTTAATTCGAATCAGGTCCGGTGACGAATGGAAGACAGCTTTTAACACCAGAGATGGGCATTATGAATATTTAGTAATGCCCTTCGGGTTATGTAACGCCCCCGCTGTTTTCCAGGGTTTCATTAATGAGATCTTACGGGACTTGTTATATGTTTGTGTCGTCGTCTATCTGGACGACATATTAATCTTTTCTCAGGACCTGCCTTCTCATCATTAACATGTGGCAGAGGTCCTTTCCAGACTCCGAAAAAATTCATTATTCTGCAAGTTAGAAAAATGTTCATTCGAGTTGCCCCAGATTCCATTTCTGGGATATATTGTCTCCGGAGTTGGTCTACAGATGGATCCAGAAAAGGTGAATGCTGTATTACATTGGCCTCAGTCAACTACTCTTCGTGCAATTCAGCGTTTTTTAGGTTTTGCCAATTACTATAGACGCTTCATTCAAGATTTTTCCTCGATTGCATCTCCTATTGTGGCCCTAACGCGTAAAGGGACCAATACTAAACAATGGTCCTCTAAGGCCCTTCAAGCTTTCCAGTTTCTCAAAGAGTCCTTCTCCTCCGCTCCTGTTCTTCGACAGCCTGATGTGACGCTTCCCTTCTTCCTAGAGGTAGATGCCTCTAATGTTGGCTTAGGAGCCATTCTCTCCCAAAGATCGGAGCAACAAAAATTCCATCCTTGTGCCTTTTACTCTCGGGGTCTTCTGCCTGCAGAGAAGAATTATACCATCGGGGACAAGGAGTTGCTGTCTATAAAATTAGCATTAGAGGAATGGAGATATTTGTTGGAAGGAGCTCGTCATCCTGTGACAATTTTTACTGATCATAAAAATTTGTCATATTTACAGTCTGCTCAATGTTTGAATCCTCGTCAAGCAAGATGGTCTCTTTTCTTTTCTCGTTTTGAACTAATCATAACCTTCAAACCAGCTGCAAAAAATAAAAAAGCCGACGCCCTATCTCGAGCTTTTGTGACGTCCTCAGACGTTGAAGATGGTCCTAACCACTCTATATTAGACCCCAAATGTATTTCTCTGGCTGCTTCTTCCACTAAGGTGCTACCATTTGGGAGAACCCTCGTGCCTCCTGCTCTTAGGAAGAAAATCCTTTCGTGGTTTCAATCTTTTCATTTTTCTGGACATTCTGGTGAACGCAAGACTTTTGAAATTCTTTCTCGAAGTTACTGGTGGCCTTCTATGTGAAGAGATGTCAAAGATTTTGTGGCTGCTTGTGAATTGTGTTCCCAGTTTAAGACTCCCCGCAGAACTCCAGCGGGTTTGCTTCAACCACTACCCATTCCTTCCAAGCCGTGGACCCATATTAGTATGGACTTTGTTACTGATCTTCCTCCTAGTAAAAAGTGCAATACTATTTGGGTAGTGGTGGATAAATTTTCGAAGATGGCACATTTCGTTCCTTTGACCGGTTTACCTTCTTCATCTACTCTGGCTGATTATTTCATCAAAGAAATCTTCCGTATTCATGGATGTCCTTCCGAGATTGTTTCAGATAGAGGAGTGCAATTAGTTTCCAGATTCTGGCGGGCCCTCTGTAAGACCTTGGGTATCCGATTATCACTCTCATCCTCCTACCATCCTCAATCAAACGGACAAAACGAAAGGGTGAATCAAGATCTTGAGACTTTTATAAGGATGTTCTCTTCAGCCAACCAAGACAACTGGGTAGATTTGCTTCCATGGGCTGAATTCGCTCACAACAACAATAATGTATCATGAATCATCTTCTAAAACTCCATTCTTTGTGGTTTACGGTCACCATCCGTCTTTTCCGGAATTTCATGCCCTCCCTCCCACCCAAGTTCCTGCTGTAGAGACTGTTTGTCAGACCTTCAAAAATATTTTGTCTCAGGTCAAAACCTGTTTAAAGAAGACATCTGCCAGATATAAGTCTTTTGCAGATAAAAAGAGACGGGCTATTCCACCACTTAAAATTGGAGATCGTGTATGGTTATCAACCAAAAATATTCGTTTGAAGGTCCCATCTATGAAGTTCGCTCCTCGTTTTATTGGTCCATATAGGATCATTCAAGTGATAAATCCAGTTTGTTTCAAACTTCTACTACCTAAGAACCTTCGTATTTCCAATGCCTTCCATGTGTCTTTGCTGAAACCTCTTATCATCAACCGTTTCTCGGTCCCTCCTTCAGCACCTCGGCCGGTTCAAGCTCATCAAGAGGAGGACTTTGAGATTACTCACATATTAGATGAAAAAATTTCGCCAGGAGTTCTTCGTTTCCTCGTTCATTGGAAGGGCTTTGGTCCTGAAGAGCGTTCATGGATTAAAGCAGAAGATCTCAACGCTCCAGCTCTTCTTAAGAAGTTTTATTCCAAGTTTCCGGACAAACCCGGTTCCATGTGTTCTGTGCCCACCTTTAAAAGGGGGGGTACTGTCACTCACCGGACCGTGAGTGCCTCTTCTTCTGCTATTAGGAACCGTGGCCGTCCGCCATCCTGATGGTCTGCGCATGCGCAGCCTCTATGAACCCTTCAGACCTGTTGCTTTTAGTTAATTGGCTGATCAGGCAACACTCCCTATTTAAAGCACCTGTGGTCATTACCTCGTTACTGTGAGTGCCATTTCTCCTGGCAGAGCTGCTGTGACGGCTCTCTGGTATATTCCACAATATTATTGCACAGAAACAGTGATGATAGTAAACTTAAATATTTATTGTAAATACAGGCAGGATTGGATCTCAGTGGCTGAAGGGCCAGGCAAGTCATGAAACAAAATGTCCAGGAATAATATTCAAAACAAAGTCTTTTAAACCTGCCAGTGTCACTCACCGGACTGTGAGTGCCATTTCTCCTGTGTTCAGGAACCGTGGCCGTCCGCCATCCTGAGGGTCTGCGCATGTGCAGCCCTTATGAAACCTTCAGTACCTGTTGCTTTTAATTATTTGGATGATCAGACAACCCTCCCTATTTAAACCACCTGTGATCATTACCTAGTTGCCTGATCTTGGAGTCTCATTCCCCATGAGCCTCTGAAGGTGTTCCTGTGTTCCTGTGTTTCCTCGTGTATTCAGCTCCACCTGATTCCTGTCTACTACGATTGTGGTTTCCAGACCACCTCAACTCTCCTGTGTTCATCGTGTCTGCACTCAGCTGATTCCTATCTGCTACTGCTGCCGGATTCTAGACCGCCTCAACTCTCCTGTGTTCAGCGTGTCTGCTCTCCGCTGCCTCCGTTACTACTGCCGGGTTCCAGACCGTCTCGATTCTCCTGTGTTCATCGTGTCAGCTCTCCACTGATTCCTATCTGCTACTGCTGCCGGATTCCAGACCTCTACTCTCCTGTGTTCAGCGTGTCTCCCCTCCGCTGCCTTCGCTACTACTGCCGGATTCCAGACCGCCCTTTTCTCTCCTGTGTTCAGCGTGTCTCCCCTCCGCTGCCTCTGCTACTACTGCCGGATACCAGACAGCCTCAACTCTCCCGTGTTCATCATGTTTCCAGTTCTACTTACTACTGCTTCCTGAGCATTGCTCCTTTGATTACCGATTACCTTTCGTGTGCTGCACCAACCTGATTACCGCTTCCATCCTCCAGTGGTCTCTCCTCCTGCCGGCGTTCAGCCGTTCAGGTATCCCTGCACTTCTCCTTGACAGCCTGCTCTCCTGAACCGCGGTATGCATACTTTCCATTGACTTTGCTATTGTGTTGCATATCCGTCTGGACTGTGTTGTGTTTATCTCCGGAGTCTTCAATCTACTGAAGCTATTGTTACTATTGACTTTGTTTCCTAATACCTGGATCTCTATAGTGACTTTGTATACTTCAAGCAGCGCTTGTCAGTTATTATTGTATTGTGGTTATCATCGTGGGATCAAGTTCCGTGTGCCGCCCGTGTATCCTCTGTATTCCATTCATCTCCTCATGCCCCTCCTCACATATATATAGCAGTGGTACAACTTGCTGAACGCAGACCACTGACTCCTGTTTCCCATTGGCACCAGTTTCAAGTATCCTCTCACATAAGCAGTAGTACAACTTGCTGTACGCAGACCACTGACTTCCCCGTTACCTACTTGCACCTGGAACCCATTCCTTCACTATAGACAGTGGTACAACTTGCTATACGCAGACCACTGACTTTCACTACCTACTCTCTACTCCTGAACATTCCTCCTCACTATAGCAGTGGTACAATTTGCTGTATGCAGACCACTGACTCTCCTCACGTTTACTTGTCCATCTGGTTCCTCGTGTTCATACATCTAAGTCATTACCAGTTTCTGCTAGTCATAGACTTTCCTTGAGCATTCTCTCACCATCTGCTGATTCTCCTGTTCCGTTGTCACCCTGCTACCAGAGGACCATAGTACCAGCTATATTTCTCTGGTAAGAACATCATCTGGTGATATCCTGGGCAAAGACTCCTAGTGCCCGTGACAGCCAGGTTCCAGAGAAGCAGAATGAAGTCAGAGTCCAAAAGCCAGGTAAGCAGAAACAGCAAACTCCAGAGCTGCAACATAAACAGAGATCCAGAGCTGTAACACAAACAATGAACCAGAGCTGCAACACATACAATAAACCAGCCAGGAATGATTGCCACGGGTCAGTTTTTACGGTCTGGTGATCAGCATAACAATGAACAGCTGAGTGAGGACACACAATCCACCTAGCAGCCACTAGTGGTGAAAATGCAGAACTGCACCTGTAGGGACTTGGTGCAGAAAAGCATCAGGCCATAACAGTACGCCTCCCTAAACAAAGCAGATTCCAGACGCTTTTTTCTTCCTCTCCAAAATCTAGACAGCAGATTTTTTCTTCTTACGGGCTTTGGAACGATGACTCTTCTTTTCAGACGCAGGTCTCCCGACCGGAGCGGAACATATAGCAGCTTCAGGAGCTGGAATATCAGCAGATTCTGGAGCTTGCATTAGAGATAATGTTGGTTCTGGTGAAGACATAGAAGCTTCTATGGTATCAGAGGCTGGGTCAAAAAGAGAGGGGGGTCCAAATTTCTTTGCCACTGCACCGATGAAGATACTGGTATGATAGAGAATGGGGCGATCAGATTCCATCAAGGACAGCGCCCACTCCAGAGCCTTTCCTTTAAAACCCATTAGTATGGTAGCTACTTGATTAAAGCTATTGGCATAATAAGTAGGATTGAAATGGAAATTATTGAAACACTGCCGTGTAAGAGCACAAAATTGACCTAGGTCCCCATCAAAAGGCAGAGGCTGAAACATGGGAAGGTTATAGGCGGTAGCCTTGGCAATTATAGCACAGGAATCTATGGCTGGGCACTCTGAAGACTTTGGCTGTGGGTTAGCAGCTGTTACCTCGGACTGGACACCCGACTCAGAATGCCCGAACTGGGCACAGAGCTTGGAGATCTCAGACTGAGTACATACATCTGAAGGCCCGGACTGGGCACACAACTCAGGAAGCTCAGATTGAGCACATACATCAGAAGGCCCACACTGGGCACACAACTCAGGGATCTCGGGTTGAGCACATATATCTGAAGGCCCGGACTGGGCACACAGTGTCACGGGCACTAGGAGTCTTTGCCCAGGATATCACCAGATGTAGTCTTACCAGAGTAGTGTATATACACCGTGGTCCTCTGATATTAGGGTGACTAGTGGAATAGAAGAATCAGCAGATGGTGAGAGGATGCTAAAGGAAAGTGTATGACTAGCAGCAACTGGTTATGGATTAGACAATATGAACACGAGGATCTTGATGGACGTGAAGACGTGAGGAAAGTCAGTGGTCTGCGTACAGCAAGTTGTACCACTGCTAGTAGTGATGGGACTGGTTCCAGGTGCAAGTAGGTAACGGGGAAGTCAGTGGTCTGCGTACAGCAAGTTGTACTACTGCTTATAGTGAGGAAACTTGTAACTGGTGCCAATAGGAAACTGGGAGTCAGTGGTCTGCGTTCAGCAAGTTGTACCACTGCTATAGGTGAGGATAGGCACTAGTGTAGATGAGTGGAACATAGAAGGTAACACAGAGAGCACAAGGAACTTGATCCCAAATGGTATATACAATACAATAGCAAATGACAAGCACTGCTTGAGAGATACAAAGTCACTACTGAGATCTAGGTCAAAAGAAGCAAAGTCAATAGCATCAATATCTTCTTAAGATAGAGAACTCCGTAGATGAGCAGGACACAGTCCAAGCGGATATGCAATAAACTAGTAAAGTCAATAGAAGGTAAGCATACCGCGATTCAGTTGAGCAGGCTGTCACGAGAGAAACACAGGGATAGCTGAGCGGCTGAACGCCGACACGAGTAGAGACCACAGGAGAGTGGTAGCAGTAATCCGTGTCTGTGTAGCACACAGGCAGAGAACTTGACACGAGGGGAGCAATGATGATTCTTGCAGAAATCAGTAGGAACTGAAGACACGATAAAACACAGGAGAGTTGAAGCGGTCTGGAAACCGGCAATGCAATAGTCAGGAATCAGCTGGGACTGAAGACACGATGAAACACAGGAGAGTTGAAGCGGTCTGGAAACCGGCAATGCAATAGTCAGGAATCAGCTGGAACTGAAGACACGATGAAACACAGGAGAGTTGAAGCGGTCTGGAAACCGGCAATGCAATAGTCAGGAATCAGCTGGAACTGAAGACACGATGAAACACAGGAGAGTTGAAGCGGTCTGGAAACCGGCAATGCAATAGTCAGGAATCAGCTGGAACTGAAGACACGATGAAACACAGGAGAGTTGAAGCGGTCTGGAAACCGGCAATGCAATAGTCAGGAATCAGCTGCAACTGAAGACACGAGGGAAACACAGGAACACCTTCAGAGACTCACAGGGAATGAGACTCCAAGATCAGGCAACGAGGTAATGACCACAGGTGCTTTAAATAGGGAGTGTTGCCTGATCAGCCAATTAACTAAAAGCAACAGGTCTGAAGGGTTCATAGAGGCTGCGCATGCGCAGACCATCAGGATGGCGGACGGCCACGGTTCCTAATAGCAGAAGAAGAGGCACTCACGGTCCGGTGAGTGACAGTACCCCCCCTTTTAAAGGTGGGCACAGAACACATGGAACCGGGTTTGCCCGTAAATTTGGAATAGAACTTTTTTAGAAGAGCTGGGGCGTTGAGATCCTCAGTCCTAATCCATGAACGCTCTTCAGGGCCAAAGCCCTTCCAATGAACGAGAAAACGAAGAACACCTCGCGAAATATTTGCATCTAATATATGTGTGATCTCAAAGTCCTATTCTTGAAGAGTTTGAACTGGCCGAGGTGCTGAAGGAGGAGCAGAGAAACGGTTGATGATAAGAGGTTTGAGCAAAGACACATGGAAGGCATTGGAAATACGAAGGTTCTTAGGTAGTAGAAGTTTGAAACAAACTGGATTTATCACTTGAATGATCCTATATGAACCAATAAAACGAGGAGCGAACTTCATAGATGGGACCTTCAAACGAATATTTTTGGTTGATAGCCATACACGATCTCCAATTTTAAGTGGTGGAATAGCCCGTCTCTTTTTATCTGCAAATGACTTATATCTGGCAGATGTCTTCTTTAAACAGGTTTTGACCTGAGACCAAATATTTTTGAAGGTCTGACAAACAGTCTCTACAGGAGGAACTTGGGAGGGCAGGAAATTCCGGAAAAGACGGATGGTGACCGTAAACCACAAAAAATGGAGTTTTAGAAGATGACTCATGAAACATGTTGTTATGGGCGAATTCAGCCCATGAAAGCAAATCTACCCAGTTGTCTTGGTTGGCTGAAGAGAACATCCTTATAAAAGTCTCAAGATCTTGATTGACCCTTTCGTTTTGTCCGTTTGATTGAGGATGGTAGGAGGATGAGAGTGATAATCGGATACCCAAGGTCTTACAGAGGGCCCGCCAGAATCTGGAAACGAATTGCACTCCTCTATCTGAAACAATCTTGGAAGGACATCCATGAATACGGAAGATTTCTTTGATGAAATAATCAGCCAGAGTAGATGAAGAAGGTAAACCGGTCAAAGGAACGAAATGTGCCATCTTCGAAAATTTATCCACCACTACCCAAATAGTATTGCACTTTTTACTAGGAGGAAGATCAGTAACAAAGTCCATACTAATATGGGTCCACGGCTTGGAAGGAATGGGTAGTGGTTGAAGCAAACCCGCTGGAGTTCTGCGGGGAGTCTTAAACTGGGAACACAATTCACAAGCAGCCACAAAATCTTTGACATCTCTTCACATAGAAGGCCACCAGTAACTTCGAGAAAGAATTTCAAAAGTCTTGCGTTCACCAGAATGTCCAGAAAAATGAAAAGATTGAAACCACGAAAGGATTTTCTTCCTAAGAGTCGTATTGTCGCTAACCAATAACGATTGTCGAACCTCGATTTGTGTTTCCAAAGCACAAAGATTTATTCGTAATAAGTAGAATAATATGCTCAAGCGAAGTAATAGTAAATACAGCCGTTACTTATCGCAGGCGCTCTGGATCCAGTGCAGTCATTCAATCCTGAAGTCTGGGGACAAGATGTCTGCACTCTGGATCACAAGTTGCTGCTTATATACACAATCAAATACAGTAATACAATGAAGATGGTATAGCTTGCATCTATTGGTCCAGGTCTCGGGAATGTCCAAGGGGTTGTTAATCATTGGCTGGTTCATCCTAAGGAATCCAAAGGAGGGGGTCATCTCTGCAGGGGGTATGCTCTGCTCTTCCCGCCAGGATTCCTTAGTCTTAAGTAGTTCATAATACCCTATCATTCATAACTTGTGTATGCACTCTGCGATTCCCTCGCAGAGTGAACCAAACAGTAGGATATGTAGCAAGGTTCATTATGATACCACTCATGATGTGATTCCTTCAACCTGTTCCGTGTATTTCACTAATATGCATGTAACTCTGATATAACATATAAATACTACTATATTTCGACATAACTGACTATGTGTTGCAACTACCATTAATGTGTACTATTTTATAAGTATGCGTGTTTGTGCGAATGTATGGTAAAAGACCAATTACTGTTGCTGCCACGTGTAGTGGATGCGTACGCCCTTTCGGGCCGTAGCGTGCCCTTGTACGTAGATGCGTACCATACGCATCTTTTCAGATAGCGACAACCAAGTTTGCTAGACTTTAATTGAAATGACTTTATCCAATTTGCTGACTTCGACAGCTCCACCCCTTGATAGTGTACTAAACTATCACCCAATCACCGTTTCAAGTTCAGGATTATACAATACTTCTTCACAGACCATGATCTCGGTATCTGGTACCACCCTTTCAGTCTCTTTCTCAGTGTTACTCCCATGAGACCGTTTTCCACACTTCAACACAGTAGGAACACATTTGACAACTAAACCAATTGCTAAGATGACTCCCAGTATAAGGAGAAGGAGCTTACCTACACTAGCAACCATTTCCTGTACCCACTCCCCCAGACCGGAGAACCATTTCACAGGGTTCAACCACGAGAACCAACCCGCCACCTTTTCCCCGACCTCATATAACGAACAATTATGGCTCTTTCGAAATTCCCATTTCAGCTGTAAAATTTCATCCATCTTCCGGTCTATAACCTCTTTAGGGTCATCCGAATTATTAGTAATGTACGTGCAACATTTGACACCGAACTGGGTGGCCAGTGTCACACAGTACCCACCAGTAATAGAGGTGAGATAATTTACTACCAGTCTATGTTGCACCAACTCCTTCTTGTATGCTTGTAGCTCCCTTCCAGTATACCTGAAAGTGTCATCATACATCTCGTTGATATTATCTATTAATTTAGCTAGGTCTTGGACTCTTGACCACATCCCTTCGCCTTCCAGACCGCCTTTTCCTGCAGGGAACACAAATCTTGCATTTCAATTAATTTCTGCGTGTCTAATGTCTGAAATACTGAGAGGTCCTGGTGAGATCTAGAGCAACCATAACTTGGGAACCAGCAGTTTCACTAATCAATTTTGTAGCTATGGGTTCCTCACCAGGAATCATATTTCTCTTGCCACGGTGTTCATACTGTGTGTGTATGTATGGTGGTGAGGTAGTTTTGTGAATACCAACCATTTCTTCATGAGTAATAGTCATGATTTCAGGAACCAGTTTAGCTAAGAAACACAAGCCCTCGGAACTCGGAGTCACCCAGGAATAAGCTTTCCTTCCATAAACAAAATACACATCATCAGGGAGAACATAAGGAGCAGTATGCCCATGAATTATATTACACAGAGTTTTGATAAAACTACCTATGCCTAGTGTCTCCATTTGTTCTAGACACGTGTCGGCATAAATGACATTTTTACATTTATCTGTAGAGACTTTTCCAATGGATACCTTCTTATGTTTGGTTATACGCCCTAATTTGTGACCTCCATCAACATTCCTGCCTAGTAGTGACCTTGTTAGTCTCCCTCTAAAATGAGTGTGGCGAGCCATTGTCTGATCTGATAGGTCAGCCTCCCAATTCTCCAGGCGCTTTGCATGAGATATGTTTAGGCACCAAAGATCTGCCTATGGAGTATTGTCGAAGCGTCAGACTAGGGGACCTAGTGTTATTGTACCTCCCTTCTATGGGCCTCCCACCCCTCAATTCGAGTACTTCAGATATGTTTAGAGGGAATGGCACTAGTCCTGTATTATGCTGCCCTTGAGGCACGTGAGAGCACACCCAACACTCGGTTTGGTTTAGTACCTTACCCACCAGGGAGTGATAATCCTCCAAAGGATGCCCGCCTATATTCAGAGTACTGGGGGACTGGCATCGTTGGATGCATCTCTCTTCAACTAGGGAGTCGCAGAACTTGCAGATACAATACTCATCAGACAATAGCCCCTCACACTGCCTCCGAGTTCCTGAGCTAGCAGACCTTTTCATAACCCCTGGACCAAGTTTGATAATGGGCTGCTCTGAGTATCCAATTAACTTTTCCTCGGCCTCCGTTTCATCAGTATCACTCCCAGAACTCTCCTCCGTCCTCCATCCTCCTTCACAAAAATATAATGTCCTAGAAAGAGTAAAAACAAGGAAAATCCTGGAACAAAAGAAAAACAAAAACCGCCACTCCATTGCTGGAAAGATAGTTCTGAGGCAACGTCTCTGGTTCAGATGTCTCGACTGCAGGCTTTAGATCTCCCGGAACAGGCTCACAAGTGACGGCTCTATGTCGTCGGTCTTAGTTTTATCTTGCACTTTCTCCGGATTATGGACTCTCCTGCAGTGGGTGGAATGGACCCAAGTGTCTCTCTCTGCAACCTTCAGTGATGTAATACTGGTCAGCAGCACTTAGTACGGGCCTTCCCAACGGTCTGTTAAACAACCTGAACGTAAGAAATTGTGGATCATAACATAGTCTCCAGGTTTAACATCATGACAGTTCGTCTCTGGCATACCGGGTGACAGCATTTTTAGTTTTTGTTGTTGTTGTTTTAGCTGTCTACTCATTCTTATAAGATATTGTACAGTCACTTCATTATTACACTTCAAGTCGTCTTGTGGACTCACGATAAAATGAGGCTGTCGTCCGAACAGTATCTCAAAGGGGGACAGATTAAGAGGAGGTCTAGGAGTGGTTCGAATGCTATGGAGGACCAACGGCAAAGCCTCAGGCCATGCCAACCCAGTTTCAGCCATTATCTTACCCAGCTTGTTCTTTATAGTACCGTTTACTCTCTCCACCTTACCACTGGCTTGTGGTCGGTAAGGGGTGTGAAGTCTGTTACTGATTCCCATGAGTTTACACATATTTTGGAAGATATCACCAGTAAAATGGGTACCCCTATCACTTTCAATGATTCTAGGGATACCGAACCTACACACAAAGTCTTGTACAATTTTCTTTGCAGTGAACACAGCAGTATTAGTGGCTGCCGGATATGCTTCTACCCAACCGGAAAAAACATCAATACACACTAACACATACTTTAGATTCCTGCACGGTGGTAATTGGATATAGTCAATTTTTATTACCTGGAAAGGTCCGTCTGTAGGAGGGATGTGGGATGGCTCAGTTGGAATAGTTTTCCCAACATTTTTCCTCAAACAAGTAAGACATGACATTGCTTTCTTACCAGCCTGAGAGGAAAATCCGGGAGCACACCAGTATGCTCTCACCAGTTTGCACATACCTTCTTTACCCAGGTGAGTCAGACCGTGTGCTGCTTCAGCCAGGCTTGGATAGTATGTTTGGGGAGCTATAGGCTTATCTTGTCCATCCCTCCAGAGTCCTGAGGACTCTTGACCACATCCCTTCGCCTTCCAGACCGCTTTTTCCTGCAGGGAACACAAATCTTGCATTTCAATTAATTTCTGCGTGTCTAATGTCTGAAATACCATCATAGTCTCGGTCGATACAGTCATAGGTTGCCCTGCTGCCCATTTAGCAGCTTCATCTGCCCTGTTGTAGCCCAATGACACTGGGTCTTCTTCAAAGGTATGGGCTTTGCACTTTATGACGACTACTGTTCTGGGTAACTGTATCGCTGTCAGAAGTCCTTTTATGTGTTGTGAGTGTGCCACTGGTGTACCTGCTGCTGTCGTAAAGTTTCTAAGACGCCAAAGAGCCCCAAAATCGTGCACTACCCCGAAGGCGTACCTAGAGTCAGTATATATATTGGCTGATTTACCCTCTGCCAATTCACACGCTCTCCTTAGTTCTACTAGTTCCGCCACCTGGGCTGAGTGAGGTGGACCAAGGGGTTCAGCTTCTACCACATCCTGATCGTCTACAACAGCGTAACCAGTACACAGCTCTCCTGTCTCTGTCTGTCTATGGCAACTCCTGTCTGTATAAAACGTAAAATCTACATTTTCTAAGGGGTTGTCACGTATGTCGGGCCTTGCAGTAAAGATCTGATTCAGGTGTTCCATACAGTCATGCGTGTCAGTATTCTTGCCTAACTCATCATCAACCAGGGTCTCCTCACCTCCCACCCTTTGTGTCTCTAGAGACACATACAGAAGGTATGTAGCTGGATTTAAGGTGCTACATCGTTTGATGGTGATGTTTGAGGGTGCCATCAGGGCTAGTTCCCACTTTGTGAATCTAGCTGAAGAAACATGTCTGGTTTGGGCTGAATTTAACAGAGCTGATATAGCATGGGGTGTATAGATAGTTGTATTATGTCCTAATACTACGTCCTCGCTCTTACTCACCAGAAGAGCTGTTGCTGCTACACTTCTGAGACATGTTGGGAGTGATCTTGCCACATTGTCTAATTGTGCACTGTAGTATGCTACTGGTCTGCTAGCGTCACCATGTTTCTGTGCGAGGACACCTGCTGCACAACCATCAGCTTCTGTACAAATTAGTTTAAAAGGCTTTTCATAATCAGGTATTCCCAATGCAGGTGCTCTCGTCAGACTATCTTTAAGATTAAAGAACGCTTGCTCTGCCTCTTCTGTGTGTACAACACGTTCTGGTTTTGAGGAAGAGACTAGCTCCTGCAATGGTAATGCCAGAATAGAAAAACCTGGGATCCAGGATCTACAGTATCCACACATCCCCAAGAAAGTACGAATCTGCTTCTGGCTCTGTGGCAGAGTCATGTGTTGTATGGCATCAATTCTGTCGGTTGTCAGGTGTCTTAGCCCCTTAGTGAGGCAGTGTCCTAAGTATTTGACCTTAGTCTGACATGGCTGTAATTTATCCTTTGCCACCTTGTGCCCTGTTTGTGAAAGATGAAGCAACAACAATTTAGTATCATGTAAACATGACATAAAAGAATCAGAGCACAACAACAAATCGTCCACATATTGAATTAGAACAGACCCATTGTGGGGTTGAAAGGATTGCAAACAGTCATGTCAGGCTTGGGAGAAAATACTGGGGCTGTCAATGAACCCCTGGGGTAGTCTGATCCATGTGTATTGCACTCCCCTGTAGGAGAATGCAAAAAGATATTGGCAGTCAGGGTGTAGAGGGACTGAGAAGAAAGCAGAACATAGATCAATGACAGTAAAATGACTGGCAGACGGTGGAATCTGCATGAGGATGACAGCTGGATTCGGCACTACGGGGAATTGGCTCTCAACAACTTTGTTAATTCCCCTTAAGTCCTGGACTAATCTATAGCCCCTCCCGCCATTCTTCTTCACAGGGAAAATGGGACTATTTGCTGTACTGGCTGTACGAATTAAAATCCCTTGTTGTAACAGCCTCTCAATAACAGGATATACCCCTAGTTCCACCTCCGGTTTTAATGGATACTGTGGGATTTTTGGAGCTATCCTACCACTTTTTAGATTGACCATGACAGGGGCTACGTTTGCCATCAGTCCAGTGTCCTGTCCATCTCTGGTCCATAGGGAACCTGGTATTTCCAGCAACATCCCCTTTACTTGAGATGGACTTTGTTCTATAACAGGAGAGTGTAACATTAACCTTTGAGGGGTGTCCAATATATCCTGTACCTCATGTGCGACCTTCTCCGGTATATCTAAGAACACACCATCAGAAGTACAGTATATGACACATCCCATTTTACATAACAAGTCTCTCCCTAGCAAGTTAGTAGGAGCCGCTGCAGCCAAGAGAAACGAATGCTTAATATGCAGAGGCCCAATAGTAACTTCAGCAGGTTTAGTTAGAGGATAGTGTAACACTTTTCCCGTTACCCCCATAGCTGGAATAGTTTTACTGGTCACCTGTAGATTGAAAGGAGAGGTTATCACAGATCGGGGGCCCCTGTATCTACAAGAAAAGTTTGTTTCCTACCAGCTATGTCAACTATCATTTTTGGTTCTTCACTCTGACTCTCAGTTAACCTTACTGGCTGTAGACTACAGGTATGACCTGACCCCTAGCGCTGACTATTGATTTCCCGCGCAGCATTTGCTGCTGTAATAAGCGCGGGTAAATGTGAGTCTTCTAGTCTATGTAAATCCCTCCTTGGAGGATATCTATGTGACCCTTCATTAGGATTATACCTTCCCTTTGTACAATCTTTTCTCATATGTCCTTCTTCTTTGCAATTGTAACATCTCAACATTCTGCGTTTCCCGTTATGTGGGTTATATGCTGGTGGTCGTGTATGCATTTCCCCTAATGCCTGTATACTCACCGTCATCAACTTGTCACTCTTTTCTTCCCTTTTCCTAAAGATATTTTTGTCATGTTCCACAGCAACTTCTCTAAGAGAATCTACCGTGCTGCCTCTCCAACCAGGGGTTGAGGTTTGTACTCTTGTTTTTAGATTTTCCTTTAAACCATCCATCAGTACTGTTACCGCTACTTCCCTATGATGTGGGTTCTCCCTTATATCTGATATCCCCGTAAACTGTGTCATTGATGCAAGAGCTCTACCAAAATAATCCGCTGCAGTTTCACTGTCTTTTTGTTTTATGGTGAAAATCTTACTCCAATTTACCACTACTGGAAAATATATGGCTAAGTGTTTGACAATTCTTTCTATATTCTTTTGGTTAATCTCATCAGTCAAGGTGTCATCTTCCTCCAACAAACAATCTTCAATAAATTTTTGTATGTTAGTATTGGGAGGAAGACACGCTCTCAACACTACACGCCAATCCTTATTGGTTGGTTCGTGGGCATTTCCTAAGTCTTTAACAAATTTCTGACATTTAGCTAACTCCTTTCTAGGATCTGGGAATTCAGTCATAATGGAGCGTAATTCTGATCTAGTCCAGGGACAATGCATTGTAACATTTCTTAAAGGAACTACACCATCCTTATCTGGTTTCCCATTGGGAACTGATATTGTGCGAACTGGGAACGCACCCTCTGGTACACTGACTTCAGGGGACACTACAGGATTTGCTGGTTCAAGATTTAGAACGCTTTCACTCCTAGTGATCACGCTACTCTCACCTATCTCAGCCATTTTCTCATACTTGTGCTGAGCCTCTAGTACACTAACGGCATGGGCAATGGCCGAAATCACAGTGGGTTCATCTTCATTTTCAGATACACTTGATTTAAACTGGCTTAAAACAGGATACAACTTAGCAATTTTTCTATTTTCAGTTTTAACAATGGCTGTACTTACCCCTCCCGCCACATAAGGTGGCGGGGGCGCGCTTGCGCTGAGTTCGCCGCGCTTCCCGACGGTTACTTCCGTTGTGCGCGCGCTTTTAGCCACGCCCACTTCCGCTTTGCATTCGCTGCTCTGCCACGTGTTACCTTCCATTTGCCACAATTTTAAACAATCATTATGTTTATTCCTCACTTTCGTTGAGTTAATCAACCATACTTTATCTTTTACAGTATTTAGTACCTCTGCATTAAAACTCCCTATTGTTGGGAAAGGCCTATCACAACCTTTGGTCATCTTGACCCACGCGTCGCAATACGCAGTTGCGTATGCACCATATTTCTTACACATGAGAAATCTCGCTGAACCAATAGAACCTTCCTTAGGCAGTACCTTGGCCTTCTCTAGCGTTTGCTTAGCACCCATATTGAACAATAGGGTCCCAGAAATATCACAATATCCTGCCACAAAATAGGGTTCCAGAAATAACACAATATTCAGCCACTAATTTTCAACACTACCGCTAGAGATATTTTACCGGCCTGTGGACGTATTTGCTACAAGCCGCGTCCACTCGCTTCCTCTTGTATTAAACAAGGACCCCTAATACAGAAATATCAATGCGGACTAAAGGGTTATCAGCTTCCTGATCACCCCTGACTCTCCAACAAAAATCTGTTGAGTTTATTACAACTGGTAGCATCCGGTAAAGTCAATTACCAGCCTAACCAACGTAATTCCTCCCCGTTACTCCCAAGTCACAATCACGGCTTTTCCTTGCCGTACGGTGCAATCGCAACGCTTAAAGCTAATCCGTAAGCGATGCGATTACCCTTGGGTGTACGTCGCGAAAACTTTTTCAGTTTCCGCCCCTCGGTATACCTGCACACCAGTTGGGCACCTGCCTCGTCAAACAGCAACTGACACTCTATTTTGCAATAGATAAAACCTTAGTGTATTTAAAGTCAACAAATCACACGACATACACCTTTTCTGCGCAGAAAATAAAAGAATTCTCAACAATAGTAATAATGTCCCAGAGGTTTTCACAAGTAATTATATTATGCACATATAATAACTATCAAGACAATTGTTAAACCACGTGGCAAATCTACCGGAAGTTCGCGTATGCACAGCAGGAAATACACATACTCTAAGCAATGCAATACAGTTAAAACGCACAATGACAGAAAAAAGAAACAGTTTTCTCTTTTGTCCCTAGGTTCTAGTTAGCGTGCCCTAGATAATGCAAAACGGACATTCGGTTTCGCAACACAGAGTAAAATTCAGGTTTTGAACACCATGCGTTCTTACCCGTTTATGACGCGTCTCAACCCTTTGTTGAGGAATCGAAATCCGTTGGTCTTGCGTATCATCGGCAACGAAACCTCCAAAGCTCACGAGCCCCCAAATTGTTATGTCGTATTGTCGCTAACCAATAACGATTGTCGAACCTCGATTTGTGTTTCCAAAGCACAAAGATTTATTCGTAATAAGTAGAATAATATGCTCAAGCGAAGTAATAGTAAATACAGCCGTTACTTATCGAAGGCGCTCTGGATCCAGTGCAGTCATTCAATCCTGAAGTCTGGGGACAAGATGTCTGCACTCTGGATCACAAGTTGCTGCTTATATACACAATCAAATACAGTAATACAATGAAGATGGTATAGCTTGCATCTATTGGTCCAGGTCTCGTGAATGTCCAAGGGGTTGTTAATCATTGGCTGGTTCATCCTAAGGAATCCAAAGGAGGGGGTCATCTCTGCAGGGGGTATGCTCTGCTCTTCCCGCCAGGATTCCTTAGTCTTAAGTAGTTCATAATTCCCTATCATTCATAACTTGTGTATGCACTCTGCGATTCCCTCACAGAGTGAACCAAACAGTAGGATATGTAACAAGGTTCATTATGATACCACTCATGATGTGATTCCTTCAACCTGTTCCGTGTATTTCACTAATATGCATGTAACTCTGATATAACATATAAATACTACTATATTTCGACATAACTGACTATGTGTTGCAACTACCATTAATGTGTACTATTTTATAAGTATGCGTGTTTGTGCGAATGTATGGTAAAAGACCAATTACTATTGCTGCCACGTGTAGTGGATGTGTACGCCCTTTCACGCCGTAGCGTGCCCTTGTACGTAGATGCGTACCATACGCATCTTTTCAGACAAAGACAACCAAGTTTGCTAGACTTTAATTGAAATTACTTTATCCAATTTGCTGACTTCGACACCTGTTATCTTGGTTGGCTGAAGAGAACATCCTTATGAAAGTCTCAAGATCTTGATTGACCCTCTCGGTCTGTCCGTTTGATTGAGGATGGTAGGAAGATGAGAGTGATAACCGAATACCCAATGTCTTACAAAGGGCTCGCCAGAATCTGGAAACGAACTGCACCCCTCTATCTGAAACGATCAAACGAAACGATTATACCACTGCTAGTAGTGATGGGACTGGTTCCAGGTGCAAGTAGGTAACGGGGAAGTCAGTGGTCTGCGTACAGCAAGTTGTACCACTGCTTATAGTGAGGAAACTTGTAACTGGTGCCAATAGGAAACTGGGAGTCAGTGGTCTGCGTTCAGCAAGTTGTACCACTGCTATAGGGGAGGATAGGCACTAGTGTAGATGAGTGGAACATAGAAGGTAACACGGAGAGCACAAGGAACTTGATCCCAAATGGTATATACAATACAATAGCAAATGACAAGCGCTGCTTGAGAGATACAAAGTCACTACTGAGATCCAGGTCAAAAGAAGCAAAGTCAATAGCATCTATATCTTCTTAAGATAGAGGACTCCGTAGATGAGCAGGACACAGTCCAAGCGGATATGCAATAAACTAGTAAAGTCAATAGAAGGTAAGCATACCGCGATTCAGTTGAGCAGGCTGTCACGAGAGAAACACAGGGATAGCTGAGCGGCTGAAGGCCGACACGAGTAGAGACCACAGGAGAGTGGTAGCAGTAATCCGTGTCTGTGTAGCACACAGGCAGAGAACTTGACACGAGGGGAGCAATGATGATTCTTGCAGAAATCAGTAGGAACTGAAGACACGATGAAACACAGGAGAGTTGAAGCGGTCTGGAAACCGGCAATGCAATAGTCAGGAATCAGCTGGGACTGAAGACACGATGAAACACAGGAGAGTTGAAGAGGTCTGGAAACCGGCAATGCAATAGTCAGGAATCAGCAGGAACTGAAGACACGATGAAACACAGGATAGTTGAAGCGGTCTGGAAACCGGCAATGCAATAGTCAGGAATCAGCTGGAACTGAAGACACGATGAAACACAGGAGAGTTGAAGCGGTCTGGAAACCGGCAATGCAATAGTCAGGAATCAGCTGGAACTGAAGACACGAGGGAAACAGGAACACCTTCAGAGACTCACAGGGAATGAGACTCCAAGATCAGGCAACGATGTAATGACCACAAGTGCTTTAAATAGGGAGTGTTGCCTGATCAGCCAATTAACTAAAAGCAACAGGTCTGAAGGGTTCATAGAGGCTGCGCATGCGCAGACCATCAGGATGGCGGACGGCCACGGTTCCTAATAGCAGAAGAAGAGGCACTCACGGTCCGGTGAGTGACAGTACCCCCCCTTTTAAAGGTGGGCACAGAACACATGGAACCGGGTTTGCCCGGAAATTTGGAATAGAACTTTTTTTAGAAGAGCTGGGGCGTTGAGATCCTCAGCCCTAATCCATGAACGCTCTTCAGGGCCAAAGCCCTTCCAATGAACGAGAAAACGAAGAACACCTCGCAAAATATTTGCATCTAATATATGTGTGATCTCAAAGTCCTCCTCTTGAAGAGCTTGAACTGGCCGAGGTGCTGAAGGAGGAGCAGAGAAACGATTGATGATGAGAGGTTTGAGCAATGACACATGGAAGGCATTGGAAATACGAAGGTTCTTAGGTAGTAGAAATTTGAAACAAACTGGGTTTATCACTTGAATGATCCTATATGGACCAATAAAACGAGGAGCGAACTTCATAGATGGGACCTTCAAACGAATATTTTTGGTTGATAGCCATACACGATCTCCAATTTTAAGTGGTGGAATAGCCCGTCTCTTTTTATCTGCAAAGGACTTATATCTGGCAGATGTCTTCTTTAAACAGGTTTTGACCTGAGACCAAATATTTTTGAAGGTCTGACAAACAGTCTCTACAGCAGGAACTTGGGAGGGCAGGAAATTCCGGAAAAGACGGATGGTGACCGTAAACCACAAAAAATGGAGTTTTAGAAGATGACTCATGATGCATGTTGTTATGGGCGAATTTAGCCCATGGAAGCAAATCTACCCAGTTATCTTGGTTGGCTGAAGAGAACATCCTTATGAAAGTCTCAAGATCTTGATTGACCCTCTCGGTCTGTCCGTTTGATTGAGGATGGTAGGAAGATGAGAGTGATAATCGAATACCCAAGGTCTTACAAAGGGCTCGCCAGAATCTGGAAACGAACTGCACCCCTCTATCTGAAACGATCTCTGAAGGACATCCATGAATACGGAAAATCTCTTTAATGAAATGATCAGCCAGGGTAGATGAAGAAGGTAAACCAGTCAAAGGAACAAAATGTGCCATCTTCGAAAATCTATCTACCACTACCCAAATTGTATTACACTTTTTACTAGGAGGAAGATCAGTAACAAAGTCCATACTAATATGGGTCCAAGGCTTGGAAGGAATGGGTCGTGGTTGAAGTAGACCCGCCGGTGTTCTGTGGGGAGTCTTGAACTGGGAACACAATTCACAGGCAGCCACAAAATCTTTGACATCTTTCCTCATGGAGGGCCACCAGTAACTACGAGAAAGAATTTCGAAAGTCTTGCGTTCACCAGCATGTCCAGAAAAACGTGAAGAATGAAACCACGACAAGATTTTCTTCCTAAGGGATGGAGGCACGAGAGTTTTCCCAAATGGTAGCACCTTAGTGGAAGAAGCGACCAGAGAAACACATTTGGGATCTAATATTGAGTGGTTAGGACCATCTTCAACGTCTGAGGACGTCACGAATGCCCGAGATAGGGCGTCTGCTTTTTTATTTTTAGCAGCTGGTTTGAAGGTTATAATGAGTTCAAAACGAGAAAAGAAAAGAGACCATTTTGCTTGACGAGGATTTAAACATTGAGCAGACTGTAAATATGACAAATGTTTATGATCTGTAAAAATTGTCACAGGATGGCGAGCTCCCTCCAGCAAATATCTCCACTCCTCTAATGCTGCTTTTATAGCCAGCAACTCCTTGTCCCCGATGGTATAATTCTTCTCTGCAGGTAGAAGGCCCCGAGAGTAAAAGGCACAAGGATGAAATTTTTGTTGCTCCGATCTTTGGGATAGAATGGCTCCTAAGCCAACATTAGAGGCGTCTACCTCTAGGAAGAAGGGAAGCGTCACATCAGGCTGTCGAAGAACAGGAGCGGAGGAAAAGGACTCTTTGAGAAACTGAAAAGCTTGAAGGGCCTCGGAGGACCATAGTTTAGTATTAGCCCCTTTATGGGTTAGGGCCACAATAGGAGATGCAATTGAGGAAAAATCTTGGATGAAGCGTCTGTAATAATTAGCAAAACCTAAAAAACGCTGAATTGCACGAAGAGTAGTTGGTTGAGGCCAATGTAATACAGCATTCACCTTTTCTGGATCCATCTGAAGACCGACTCCGGAGACAATATATTCCAGAAATGGAATCTGGGGCAACTCGAATGAACATTTTTCTAACTTGCAGAATAACAAATTTCTTCGGAGTCTGGAAAGGACTTCTGCCACGTGTTGATGATGAGAAGGCAGGTCCTGAGAAAAGATTAATATGTCGTCCAGATAGACGACGACACAAACATATAACAAGTCCCGGATGATCTCATTAACGAAACCCTGGAAAACAGCGGGGGGCGTTACACAACCCGAAGGGCATAACTAGATATTCATAGTGACCATCCCTGGTGTTAAAAGCTGTCTTCCATTCGTCTCCAGACTTGATCTGGATTAAATTATAGGCGCCACCACGATGTAGGGAGCAGTGAAGTTGGAGAGGGCCTTGAAAGTAAGAGTGAGGAGCTTGAACACAATTCTGTAGGGGATGGGGAGCCAGTGGAGGGATTGGTAGAGGGGGGAGACAGAAGAGGAGCGGCGAGAAAGGAAAATGAGCCAAGCGGCTGCATTGAGTACGGAGCGAAGGGGAGCGAGATGAGAGCGGGGGAGGCCAGTTAGGAGGAGGTTACAGTAGTCCAAGCGGGAGATAATAAGAGAGTGGACAAGGGCTTTAGTGGCATCTTGGGAGAGGAAGGGCCGAATGCGTGCGATGTTGCGCAGCTAGAAGCGGCAGGATTTGGTGAGAGAGAGGATGTGAGGGACAAAGGAGAGAGAGTAGTCCAGGGTGACGCTGTTACGGACTTACCTTATCCCCGCCGCTCCGTCCAGCCGCACTTCCGCATTCAGGACCATGTGACCGCACCCGGAGGCGGTCACATGACCACAACCTAGAGGCGGGGATTTTGAATCCCCTTCTGTATAAAAACCTCACTCTGACACTCGCTGAGTGTCAGAGCAACACTTACCTGTTCCTGGCTCCTGCTCTTCGTGGATTGCAGTGTCTTCCTGTTTCCTGTGTCTCCTGTGTGCTGATCTCTGCCTGTTTGACTTCCCTGGCTCTCTATTCCCTGTGTACCGACCCGGCTTGCTGACCATTCTCCTATTCTTGTGACCCGTGTACCGAACCTGGCTTGTTGACTCCGAGTTGCCTTCTGATTCTGCCTGACTCCATTCCTGTGTACCGAACCGGCTTGTTGACTCCGCTACCACCGCTTCACTCCGCTGTACTACATCTTGAGGCGAACCTGGGGACCGCGACCTGCGACTCCTGGCAGCGAAGCCCACCCCGCCTTGCGGCGGTTCTTGGTGAACACCGGGGAGATCGTTAGACTCCGCACCTCAGGTAAGCCAGCGCTAATCAAGATTAGTAATATAGTATCCAGAATCTGTTACAGTTTGCTCTGACCCTGGATACCACAGCTAAAGATCTGTTGGAGCATTTAGTAGGAAGGATGGATAAACAAGAAGCTAACCAAGAGCAACTTTTAAAATTCCTCAATAGTCTATCCACTCGCTTGGATGTTGTCCAGAACACCCTAGTGGCTGGTGGATCACCTGGGCCGGCAGTGGCCCCTGTACCTCAGGCCGCAGCAGCAGCTTCTTCCTCGCAGCTACGGTTACCTAACCCACCTAAGTTCGATGGAGACCCTAAAAATTGCAGAGGATTTTTAAATCAATGCTCCATACAATTCGAGCTTCTACCTGGGAACTTCCCCTCCGGAAAAACGAAAGTGGCCTATGTGATTTCGTTATTGTCCGGTCAAGCTTTAGCATGGGCTTCCCCCTTGTGGGAGAGGGACGACCCCATTCTACATAACTTCAACCTCTTCTTGTCCACCTTCAAGAAAATATTTGATGAGCCAGGAAGGGTGTCCAATGCCGCTTCCGGCTTACTACGTCTCCGCCAGGGAAACCAGTCTGTGGGGCAGTATGCGGTCCTCTTCAGAACCATGGCCTCTGAACTTCGCTGGAACGATGAGGCTCTAGTAGCTACATTCTGGCAGGGCCTTTCAGACCGAATCAAAGACGAGTTGGTATCCCAGGAACTCCCTACGTCTTTGGACGACATTATCTCCCTCTGTGTCAAAGTTGATTTGCGTTTCAAGGAACGTAATTCTGAGAAGGAACAGTCGCGGCGTAGCATGATTCGCTTGGCCCCCAACTTCCAAACCCCTGTTCTTCCCCCTGAAGAGCCCATGCAACTTGGGAGGACCCGCTTATCAGCCGAAGAGAGGGAGAGGAGATTTCGGAACAAGCTGTGTTTATATTGTGGAGAGAGTGGCCATCTTCTGAGTTCTTGTCCCAAACGCTCGGGAAACGACAGGGCCTAACGAGTTCTGGAGCTGTGTCGTTGGGCCTCTTTTCTCAGTGTCAGTCAGTTCCCAATAGTAATGATTGCCTGTCTATTCCCATTTCCCTTCAGTTAGGACAAAAGACCTTCCCGCAGTCGGCTCTTCTAGATTCCGGAGCCGCAGGAAATTTCATTTCTGCCACAGTAGTTAAACAATTCGCTATTCCCACACAAGCCTTGGAACAACCCATCTCTCTGATGGCCATTGATGGGGGAAGAATCCCTGAGGGGTCCATCCTGGTACGCACTATTCCTCTTCTACTTCAGATAGGAGCACTTCATCGGGAGAAGATTTCTTTTCTAGTAATACAAAGATCTACCAACCCAGTCATCCTAGGACTTCCTTGGTTTCGTGCCCACTCTCCCACCTTGGACTGGAAATCTGGTCACATATTGTCCTGGGGACAGTCCTGCTTCTCTCGCTGCCTACAGAGAGTGGTTCCCCCGAATAGTCCCAGACGTACCCAAGAATTTCCTGTGACTCTCCTACCTGAGCCATACCAAACCTTCTCTGATGTTTTCTGTCAACAAGAGGCCACTAGACTTCCCCCTCACAGAATCCTGGGACTGTGGCATTGATCTGATACCTGGTAAACCCATTCCCAGGGGCCGTGTTTACCCCCTTTCCCTCCCGGAATCTAAGGCTATGGAGGAGTACATCCAAGAAAATCTAAACAGGGGCTTCATCCGCAAGTCTGCCTCCCCAGCTGGGGCTGGCTTCTTCTTCGTAAAAAAGAAAGATGGGGGCCTCCGCCCTTGCATTGATTACAGAGGCCTGAATGCCATTACCGTTAAAAATCGGTATCCACTGCCACTGATTTCTGAACTATTTGACCGGATCAAGGGTGCCACCATCTTTTCTAAACTTGACCTCAGAGGAGCGTATAACCTTATACGCATTAAGGAGGGGGATGAATGGAAGACGGCGTTTAACACCCGAGACGGCCACTTTGAATATCTGGTCATGCCTTTCGGGCTATGCAATGCCCCAGCCATATTTCAGAGCTTTATGAATGAGCTGTTTCAAGACCTCTTGTACCAATCTGTAGTCATCTACTTGGACGACATTCTCATCTTTTCTCAAGATCTAGCATCTCATCGTACTCATGTATTGGAGGTCCTCTCTCGTATCCGAAGAAATCAGTTATTTTGCAAATTGGAGAAATGCACCTTCGAGCAGAGACAAATTCCCTTCCTGGGATATATTATTTTGGGCACCGGTCTACAGATGGATCCCACAAAATTGAAAGCCATACTTGACTGGCCCCAACCTTCAGGCCTTAAAGCCACTCAACGCTTCCTAGGATTCTCCAACTATTATCGTCAATTTATCAAGGGGTACTCCTCTCTCGTGGCTCCCATCACAGCATTGACCCGCAAATCTGCTGATGCTGGTATTTGGTCCTCTGAGGCTATCCAAGCCTTTATATTATTAAAGTCTCTCTTTTCATCCGCACCCATTCTTCAACAGCCAGATTGTTCTCGTCCCTTTGTCCTGGAGGTAGATGCCTCTTCTGTTGGCACAGGAGCCGTACTATCACAGCGAGGTCCTTCTGGAAAACTTCATCCCTGCGGATTCTTTTCCCGTCGCTTTTTACCTGCTGAGAGGAATTATGGGATTGGCGACAAAGAGCTCCTGGCCATCAAATTGGCTCTCTCCGAATGGAGACATTTACTAGAAGGAGCGCAATTCCCTATCACCATATATACCGACCATAAGAATTTGCTTTACTTACGCACTGCCCGATGTCTAAATCCTCGTCAAGCAAGGTGGTCTTTATTCTTCTCACGCTTTGATTTCAACATCACTTTTCACTCAGGATCTAAGAACACGAAGGCAGACGCCTTATCTCGCTCTTTTGATCCAGCTGACATGGAATCCTCGGAAGATAAGAAATTCATTGTAAATCCATGTCAAGTATTGGCAGCTACACACCTGAAAAAGGGTTGTCCTCCAGGCAAAACATTCATCTTGCCACATCTACGCACCCGGCTCCTTCACTGGGCTCATCACTCACTCTTCTCTGGGCATGCCGGCATTCGCAAGACCTGGGACTTATTGTCCCGAAGCTACTGGTGGCCTTCCTTGCTGGAGGATGTGAAGAGATTTGTTGCTGCTTGTTCCAAATGTGCTCAACACAAGACCTCTAGGAAGAAGCCTTATGGATGCTTGCTCCCATTACCCATTCCTGATTACCCTTGGTCACAGATCTCCATGGATTTTATCACGGACCTTCCCCCTTCCAAATCCTGTACTGTAGTGCTTGTGGTCACGGATCGCTTCTCTAAAACAGCCCACTTTATTGCTCTCAAAGGCCTTCCTTCTTCCTCCTCCTTAGCCGATATTTTTATTAAAGAAATATTTCGCCTCCATGGCTGTCCTCAACATATTGTCTCCGATAGGGGATCACAATTCATATCAAAATTTTGGCGGTCTTTTTGCAATAAATCCGGGATCAAGCTTGACTTCTCTTCCGCATATCATCCCCAGTCCAATGGGGCTACTGAGAGAACCAACCAAGAATTAGAGAAGTTTCTCAGAATATTTATCTCTAGTAACCAAGACAACTGGGTGGACCTTCTCCCTTGGGCCGAGTTCGCTCATAACAACCATTTTCATGAGGCCATCTCTAACTCCCCCTTTTTTGTTCTGTATGGCTGCCATCCTAGACTACCCACCTTCTCTCAAGTCTCATCTTCTGAAGTTCCAGCAGTGGACTCTCTGGTTCGTAACTTCTCTGATGTTTGGGAACAAACCAAGACAAACTTAAAACAAGCAACTGCTCGTTCCAAAAAATTCTACGATAAAAGGAGAAGAATGACTCCAAGTTTTGCAGTTGGTGACAGGGTATGGCTATCCACCCAGAACATTCGTTTAAAGGTTCCCAGTAAAAAATTTGCTCCCAAGTTTATTGGCCCATTTGCTATATCTGAGATTATTAATCCCGTAGCCTTTAGATTGAGTCTGCCTCCCTCCTTACGCATACCCAATGTCTTCCATGTCTCCTTGTTAAAACCGATGGTAACCAACAGATTCTCCACCTCATCCAGAACTCCTCCTCCTGCTGTGGATCGGGATCAAGTGGAATACGAGATTAAAACTATCCTAGATTCTCGTAAAGTTCAAGGTGCCATACAGTTCTTGGTGGATTGGAAGGGTTACGGCCCTGAGGAGCACTCATGGGTAAGAGCCATTGACCTACATGCTCCCCGTCTACTTAAATCCTTCCATAAAAAATTTCCTTTGAAACCCTATTAGGTGTTCGGAGTCCACCTTTATGGCAGGGGGTACTGTTACGGACTTACCTTATCCCCGCCGCTCCGTCCAGCCGCACTTCCGCATTCAGGACCATGTGACCGCACCCGGAGGCGGTCACATGACCACAACCTAGAGGCGGGGATTTTGAATCCCCTTCTGTATAAAAACCTCACTCTGACACTCGCTGAGTGTCAGAGCAACACTTACCTGTTCCTGGCTCCTGCTCTTCGTGGATTGCAGTGTCTTCCTGTTTCCTGTGTCTCCTGTGTGCTGATCTCTGCCTGTTTGACTTCCCTGGCTCTCTATTCCCTGTGTACCGACCCGGCTTGCTGACCATTCTCCTATTCTTGTGACCCGTGTACCGAACCTGGCTTGTTGACTCCGAGTTGCCTTCTGATTCTGCCTGACTCCATTCCTGTGTACCGAACCGGCTTGTTGACTCCGCTACCACCGCTTCACTCCGCTGTACTACATCTTGAGGCGAACCTGGGGACCGCGACCTGCGACTCCTGGCAGCGAAGCCCACCCCGCCTTGCGGCGGTTCTTGGTGAACACCGGGGAGATCGTTAGACTCCGCACCTCAGGTAAGCCAGCGCTAATCAAGATTAGTAATATAGTATCCAGAATCTGTTACAGACGCTGAGGCAGCGAAGTTGAGAAACAGGGGAAATAGAGGAGTTGAGAGCGGTGATAGAAAGGTCGGAAGGGCAGGGGGAGTGAGTGGGGGGAAAGACAATAAGTTCGGTTTTTGTGAGATTGAGTTTGAGGATTCTAGAGGACATCCAGGAGGAGATGGCGGAAAGGCAGGCGGACACCCTGGAGAGGAGGGAGGGAGAGAGATCGGGAGAGGAAAGGTAGAGTTGGGTGTCATCCGCATAGAGGTGGTACTTGAGACCAAAGGAGCTGATGAGTTCACCGAGGGAAGAGGTATAAAGGGAGAACAGTAGGGGTCCGAGAACAGAGCCTTGAGGAACCCCTACTGGAAGGGAGGTCTTCTCTGAAGTAATATCTGTGTCTAATTGCTTCTTTTGCCATTATTTGTCATTCAACATGTTGCCTGTCTTGTTGATGGATCTACAATTATTACACTCACTCATATTTTTGAACTTTTTCCTTCTTGTCACGCCTTCTAGGAGATAATGCATACCCTTTTCGTCCTTGGCTCCTCACTCCTCTATTAAACCCACATACGGAGCAGGAGATGGCATACAACGCCGCACATACAGCCACTAGATCGGTTGTGGAGCGGGCATTTGGTCTTTTAAAGGCCAGATTCCGTTGCCAAGATCGGTCTGGTGGTGCTCTAATGTACGCTCCAACCATTGTGTGTGATATCATAGCTCTGTGCGTGGTGTTCCATAACATCGCCATTAGGAGTGGGGTTCCTTGGGTGGAGGAGGCAGAGGTTGCTGGCCAGGAGGTGTTAGATGCTGACCCCAGCCCTCCAGAATCAGTTGATGCTGTATCTTTTAAGCAATATGTCCTGGACACCTACTTTTCTTGTAAGTTTTTTTTCTTTTTAACCAAAGACAACATACATAACTAATTAGTACCGTATTTCCCCGTATGTATAAGACGCACCCATGTATAAGACGCACCTTAATTTTGGGGCCCAAAATGAAAAAAAAAGATGTATTACATAAAGTTATTGAACTCAAGTTTTATTTATCATGAAACTACTCATCATCACTGTTAGAACTTTCATCCATTATCTTGTCCTCATCTGTGTTTGATGACGAATCGCGGTCTTCATATATTGCCTCGTCCTCAGTTCCATCTAAGGCATTTGAAATGCCACACTTCTTAAATGACTTGACGATGATCTCAATATTGATATTATCCCAGGATCTTTTCACGCAGGTACAAACTTCTCCTACAGTTGGCTTTTTTTACTCTTCCTGCTGGTGTCAAATTGTCCCCAGAAGACTTCATCCATTGGTTCCATTCCTCTCTCGTGGTAGCTTTGAAGGGTTTGTTAATGCTGACATCAAGTGGTTGGAGTTGCGATGTCAAGCCTCCAGGTATGACGGCAAGTTTTGTTTTTTGCTCTGCAGCAATCTTCTTTGTGTTTGGTGTTATGTGTGCCCTGAACTGATCAAGCACCAATAGGGCAGTTTTGCGTAAGAGCCCACCTGGTCTCCTGCTCCAAACTTTCTTAAACCAGATCTTCATCACATTCTGATCCATCCAACCCTTGTCATGAACGTGGACAATCACTCCTCGAGGAATGACTTCTTTTGGCATTGTTTTGAAATCAGCATAGGAGGCAGCTTGGTTCCGTCGGCACAACAATCTAGAACAACTGTATAATGGCTCTTTTCATGTCCACTTGTCTTCACAATTACAATTTTCACCCCCTTCTTATCAACAGTTCTGTTACTTGGGACATCAAATTGAAGGGGGACTTTGTCCATATTTGCAATCTGTCCCAACTCAAACTGATGTGTCTTCCGACATTGAGTGACAAAACGATGAAATTCAAGGACCTTCTGCTTATAGCTTTCAGGCATCCTTTGGGCAAGTCTGGTGCATGTACGCATGCTTAGTCCATTCCGTTTCATGAACCTGAAGCACCAATTGTGTCCTCCTTTGAAGTCAGTAACTTCAATTGTATCAGCAATTCTTCTTGCCTCATGCTGAACCATCTCTGTGGACACAGGAATTCCAATTGCCCTTTGCTCTTCAATCCATATCTTCAATTCTCTCTCTAAATCAGGCCATTTTGCTGACTTGCCTCTCATAGCCTTCTTTTGCCGTGGCGTTTTCAGTAGGGTTTCTTCTTCCCGTAGCCAGTCTTAGATTGTTTTCTCAGTTGGGGTGGACCAAACTTACACTCAGCAGCACGATTTCCATTCAGTTTTGCAAACTGGATCACTTTTAATTTGAAATCAGCACTGTATGAAAATCTTTTCTGAGCCATTTCTGGGCAGAACGTGTACTGATTTTATACGGTACCGTAATTACGGGATATGGTATTGTAACCTTTTCACTGCTGAAACTGCTGCTTTACTAATACAGCATGCAATGTGCAGCAGGAGGAATCAAAAGGCTCTTTATAATTTTTGTCACAGATCACACTAGAGCTTGCAATTTGTTGCCACAGAGCACACTAGAGGAGCCTGCAATTTGTTGTCACAGAGCACACTAGAGGAGCTTTCAAAATTTTGTCACAGAGCACACTAGAGGAGCTTTCAATATTTTGTCACAGATCACACTAGAGCTTGCAATTTGTTGCCACAGATTCACTAGAGGAGCCTGCAATTTGTTTTCACAGAGCACACTAGAGGAGCCTGCAATTTGTTGTCATAGAGCACACTAGAGGAGCTTTCAATATTGTGTCACAGATCACACTAGAGGAGCCTGCAATTTGTTGTCACAGAGCACACTAGAGGAGCCTGCAATTTGTTGTCACAGAGCACACTAGAGGAGCCTGCAATTTGTTGTCACAGAGCACACTAGAGGAGCTTTCAATATTTTGTCACAGATCACACTAGAGCTTGCAATTTGTTGCCACAGATTCACTAGAGGAGCCTGCAATTTGTTGTCACAGATTCACTAGAGGAGCCTGCAATTTGTTGTCACAGAGCACACTAGAGGAGCCTGCAATTTGTTGTCACAGATTCACTAGAGGAGCCTGCAAATTGTTGTCACAGATTCACTAGAAGAGCCTGCAATTTGTTGTCACAGATTACACTAGAAGAGCTTTCAATTTGTTGTCAGATTACACTAGAGCAGCTTACAATAGTCCCACATTCAGTCCCACATGAGCGCTACTGCACAGACTTGTTGACAAGAGACAAGTAACGTAGACACGCCCCAAGCGTCATCAACGCTGTGCAGCTTATGTCAGACAAACACGCTGGAATCGGTAGTCATCGTCAGTCATCGGAACTGTCAGTCACGTGACTGACAGCGCCGAGACTGTGGGAGGCGCCTGAAGGACCTGAAGGTCCTTTTGCAAAGTAACGGGGAAACGCTGGACACGCTGGAGCTGATTAGCGGGGACTCCTCACACCAGGTGCCGACTTCTTCAATCGGGTAAGTAGCTCTTGCAGTGTATAAGACGCACCTTTTTTTTAGACCCAAAATTTGGGGAAAAAGGGTGCGTCTTATACATGGGGAAATACAGTATATCATTAAGGATTTTATTTACACATTAAGGAAAGAAAAACAAACAATTACTTGTATTTTCGGGGCCTCTTTGGTGGAAGAATGGTTGCAGCTGTTCTAGGATGAGTCTGGCTTCTGGTAACCCGTGATATAGAAGGCAACAGTGGGGAGGAAGCAGAGGCCAGTGGAGTAGCAGTGAGTGAGTGTGCAGCAAGCGATGATTGTGTGGCACTGGGTGAATGGGTGGCAGAGGGGGCAGAGATGGCAGAAGGGGCAGAGATGGCATAAGGGGCAAGGGGGGCAGAGATGGCAGAGGGGGCAGAGATGGCAGAAGGGGCAGAGGGGTCAGAAGGTCAGAGGGGGGCAGAGATGGCAGAAGGGGCAAAAGGGCCAGGTGGAGGTAAATAATAGTTGTTTGAGGGATTGTAATGTGCATATGGGTCATTATCAAAATATTGGTTGCTTTGGAAACAATGGTGATGCATTTGGGGTCTTAGACTAGAACCAATAGAACCTTGTCTCTGATGTCTCGGAGCTGTCAGTCACGTGACCGGCAGCTCCGCTGACCACCGATAATTGAGCCCAGATGACCCCTGTTGTGAGGGTATGAGAGAGGAGTCCCTGCTGAACAGATCTGCCAGTTTCAGGTAAAAAGACCATCAGGTCATTCAGGCGCCTCCCAGTCTCTGCTGACTGCCGATAATTTAGCCCAGCATGTAGTATGGTATGTACAGCGCTGTGCATCAGCACTGCCTTCCTGTAACTGAATGTGGGACTTTATTGTAAATTCTGCTCCTCTAGACCTGATGTGAGATCTCTCACTAAAATCACAACCAGACAAGCCTTCTGCTTCAGTAACTTATTGTAATACATCTTTATTTAAATGTTGGGCCCCAAAATTGAGGTGCGTCTTATACATGGGTGCGTCTTATACATGAGGAAATACGGTAACTTCTTTACTTCTCACTATATGTAACTGCAAATATGTTTAAGTATAGAATTTGCAACTGAAAGGGCAATTATTTGTTAACTAATATATATATATTTTTTGATACAATTTATATATATTATATATGTGTGTGTATATACCTGTAGCTGTGATAGGCTTGACTAAAGTAATCAGCAGGACAGAGCACATCAACCTTCCTCTTCAGTAACCACAGGGAGAATGAAGATGGCGGCAGCGAGCGGGGTATTTATGAGATCCGAGTCTCGCGAGATCCGACGCGAGACTTGGATGTCATAGCCTCGTTTTGCATTCCTTGGGTGGCCGGAAGTACCCGAACAGTGCTCGGATCCCATCGGATCTGCACTGTTCGGGTGGGCTCGGATTAGCGAAATCCGAGCCCGCTCATCTCTAGTCCTTAGTAACTTCGAGTGAATTCTTATTGTCTGCATTTTTGTAAACAATACATTGTCAATACAATAGTTTTCTTTACTGTGTGTGGTGGTTAAAATATAACTTTACTTCTCACTATATGTAACTGCAAATCTGTTAAAGTATAGGATTTGCTACTAAAGGCCAATTATTGGTTAACTGTAATATATATATATTAGTATACAATTTATATATATTATATGTGTGTGTATATACCTGTAGCTGTGATAGGCTCGCTGGTGGGTGGGCTACGTCCAGTGTCAATGCGGCCCACACCTTGAACCATCTCCGCATCCAAACAGGCCAATGCCCTGGTCTCCAATGCAGTCAGTTCAAGTGTTGCTGGAGGTCCACCACCTGTCCTTTGGGCATGCCTTCCGTGTTCAGAAATTTTGTCTTTTAGTCGACGTTTAAAGTCTTGCCACCTGTGTGCAAAATAGACACATTAGCAGGATAAAAATTTCCCCAAAATATAGACACATTTTATATAAGAACAAAGAGCTAATTGTTTGATGTTTCAATATTTACTTTTTCTGGACCTCATTCACCTTGTGTCTTATTGGAGCCACGGCATTGACCTCATTTGTTATTTCTTCCCAAATTTTGGCTTTGGATGGTGCGGAGAGTGGACGCGGAGTGGAGTGGAGCCTATCAACAGCCAATTCGACCAAAATGTGAACTTAATTTTTAGAAAAATTTGGCTAGATGATGATCCTGAAGGCTGATTGGAATCTTGTTCAGACATGTCTACAGATGGAAATAAAATACGTTTAGTACATCACTATACCAAAAAACTGCAGACCTAGGCCCATGTTACTTACCTCAAAATGGAGCAAGGTTATCCTGTTCACTTGCAAAGAAATGTTATTGCAAACTAAAAAAGGAAAAAGAAAGTGCAATTATTCCTTTTCCTTCTACGCTATGTCAGGTAGCAGACCTAGGCCCATGTTACTTACCTCACTATCCACCAATGCAATACGTATCCCGACAGCAAAAACTTGGTCCATGCATAAATTGTCAGGGCAAGCAATCGCATGCAGTATGCGGTTTTATAGTGCTGCGTTGCGTTGCGTATGCGCCAGAACACTAGGCCCTCCTATCGGCTGACCAGTGATTAACAGGTCAGTCAGCCATCTTAGTAAAGGTTCCGCGCTGGACGTGCAGACGCACCGACGTGCACTGAGAACCAATACGTAAGCATGATATTAAACTGGCCCTTGTGATTAAAAACGAGGTCCGCAACATTCTCACATACCGAACTGCGGGTGCTTACTGCAACGATGGACCGTTGCTTTGAGCCCGCAGAGAGGTACATGGAAAATGAGGAAAAAATGCAGGCATACAGAGCCGTTCGCAGGTGTCTGCGTATGCAAGTCGGCACCCTTTGCTCCATCGTGCAATTGCAACGCTGATGGAGTGATCTGCGGAGACGACAGCCCGACCTTCTGGCAGATTTGAGGGCGGAAATTGTTACTAGTAAGTCGCCCTCAAACACTATGGCAATGTAATATTATGTAATATGGCAATGTAATATTTTCTGCACACATGAAATATGGACAGAAAAGGCCTATTTTCTGACCATTACCATACTAAACATATTATTAATGTTAATATTATTATTTAATATTATTATGATTATTTACTATTATATATAGTTTCTAATTCTTATGGTCATTTTTTTTTCAAACATTTCATTTTATTGACATGAGTACCATTTAGCATTCAAATCTACCATTCGCTGCATGTATGTATGTATTCGCTGTGTATGTTGAAGAAATTACAAAAATACACGCAAGATAACACATCATGCTCTCCAACAGGACGCCAACGTAGCTCCCAACACCACCACCAACATCGACAGGTGGTCACAACGGAGGCGTTAAGTGAAAGCCACCAACCACAGGAGGAGTCAGCAGTGGTGGAGGATTCGCCGCTGTCTGATGACTTCTTCCAGAGCCAACCAGAACCCACCTCTCAGCAACCACAAGTGCTGGTTGATGAAAGTAAGTACATTACATGGTAATTTTCGTATAGTTGAGTTTTTTTTTTTTTTTTGTTACGAGATAGACGTAGAACATGAGAAACAGTTTTCACTGCCCATTCACAGTACAGGGCATCCTAAGTTCCCACAATGGGAAAAATGTCCTCCCCCCACTTCTTGTCTTGTGCGCAGGCCAACTCAGCTGGCTGGCTTTAAAAATGCACCCTAGAGGGTGAGATTCTCCTTGCCAACATTTGCAAGAAAGTTAATGTATAAAAAAAACCACTATAATACTATATACTTCGTATTACTTGTGTCTTCCCCTTCCCTTTAGGTTGTAAGCTCTCATGAGCATGGCCCTCTTTAAGTCAAGCTATTGGTTAAAAGGCAATGGAGAAGAGGCCAACCAATAGGGTCACACCTCACATCCGGTATATAATGTAATAAGCCCCCAAAAAATTAACAGTTATATCATTGGTGTTATAGGTCAATAAAGTAATAAAATAAATCCTTCAGCAAAAGAGACTTTACGAATAAAATTGGATCATTGTTTATTTACAAAATAATAAGCTTCCTTTTATTTTCTATGCTGAAAACTCTGATCTTAAACAGACCAGACGTGTACTTTGTGTTCCAACAAAAGAAGGTTGTACTATGTTGTATTTACACATATCATATAACAATTGGCTGAGAAAGTATATAGGCGTATCCTGATCCTTTGGAGTCTCCTGGATGCAATGGAGAAGTTGAAGAAGTCTGTGCAAGTATTTGTTGTAAATCTCTTGATTGGAAACATCTGTTCTTTGAATAACTCCTTCATTCCTGTTCATATCCTTTTCATCAGCTCACACGAAAGGCTTATATATATATATATATATATATATATATATATATATATATATATATATATTATAATACATATGACATAATAAAACCACATCAAATATAAATGATATACTAAAATAAGATAAAACAATGTAAATATTTTCATATTAATAAATTTAATTAATCAAAAATAAAACATCTTTGACAGGGTAAACAAAGTAGCATAACAAGGGAAATATATATTTTACGGTTAATTACAACCAGCACCATGAATCAACAATTGAGAGATACACCAATGATGTTACTATGCACTAAATGATGTTACTATGCTGGCGTGTACAGCCGTAAAAGGGTGCAATAAGAACAATTGCACCGCAAGTCATTAAGCTGCGTATGTGAGAATACGCAGCTTGATGACTTCGGCCGTTCGCAGCCACTAAATACGTGCATTAGTACACGTACGTACGCTGCGCTCAGTTTGCGTTCCTTAATGACTCAGGCCCTTTGACTGCAATGGACGACTTGTACTGGCCTAAGCTGAAGACAAGCTGACTTTGCAGTTCGCCGATGCATACGATGCCAACTAAGCCGGAGACAAGCTATAGTGTTGCTGGAGCGATCCGCAGAGACAGCAGCCGCAGCTACAAGAGGGTTTCAGAGATGAGATTTGGCGATGTGACTTCTCTAGTAATCGCAATTTTTAAAATGAACTGATTTCTTAACTGTTAAATCTGTTTGACGCAGTGCTCTAACTAATAATAGGCTTAATTTAACAAAGTACAAGGCCTTAGATTAATTTACAGGTGAGGTAGACATCTTACAGATAGTATTTGTCTGTCATCAACCGTATCCTGTAATAATGATCTTTCTGATTTCTATGTGATTGATACTACCTAAGACCATCCATTGGTCAAGTCCATCTGTAAGTGGTGTAGAGGTGTGCGTGTGTTTTTTGTTTTTTTTAAAGCCACTCAATTTCTATGTGTGGAAATGGATATCTCATACTGTACTGTAAGCTAACATTATCTGGCTGTCTCTATGTACGTGTGAAACAGAGATGACATTTAGCTAATGTGTCATATTTATTGCAACAGACCGTCTGACCCTGCTCCGCCACAGAATCCTTGTTGTGAGGAGGAGGTGCCAGGGAGGGGGGCCAGGAGCAGGCCGAGAAGAAGGAGGCTGTTCAAGAAAAGTATCTTGAGGTAATAATTTTGTAAATCTCCTGGGGTTGGGGGGGGGGGACATTACACTGTAGTCATCAGAAAGCCTTGACTTCACACATGGAATTTACCCTAGACCTAGACAACCACTCAACAGGTTTCTGACATGATGGCGTAATAAGTGTTTCTTGGCAATCAACTCCCCCCTCCCCAGGCCACTCCACAAATATATATATCTGCATGTGCCACCAAAAAGTAATAGTCCTCTGGCTACTACTGTGTTTAGTATAACATGAACCTTTGCAAAGATCCCAGCAAATGTGTATACAAAGTACACCCATAGAAGTAATATATGTTGCCAAAATGACATAAGCTTGCTAATATAATTTACTTCTCTTTTTCTTTTTAACTCAAAAAGACAGCCATATTGGCCGCCCCACTCACCCGGATTCCCGCCTCTCCCTGTCTTATCTGTAAAAAAAAATATTTAAAAAATGTTGATTTAATCGAAAAGTTTTATAGTAATTGAGCTTTCTTTTTGTAGGTTTTTTTTTTATCTCCTGTTTTTTTAAATAATTAAAAAAAATTCTTCCAAACATTGGTGTGGTGTACGTACACATCCCTTCAACTTCCAGAGGGCCATTTCCTGTGACTAACAAAACTTTTACATTCTGATTAATTTCTGATCAGTAATTAACTGAAACAACAACAAATTCAAGTCCTGTGAAGAAATGTTAATTAGTAATTGACTTCTTACTACACCTATTGTAACTTCATCTGTCTTTTTAATCACTACCTGCAATGACATCTGAATAGCATCTTGCTTCTTCTTCACAAGTTGAAAATGTGCTATCGAAGTACCTACTACAGTTAGACAATATCTAAACCACCACAATGCACAGAATACATATCTACTATCTGTCTACGGGCCTGAGTCATTAAGGGACGTATGTCCCTGTTCAGTGCGTGGCGTATGCAAAAGTGTTGTGCGCATGCTCAGTAGCCGAGCTTACACACTTTCCCGAATGCGAAAACTGTACGGGTGCGAACGCAAAAGCCATTTGCAACGAGCTACGACTTTTGGGCGTGAACAGGATGGTTCTGGGGCCTGATAATGTAGTCAATTTCCAATAGGGGAGTTCCCAACTAACTATGTCAAAGTCAATAAACACACAAATTGTCCTGGTGCAATGAAAACAGATCTCCAACAACCACCAGAATTATTCTTGATGAAAAAACAGCCAAATAACACTCGCTGCTGAAAGACCCGTGGAGTCTCAAGTGTCAAACATAAAAAATAGCATAAAACAGCGCTGAGTGTGATATGGAAATAGTTCATCAATAACAAAAAGCTTGGATTGATATTTAAAATGCCATTTAAAATGAGTTATTATTATATATGTTTTTTACTGTGATCAGCTGGTCATTTTAGGGATATTGTGTTATTTATATGTTATGCACATGAAAAATTAAATCGCATTTTAAATATCAATCCAAGCTTTTTGTTATTGATGAACTATTTCCATGTCACACTCACCGCTGTTTTATGCTATTTTTTATGTCAAAGTCATACCCGTGCGAACGCAGGCGATCGCGTGTGTGGTGGCGTATTCTATGCACCTGCCAGGGGTCTAGTTTAACTATCATTTCAGAACCGTTAGCACACACAAATTAGCCTCAGGAACGCCATGTGATCATGACGCATGCACCCCCTCACCTGCATACTCTTAGCAAATTACCCACTGCTATAAAGCTCTGCGTAGATGATGTGCCCTGTTCACTGCTGACTCATTTACTGGTATGTTTGCATGATATATTTTAAGATATTACTATGGTTTATTTGGTTGATTTATTTTCACATTTTATTGCTTTATTGTTTTATTTGTCTTTGACTTTTGTGTTATTTTGGGTGTTATACTTTTTTTCAGATAATAGTTACATATATTAGTTTCCTTATATTGGGCTGTGTACTACTTTTTAATTTTTTCTATCTTTTGTTTACTTTCTTTTTTAGTTTTCCAATGACATTTGTTTGCAAGTGAACAGGGTAACCCTGCTCCATTTTGAGGTAAGTAACATGGACCTATGTCTGCAACCTGACATAGCATAGAAGCAGATGGAATTATTGCATTTTATTTTCTTTTTTAGTTTTCCATTGACATTTGTTTGCAAGTGAACAGGATAACCCTGCTCCATTTTGAGGTAAGTAACATGGGCCTAGGTCTGCAACCTGACATAGCATAGAAGCAGATGGAATAATTGCATTTTCTTTTCTTTTTTAGTTTTCCATTGACATTTGTTTGCAAGTGAACAGGATAATCCTGCTCCATTTTGAGGTAAGTAACATGGGCCTAGGTCTGCAACCTAACATAGCATAGAAGCAGATGGAATAATTGCATTTTCTTTTCTTTTTTAGTTTTCCATTGACATTTGTTTGCAAGTGAACAGGATAATCCTGCTCCATTTTGAGGTAAGTTACATGGGCCTAGGTCTGCAACCTGACATAGCATAGAAGCAGATGGAATAACTTCTTATTAGCCCCATTATGAGTTTGGCCAACCCACTTGTTGGTGTAAGTATATTGTAAATGTTTCCTGTGCAAATAGGAGTGACATTTCTAAAACTATGAGTTAATTTCTTTTTTTTTACATCCTTCTCTTTCAAATATAGCGTTTCTTAGAAATGGCTGAGGCACATGTGGCAGCACAGGAGGGCAACCAGCTTCGCCGCCTCCGAAATCAGCAAGTAGCCCATCGTCGCCGACCCAGGGAGCGTGTGTTCAGGCCACGTGTCAGCCTCTTTGGCATGTCTGATGCTGAGGTGGTGCGTCGTTATCGGCTCCCGCCTCGTGTCATCCTGGACACCCTGCGCATAGTGCAGATTGACCTGGAGCCCGAGCGCAACAGCCCAACAGCAATACCGCCATTGACCAAACTGTTGGCGGTATTGCACTTTTGCGCCACAGGGTCTTTTAAGATCACTGTGGGAGTCACTTCAGGGATGTCCCAGAAGTCCTTCAGTCGTGTGCTGAAGGTTGTTCTGGGGGCGTTTGTGTCGCGGCTCAGGCAATTCATACATCTGCCACTCGATGAGGAGTCCCTGGTGCCGATAAAACGGCAGTTTTCCAACATAGCCGGTTTCCTGCACGTCATAGGGGCAGTCGATGGGACTCATGTAGCCTTGGTCCCCTCCGGTGGGAATGCTGCTAATTTTTTGAATCGCAAGCATTTCCATTCTATAAATGTACAAGCTATATGTGATGCCTCTCTCCAGATTCGTAACCTGGTAGCTATGTGGCCAGGGAGTACAATGACTCCTTTGCCTTCCGGCAATCAGGGATGTGGGAAAGATTGCAACTGAGGCAAGGTGGTGCAAGGCCGAATGGTGACGCGTGGCTATTAAAACATGTCATGTATGTAGTAGTTTAAAGTGGAAATAGTAATGTCTTACGTTTGATAGCTAAGTAGATATATCACAAAGGCACATTGCAATATCATTCCAAGGTACATTTAATTGTGATGTTTACCTTAAAATCCTACCTGGATAGCTGCCCATATGAAAAGCTTTTCACAAAATTAAACCTTGGGTCCAAATACATTGAGTATGTTATGTAAGCTTCTCTGAAGTAATATCTGTGTCTAATTGCTTCTTTTACCATTATTTGTCATCCAACATGTTGCCTGTCTTGTTGATGGACCTACAATTATGACACTCACTCATATTTTTGAACTTTTTCCTTCTTGTCACCCCTTGTAGGAGATAACGCATACCCTTTTCGCCCTTGGCTCCTCACTCCTCTATTAAACCCACATACGGAGCAGGAGATGGCATACAACTCCGCACATACAGCCACTAGATCGGTTGTGGAGCGGGCATTTGGTCTTTTAAAGGCCAGATTCCGTTGCCTAGATCGGTCTGGTGGTGCTCTAATGTACGCTCCAACCACTGTGTGTGATATCATAGCTCTGTGCGTGGTGTTCCATAACATCGCCATTAGGAGTGGGGTTCCTTGGGTGGAGGAGGCCGAGGTTGCTGGCCAGGAGGTATTAGATGCTGACCCCAGCCCTCAGAATCAGTGGATGCTGTGTCTTTTAAGCAATATGTTCTGGACACCTACTTCTCTTGTAAGTATTTTTTTTTTTTTTACCAAAGATAATATACATAACTAATAAATATATCATTATAGATTTTATTTACACATTAAGGAAAGAAAAACAAACAATTACTTGTATTTTCGGGGCCTCTTTGGTGGAAGAATGGTTGCAGCTGTTCTAGGATGAGTCTGGCTTCTGGTAACCCGTGATATAGAAGGCAACAGTGGGGAGGAAGCAGAGGCCAGTGGAGCAGCAGTGAGTGAGTGTGCAGCAGCCGACGATTGTGTGTCACGGGGTTAACAGGGTGCACGGGTGGCACGGGGTGCACGGGTGGCAGAGGTGGCAGAGATGGCAGAAGGGGCAGAGATGGCAGGGGGGGCTGAAGGGGCAGAGATGGCAGGGGGTGCTGAAGGAGCAGAGATGGCAGGGTGGGCTGATGGGGCAGAGATGGCAGAAGGGGCAGAGATGGCAGGGGGGCTGAAGGGGCAGAGATGGCAGGGGGGGCTGAATGGGCAGAGATGGCAGGTGTGGCAGAGGGGGCTGAAGGAGCAGAGATGGCAGAAGGGGCAAAAGGGCCAGGTAGAGGTAAATAATAGTTGTTTTGCGGATTATAATGTGCATATGGGTCATTGTCAACATATGGGTTGCTTTGGAAACGATGGGGATGCATTTGGGGTCTTAGACTAGAACCAATAGAACCTTGAGAGTGGAGTTGTTCGATATGTGAAGACGGGTGCGCGCGATAAGGTCTACTTGTGGAACGATAATCGGGTGAAGTATAGTATGATTGATAGATGGGACTGAGAGATGGAGAGAAAGAAGGAGAAAATCCCTGTGATATGCGTGCTTCAGGATTGGGGATATACATTGCAATAAGGTCAGTGAGACGCGTAAGGGTAGTTTTGATAGAGGTTTGATAGTGTTCTCTATATGGGTGAGGCTACTGTGAGCTACTGTGTAAAGTATGCTCCATACGGGTGAGGGTTGTGGCAATATCTGTGGTATTGGACTGAATAGTGGCATTTGTGTCTCTAATACTGTGATAGCAGGCGTGCAGTGATTCCCATTCACTGACTTCTGCTTCCTCACTCATCTGATGCTCTTCCATATCACGTGCCTCCTCCACCAGCTTATCCTCGGAAATTTCTCCCGCTGTATGGGCCCCTACAAGGACAAAATGAAAAAAAAAGTTAATGCCGTCCTTAGTAGGGTTGTGCACCGGCCACTTTTAGTGTTTTGGGTTCTGATTAGCTTGAGGTTTTGGGTTCTAATTTGTTTTGCCAAAACACCCGACGAAAGGTTTTGGTTCTGATTTAGGGTTTTGGGTTCTGATTTATTTTTAAAAAAGCATAAAAAGTGCTAAAATCCCGTTTTTTGTTTTTTTTTCACTCCTACGCTATTATTAACCTCAATAACATTCAATAAGAATCATTTCCACTAATTTCCAGTCTATTCTGAACACCTCACAGCTATCTGGACTGCGTAGTGGAGTGGCCCCGGTACCCAATTTGGTACCGGGGCCACAATACCTCCTCCAACTGGTCTGAATTCCACTGCACAGATGGCTGCTCCTACATCCTCTGCAGCATATAGAGGGTGTAGTTCGAGCGCGTCACTACCTCTTGTTTTCCACGATGACAGGTCATTTTCATTAATTTTTGATTTGGCAGCAACAGTCAACGTATTTTAATATCTGATATGCATCTATCTGGACTGCGTAGTGGAGTGGCCCCGGTACCCAATTTGGTAGTGGGGCCACAATACCTCCTCCAACTGGTCTGAATTCCACTGCACAGATGGCTGCTCCTACATCCTCCAACTGGTCTGAATTTCACTGCACAGATGGCGGACACCGGATGCACGTCTGACACCAACATAGCTGTTGAACGTAGTAATAGAAATGGCAGTTCCTCTTTTTTGGAACTACAGAAACAATGAACGTAGTAATAGAAATGGCAGTTCCTCTTTTTTGGTACTACAGAAACAATTAACGTAGTAATAGAAATGGCAGTTCCTCTTTTTTGGAACTACAGAAACAATGAACGTAGTAATAGAAATGGCAGTTCCTCTTTTTTGGGACTGCACAAACAATGAACGTAGTAATAGAAATGGCAGTTCCTCTTTTTTGGAACTACAGAAACAATGAACGTATTAATAGAAATGGCAGTTCCTCTTTTTTGGAACTACAGAAACGAACGTAGTAATAGAAATGGCAGTTCCTCTTTTTTGGGACTACAGAAACAATGAACGTAGTAATAGAAATGGCAGTTCCTCTTTATTGGAACTACAGAAACGAACGTAGTATTAGAAATGGCAGTTCCTCTTTTTTGGGACTACAGAAACATTGAACGTAGTAATAGAAATGGCAGTTCCTCTTTTTTGGGACTACAGAAACAATGAACGTAGTAATAGAAATGGCAGTTCCTCTTTTTTGGGACTACAGAACAATGAACGTAGTAATAGAAATGGCAGTTCCTCTTTATTGGAACTACAGAAACGAACGTAGTATTAGAAATGGCAGTTCCTCTTTTTTGGGACTACAGAAACATTGAACGTAGTAATAGAAATGGCAGTTCCTCTTTTTTTGGGACTACAGAAACAATGAACGTAGTAATAGAAATAGCAGTTCCTCTTTTTTGGAACTACAGAAACAATGAACGTAGTAATAGAAATGGCAGGTCCTCTTTTTTGGGACTGCACAAACAATGAACGTAGTAATAGAAATGGCAGTTCCTCTTTTTTGAAACTGCAGAAACAATGAACGTAGTAATAGAAATGGCAGTTCCTCTTTTTTGAAACTGCAGAAACAATGAACGTAGTAATAGTAATGGCAGTTCCTCTTTTTTGGGACTGCAAGAATATATTGCTCTATAATATAATAATATTTTTATACTTTTTCAATTATTTTTTTATATTTATTTATTTTTAAAAATTTGGGGTATTTTTTTGGTATTTTTTAAAGATTTTTGGCTAATTAACAAATTTCTATGGACTTATCAGAAACAAATACAGGACAATAGCACCACTGGACTCAGCAGCACAGACACTGGCCAAAGCACCACTGGAATCAGCAGGACAGAGCACTGGAAAAAGTACTACTGGACTCAGCAGGACAAAGCACCACTTGACTAAAGTAATCAGCAGGACAGAGCACATCAACCTTCCTCTTCAGTAACCACAGGGAGAATGAAGATGGCAGCAGCGAGCGGGGCATTTATGAGATCCGAGTCTCGCGAGATCCGACGCGAGACTTGGATGTCATAGCCTCGTTTTGCATTCCTTGGGTGGCCGGAAGTACCCGAACAGTGCTCGGATCCCATCGGATCTGCACTGTTCGGGTGGGCTCGGATTAGCGAAATCCGAGCCCGCTCATCTCTAGTCCTTAGTAACTTCGAGTGAATTCTTATTGTCTGCATTTTTGTAAACAATACATTGTCAATACAATAGTTTTCTTTACTGTGTGTGGTGGTTAAAATATAACTTTACTTCTCACTATATGTAACTGCAAATCTGTTAAAGTATAGGATTTGCTACTGAAGGCCAATTATTGGTTAACTGTAATATATATATTTTAGTATACAATTTATATATATTATATGTGTGTGTATATACCTGTAGCTGTGATAGGCTCGCTGGTGGGTGGGCTACGTCCAGTGTCAATGCGGCCCACACCTTGAACCATCTCCGCATCCAAACAGGCCAATGCCCTGGTCTCCAATGCAGTCAGTTCAAGTGTTGCTGGAGGTCCACCACCTGTCCTTTGGGCATGCCTTCGGTGTTCAGAAATTTTGTCTTTTAGTCGACGTTTAAAGTCTTGCCACCGGTGTGCAAAATAGACACATTAGCAGGATAAAATTATCCCCAAAATCTGGACACATTTTAAATAAGAACAAAGAGCTAATTGTTTCAAGCTTCAATATTTACCTTTTCTGGACCTCATTTACCTTGCGTTTTATTGGAGCCACGGCATTAACCTCATTTGTTATTTCTTCCTATATTCTGGCTTTGGATGGTGCAGAGAGTGGACGCGGAGTGGAGTGGAGCCTATCAACAGCCAATTTGACTAAAATGTCTATTTCATTTTTGGAAAAATTGGGCTGCCGGGTTTTTTTCCCAGCAACAGTTGATGATCCTGATTGCTGATTGGAGTCTTGTTCAGACATGTCTACAAATGGAAATAAAATAAGTTTCGTCCATCACTAGACCAAAAAGCTGCAGTCCTAGGCCCATGTTACTTAACTCTAAATGGAGCAAAGTTATCCTGTTTACTTCCAAGAAGTTTTTAAAGGCAAACTAAAAAAGGAAAAAGAAAGTGCAATTATTCCTTCTAGTTGTACGCTATGTCAGGCTGCAGACCTAGGCCCATGTTACTTACCTCAAAATGGAGCAAGGTATTCCTGTTTACTTCCAAGATGTTTTTAAAGGCAAACTAAAAAAGGAAAAAGAAAGTGAAATTATTCCTTCTAGTTGTACGCTATGTCAGGCTGCAGACCTAGGCCCATGTTACTTACCTCAATAACCACCAATGCAATACTTTTCCTGACAGAAAAAACTTGGTCCACACATAAATTGTCAGGGCAAGCAATCGCATGTAGTATGCGGTTTTATAGTGCTGCGTTGCGTTGCATATGCGCCAGAACACTAGGCCCTCCTATCGGCTGACCAGTGATTGACAGGTCAGTCAGCCATCTTAGTAAAGGTTCCGCGCTAGACGTGCAGACGCACCGACGTGCACTGAGAACCAATAGGTAAGCATGATATTAAACTGGCCCTTGTGATTAAAAATGAGGTCCGCAACATTCTCACATACCGAACTGCGGGTGCTTACTGCAACGATGGACCGTTGCTTTGAGCCCGCAGAGAGGTACGTGGAAAATGAGGAAAAAATGCAGGCATACAGAGCCGTTCGCAGGCGTCTGCGTATGCAAGTCGGCACCCGTTGCTCCATCGTGCAATTGCAACGCTGATGGAGTGATCTGCGGAGACGACAGCCCGACCTTCTGGCAGATTTGAGGGCGGAAATTGTTACTAGTAAGTCGCCCTCAAACACTATGGCAATGTAATATTATGTAATATGGCAATGTAATATTATGTTATATGTAATATGGCAATGCAATATGTAATATGGCAATGTAATATTTTCCGCACACAGGAAATATGGACAGAAAATGCCTATTTTCTGACCATTACCATACTAAACATATTATTAATGTTAGTATTATTATTTAATATTATTATGATTATTTACTATTATATATAGTTTCTAATTCTTATGCTGATTTTTTTTCAAACATTTCATTTTATTGACATGAGTACCATTTAGCATTCAAAGCTACCATTCGCTGCATGTATGTATGTATTCGCTGTGTATGTTAAAGAAATTACAAAAATACACGTTACATAACACATTATGGTCTCCAACAGGATGCCAACGCAGCTCCCAACACCACCGCCAACATCAAGCGGTGGTCACACCGGAGGCGCAACCTGAAACCCAGGAGCCACAGGAGGAGTCAGCGGGGGTGGAGGAGTCACCGGTGGAGGAGGATTTGCCAGTGGCTGATGACCTCTCCACATCTCCAGTGCTCTTCCAGAGCCAACCTGATCCCCCCTCTCAGCAACCACAAGTGCTGGTTGCTGAAAGTAAGTACATTACATGGTAATTTTCCTATAGTTGAGGTTTTTTTTTTTTTACGAGAGAGACGTTGGACATGAGAAACACTTTTCACTGCCCATTGTACAGGTCCAACCCCCCCACTTCTTGTCTTGTGCGCAGCCCAACTCAGCTGGCTGCCTTGAAAAATGCACCCTAGAGGGTGAGATTCTCCTTGCCAACATTTGAAAGCTAGCCCTGTTTTCCATGTTTTCTTAAGCTTCGCCCTTCTTGCTGATTTCGAACATACCGTTCACTATCTGTCAGAGATAATCTGATTTAGCTTTACCCTGTCACCTGTGTTTGTATATATTAGTGTATCATGTTGTGTCTTGGTTCTGTTTTCAGTATATGTTATGTACGGCACTGCAGACCCTTTATGGCGCCTTATCAGTCAAAGATAATATTATTAAACATAATAATTACTCCTACATTTATCAAAATTAAAGGAATGGGGCCAGTGTTTGGGTAACATTCATTTCTGCACTATACCGAGCTTAAAAAATGCATAGGGGGGGCGTGGCCTGGACGCCATTCTGACTGGTCACTTTGCCTGGGAGCTCCGTGCGCTGCTCGGGAGTAAATTATTTTTAGAGCCACTTACAAACATCCTGGGGCCGCAATCCGTGAGGGAAAGTGAGGGGGACCTTATGGGCGCAAATTCAGCTAGAATTGGAGCCAGCTAATCGGCAATTCAGATTGCGGTACTGATTTCCCGCCAATCGCCGGAGCCGCGACCGTGATGATATGAGGCAGACAGGACCTGGACACGGGCAGGGGGAATTAAACTGCTCTTCTACAGCGTGGTGCCTGGAGCCCTGTGCCCTCCCCGCTGACCACACTACCTCAGGAGATAATTTCAGTGCTCACCCACATCAGCGCTAACGGAGGGAGTCCCGGTGCCATCTTGATCCTGTGGAGGTAACTCACACAGCACAGGGTGAGGAGGCAGTAAAGAGATAACCCCAGGCCAGCAGTCCTGTAGATATTACTGGAACCCTTACTTCAGCATATAGAAGTGTGGTGCTGCAGAACTCCCAGCCTCCCTGTTAGGAACCTGCCTCTGATAAGGGCTCTAAACTGCTTACAGGGTCCTATAAACCCCCTTGTTGGAAGAAAAGGGGGAGCCACATAGTACTTTCTCTTTGGCACTTACAGTCCTACAGTACAGTAGTGGGTAATCTATATCATATTCTCTATACCAGGACCTTTCTGTAAGCTCTTGGACACTGACGATGTGAGCTGTGTATACCCACAGCTATGTGCTTTTGAAGTTCCATTTTTACAAGTCTCTTCTTATGTGGGATAACCACACTACCATCTTGTGGCTGTTTGAAGAATTACATGCTGAAGATATTTCTTTTGCTCTCAGACCAGTGCATGGTGCTACATGTGAGTTGTAATGATGATATCCTTAACCTAGTGTGAATGGAGGCTTAGGCGACTATGAGGAGAAGTGGCCAGCAACGATCACCAAACTTGCAGTTCCTTCCAATATCACCCTGACCTGAGGATCACTCCAATTTGTATATGGGCAGAGATAGGAGAAGCTCTGCCAAAAAAGGAGCTACAAATATTTCCAGCTCTTCCCAGCGTTCTGATTTGCGGCAATTCTTGCAAGTTCCCAACTCACCGATAATGTCTGAAAGACAGCATTCACCATCTCCGGCAACACCAGTTTCCTCTGGTTCACCATCTTAAAGTACTAGCCAGCTTTTTAATCCTCCAGCAGGTTCTCACGATACTAGTGAAATTTTACAGTTGCTCAAGTCTCTGCCTACTAAGCAAGAATTACCAAGTAAGGCGGACTTTGAGAAATTAGAAAATAAGCTACAAGATATTGTACGTAAAGAAGTGGCAAACATCCAAGCGGATCTCTCCCTCATCACTTCAAGACTTTCGGTGTTAGAAAAAAGTAAAGAGGAAGCAGCTGAGAACCATAACAGCCTTAAAGATGTGGTTTCTCGTCAAGCTACGGAATTGACAATGCTACGAACAAGGATGGACGATCTCGATAATAGGGGCCGCAGGAACAACTTGAGAGTGCGCGGTATCCCAGAAGACATCCCGACTCAAGGTTTAGTCGATGTTCTGACTAAAATCTTCAATGAGATTCTTGATCAAGATCCAAATGAACGAATCACCTTCGACAGAGCTCATAGATCCCTTCGTCCGAGAGGAGTAGCAACGGAGAGACCCTGAGATGTAATATGCAGACTCCACTACTTTACCCAGAAGGAGGAGATCCTGAATGAAGTCAGACGTCTGGAGAAAGTGGAATTCGACGGGAACGCTATACAGATTTTCCAAGACTTATTGTGGCACACCTTGCAATTTCGCAGGATGCTGAGACCTCTTACATCTGAGCTAGCCAAGAATAATATCAGATACCGGTGGGGGTTCCCTATTAGCCTTCAGGTCACTCATCAAGGTCAATCACTGACCCTTCCGGAGCCTGCGAAGTTAGAGTCTTTTTGCAGAGCACTTGACATCCAAATGGTGGTACTAACCGAATGGCAATCTCAGCATCAGCAATTATCTCCAAATTCGTCCTCCACAGTCTCTGATAATATGCAGCGGATGGGAAATTCGAAGAAGAATGCCAAGAGAAGACAGGGCGTGCCTACAAGAGGAGATCACTTGAATTTGATTTGCTCACAAATGCTATTGTATCCTGTATCTTGATATATTTCTAAGTAACATAGTTGATGAGGTTGAAAAAAGACACCAGTCCATCAAGTTCAACCTATTTTGGATCTCCTGCGATCCTGCACTTATATTTGAAATTAATCCAGAGTAGGCAACCGCCCATCTGTTTCAATTTTGAAAATCCCCCCAGACTCAATATTGCAATCCAATTTTTACCCTATATCCACTACTATCCTTTATTTTAAATTAACGGTCGTATCCCTGGATACACCTTTCCGCTAAAAATTTGTCTAACCCTTTCTTAAACATATCTATTGAATCTGCCATCACAACCTTCCCTGGCAATGAATTCCATATCTTGACTGCCCTTACTGTAAAGAACCCCTTCCTTTGCTGGTTGTGAAATTTCCTCTCCTCTAACCTTAGGGGATGACCACGTGTCCTGTGTATGGTCCTTGGGGTAAAAAGTTCCCATGAAAGCTCTCTGTATTGACCCCTAATGTATTTGTACATAGTAATCATATCTCCCCTTAGACGCCTCTTTTCTAAAGTAAACATGCCTAAACTGGCTAACCTTTTCTCCTAACTTAATGACTCCATACCCTTTATCAATTTTGTCGCCCTTCTCTGAACCCTTTCTAGTTCCAAATTATCTTTTTTATAGAGTGGTGCCCAGAACTGTACTGCATATTCAAGATGAGGTCTTACAAACGATTTATACAGTGGCAAAATTACACTGTCTTCCCTTGAATCTATGCCCCTTTTTATGCATGCCAATACTTTGTTTGCCCTTGCAGCTGCTGCTTGACATTGAGCACTAACCTTACATTTATCTGTATTAAACCTCATATTCCATTTGGCCGCCCAATCCTCCAGTTTTTTTAAGTCCCTCTGTAGAGAAGCTACATCTTGCTCTGATTTTATTACCTTACAGAGTTTAGTGTCTTTTGCAAAAATAGAAACTTTACTCTCTAAACCATCACCAAGGTCATTAATAAATATATTAAAAAGGAGTGGTCCCAGCACGGAACCTTGAGGTACTCCACTTAAGACCTTTGACCAATTAGAAAATGTTCCCTATTCTCTAACCAGTTTTCGATCCAAGTACAAATTTTGATTTCTAGACCCAGTTCCCTTATTTTGTAAACCAACCTCTTGTGTGGCACTGTATCAAAGGCCTTTGCAAAATCTAAGTAGACCACATCTACTGTCCTGCCCTGGTCTAAGTTCCCACTAACTTCCTCGTAGAAACTAATTAGATTAGTTTGACATGACCTATCCCTCACAAATCCATGTTGATTCCCACTAATAATTTTATTGCGTACCAAGTAATCCTGAATACTGTCCCTTAAAATACCTTCCAGTAGTTTCCCCACTATTGATGTCAGGCTTACAGGTCTATAATTCTCTGGTTGTGATCTCGTCCCCTTTTTAAACAACGGCACCACATCTGCTATTCGCCAATCCCTTGGTACTGAGCCTGATGAGATTGAATCTCTGAAAATTAAGAATAGCGGTCTAGCTATTTCCGAGTTTAACTCCATAAGGACCCTTGGGTGTATGCAATCTGGACCTGGAGCTTTATTTATCTTAATATTCTTCAGTCGCCTTTGGACTTCTTCCTCTGACAACCAAGTATTAATTAATGGCATGGTTTCATTTCCATTTTTATGTATTACTCCTGCCATTTGTTCCTCTCTGGTAAATACTGAAGAAAAGAACGTGTTTAATATCTCTGCTTTTTCCTTAGTATCATTTATCAATTCACCCATCTCACTTCTTAGGGGTCCTATATTATCTTTTTTAATCCTTTTGCCATTTATATACTTAAAAAACTTTTTGGGGTTTGTCTTACTTTCTTTTGCAACGTGTCTTTCATTTTCTAATTCAGCCAATCTAATTTCCTTTTTGCATGTTTTATTACATTCCTTGTACCTATGGAAGGACTCCTCTGACCCTTCAGACTTAAACAATTTAAATGCACGCTTCTTCCTTTGCATTTCTTCCCTTACCTTTTTATTTAGCCACATTGGTTTAGACTTAATTCTTTTACATTTATTTCCCATAGGAATGAACTTATACATGTATGTTTCCAACAACATTTTAAAGACAGCCCACATTTCTTCCGTATTTTTTCCTTCAAAGGCTTTGTCCCAGTCTATGCTCTTTATAGACTCCTTTAGCATATTAAAATTTGCCTTTTTAAAGTCCTAGTTGATCCCTTATACTGTTGTTTCTGGAAACTAATTTCAAATGAGACCATATTATGATCACTGTTTCCCAAGTGCTCCTTTACTTGAATATTTGATATTACGTCTACATTGTTTGTTATTACTAGGTCCAGTATAGTCCGGTTCCTAGTTGGTTCCTCAACTAATTGGGACATGTAATGGTCTTTTAGCGTGCTCAGAAACCTATTTCCCCTAGCTGTACCGCAGGTCTCAATACTCCAATCAATGTCCGGATAATTAAAATCCCCCATAATTAAAATTTGACCTAGTTGTGTAGCCTTTTCAATTTGCTGTAGAAGTTGGGCTTCCTCAATCGTACTAATATCTGGCGGTTTATAGCATATCCCTATCAGAAACTTCTCTGAACTTTTTCCTCCGCTGGATATTTCCACCCACAATGCCTCTATATTATCACCAATATTCTCGTATATAACTTCCTGAATACTTGGTTTTAATTCTGGCTTAATATAAAGACATACTCCTCCTCCCCTTTTATTTACCCTATCCCTCCTGAAGAGAGAATAGCCTTCCAAGTTGACTGCCCAGTCATGTGTATCATCCCACCAGGTCTCAGTAATACCTATAATATCATACTGCTCATTCATTGCTACTAGTTCTAACTCCCCCATTTTACCTGTCAGGCTTCTTGCATTTGCAAGCATACACTTAAGTCTATTGCCTCCCTTAGGTATTTCTTTTTGCTTTAAAAAGGGCCGCTCCTTATCGGCTATGCTTCCCTTTCCCCCCTCTCCACGCCATTTACTCTTGTTAAATTCCTCCTTACTACTCTCAATGTCTATCCCATAAATACTTGCTTGCCCCTCCCCCCCGGAGCCTAGTTTAAAATCTCCTCCAACCTTCTAACCATCCTCTCCCCTAGCACTGCAGCCCCCTCCTCATTCAGGTGCAATCCATCACGACAATAAAGATGGCAACTGACCGAGAAATCAGCCCAGTGCTCTAAGAATCCAAAACCCTCCTTCCTACACCAATCTTTTAGCCACGCATTAACCTCCCTAATCTCCTGCTGCCTCCCTGGACTAGCGCGTGGCACAGGTAGTATTTCCGAAAATACTACCTTGGATGTCCTTGCCTTAAGTTTGCGACCTATGTCCCTGAAATCATTCTTTAGGACACCCCTTCTTCCTCTAACTCGGTCATTGGTGCCAAGTATTTGGACACTATGCTGTTGTTAAAGTTCACATAACTGTGACTTCTGGTTTCAATTACACAGTTAAATCATATTATTATAGGAAAATGTTTGTATTTCCCGATGTCCTTTATCTCTTTTTTACAGATGGAGCAAACAGAAGAATCTCTTACTGGACTTTGGGTCTGAGTATTCTTACGCATAGTAAGCTTTTGCCTTATCAGAGATGTAGTTTAAATGCTTTGAAATGTAAAGCTTACACAGTTTATAAGGATGTTCTCTAAAACTATCCTATTGGAGGTTCTTAGGGTGTATTTTGTATTCTACATTTTGTATTTTGATACGTTCTTTTCTTAATAGTTCTTAAAAAAAGGAAAATAAATAAATAAAAAAAATAGATTTGTAATTTGGTGGTCGTCCCTGTCACCAATCCTCTGTGACCCCCCTTAACCGCACTCCACATTTCCGGCACATGGATGACCTTTTTTTTCACCCTTTTGTGTCAGAAGCGGTTTAATTCCGTCCACACTCTTAATGTGGTTCGGTTCTTTCTGGCTGTTATTTTTGCTTTTTCTTTTTAACCCTTCTCCCTCTCTCTCCTTCCCTTCCTGTCCCATTCCTTCTAGGAGCGCAGTCAAAGCACACTTCCTAGGATGCAATAGAAAATACTTTGCGTTGATAGAAACGTCTCCATGGCAATGACACTCAAGATAGCATCTATAAATGCAAAGGGGCTAAATATACCAGAAAAAAGATCGAGAGCTCTGCGTGACCTCCAGAATGACAAGGTTGACATAGCTTTTTTTCAAGAGACCCATTTAAAACAGGGCGCAGCCCCATTGTTTTGTAAATATCTCTACCCTCACGCCTACTTTAGTAGCAATAGTAAGGGAAAGACTCTAGGTGTGGCCATTCTCTTCTCTAAACATCTCCCACTGCTTAATGTAACAAAACACAGGTTGGAGGAGGGGAGGGGTATTCTGGTAAAATGTAATATCTTTAACCAATCATTCACCTTTGTCAATGTTTACTCACCAAACCAGGGGCAGCCTGGCTTCTTCGAGAAAATTATGGAGCAGGTGGACTCTCTCAGAGACGGAATTTTGGTGGTTGGCGGGGACTTGAACTGGACTCTTCCTCCAAGTCGCATAGATACTCAGACAAACTGTATCGTAAGGTAAGACGCACCTTACACACCCACCAGCTGGCTGACTTATGGAGACTAAACCACCCTTCAGACAAGGATTACACCTTTTACTCCCACCCTCACGAAGTCTATTCGAGAATTTGTTCCTGTCACATAGACACCTGCATCTGGTACAAGACACTGTAATTGGCCAAACTACTTGGTCAGATCACGCTCCAGTCTTCCTTACATTGCGCCTAGCTAGCCCTCACAAGAAACAATCCTTTTGGAAACTGAATGAATCATTGTTGCAAATACCATACTGTAAGACCCAGATTGAGAACACGATAGAGGATTACATCTCACATAACGATATCCCAGAATCTTCCAAAATCTCAGTTTGGGAGGCACATAAATGTGTTGTGAGGGGGAAACTGATCCAACTTGGTTCATTCATGAAAGCTGAAAAAGAAAGATCTAAGACTTCCTTATTGAACAAACTCAAACTATTAGAGATGAGACATAAGACATCCTTATCGAAAGATATCTTGTCTGAATTAACAGAAACCAGAATAGCTTTTAACAATCTCCTGTCAGATAGAATTAAATTAGATATGCGTAAATGCCGAAGTCGCTTCTTCCAGTGGGGCAATAAGCCGGGAAGGATGCTTGCCAAGGCCCTTCAAGCACAGAGAGCTACTACATTCATTCAGACAATTTCTGACGAAAAGGGGACTAAACACAACACCAGTCAAGACATTGCAAAAGCATTTCATACATACTATGCCAAATTATATAACCTTTCACAGGATGTTAAAGACTCTCTCCTTGAGAAACAAACAAACACTGCATCTTATTTAGCTGATATCGGCTTTCCCACTCTCTCAGGTCCGGAGAAGACCATGCTTGATGCCCCTTTTACCTCTTTGGAATTATTAGAGGCCATTAAATCAACGCCATCTGGAAAGAGCCCAGGCCCGGACGGGTTTACTATTGTGTATTACAAAACCTTTAAGGATATTTTGGTCCCTTTAATGCTACAGGCCTTTAATGCGGTTTCTGAAAAGGAAAAATTTACGACATAGGCTTTAGAAGCCCATATCTCAGTTATTCCCAAAGACGGGAAGGACCCTTCTAGATGTCCAAGTTACAGGCCAATCTCGCTTCTTAATGTAGATGTCAAGTTCTATGCTAAACTCATTGCCAACAGTTTGAAATCTATATTACCGAGGATAATCCATTCTGATCAAGTGGGGTTTGTACTAGGGATGTGCACCGGCGACTTTTGGTGTCTCGTGTCTCGTGTTTTGTGTTTTGGATTCGGATTTTCTTGAGGTTTTGGGTTCGGATTTGTTTCGCAAAACACCTGCCGAAAGGTTTTGGATTCGGATTTTTTTTGAAAAAAGCATAAAAAGTTCAAAAATCAAGTTTTTGGGCTTATTTTCACTCCTACGCTATTATTAACCTCAATGACATTCAATAACAATCATTTCCACTAATTTACAGTGTATTCTGAACACCTCACAATATTGTTATTAGTCCAAAACGTTGCAACGAGGTATCTTTCTGGACTGCGTAGTGGAGTGGTCCCCACAATATAATAAGAAAACCATCAACTGGTCTTAATTACACCAAAAATTGTACCTGGACTGCGTAGAGTGGTCACCACAATATAATTTAAAAACCCTGAACTTGTATGAATCGCACCAAAAAATGTATCTGGACTGCGTAGAGGAGTGGTCACCACAATATAATAAGAAAACCATCAACTGGTATGAATCGCACCAAAAAATGTACCTGGACTGCGTAGAGGAGTGGTCACCCTAATATAATTTAAAAACCCTCAAATGGTCTGAATCCCACCAAAAAATGTACCTGGACTGCGTAGAGGAGTGGTCACCACAATATAATAAGAAAACCATCAACTGGTCTTCTTAATTACACCAAAAATTGTACCTGGACTGCGTAGAGGAGTGGTCACCACAATGTAATAAGAAAACCATTAACTGGTCTTAATTACACCAAAAATTGTATCTGGACTGCGTAGAGGAGTGGTCACCACAATATAATTTAAAAACCCTCAAATGGTCTGAATCCCACCAAAAAATGTACCTGGACTGCGTAGAGGAGTGGTCACCACAATATAATTTAAAAACCCTCAACTGGTCTGAATCGCACCAAAAAATGTACCTGGACTGCGTAGAGGAGTGGTCACCACAATATAATTTAAAAACCCTCAACTGGTCTGAATTGCACCAAAAAATGTACCTGGACTGCGTAGAGGAGTGGTCACCACAATATAATAAGAAAACCATCAACTGGTCTGAATCGCATGAAAAAATGTACCTGGACTGCGTAGAGGAGTGGTCACCACAATATAATAAGAAAACCATCAACTGGTCTGAATCGCACCAAAAAATGTACCTGGACTGCGTAGAGGAGTGGTCACCACAATATAATTTAAAAACCCTCAACTGGTCTGAATTGCACCAAAAAATGTACCTGGACTGCGTAGAGGAGTGGTCACCACAATATAATAAGAAAACCATCAACTGGTCTGAATCGCACCATAAAATGTACCTGGACTGCGTAGAGGAGTGGACACCACAATATAATTTAAAAACCCTCAACTGGTCTGAATCGTACCAAAAAATGTACCTGGACTGCGTAGAGGAGTGGTCACCACAATATAATTTAAAAACCCTCAACTCGTCTGAATCGCACCAAAAAATGTACCTGGACTGCGTAGAGGAGTGGTCACCACAATATAATTTAAAAACCCTCAACTGGTCTGAATCGCACCCAAAAATTTATCTGGACTGCATAGAGGAGTTTTCAACACAATATAATTTAAAAACCCTCAACTGGTCTGAATCGCACCAAAAAAATTATCTGGACTGCATAGAGGAGTGGTCCCTACAATATAATTAAAAAACCCTCCACGGGTCTGAATTCCAAAAAAAAAGTTTCTTGACTGCGTAGTGGGGTGGCCCCGATACACAATTTTTTACCGGGGCCACAATATAATTAAAAAACCCGCCACGTGTCTGAATTCCACCAAAAAAGTTTATGGACTGCATAGTGTAGTGTTCCCCACAATATTATTTAAAAATTTTGCAGCAACAGTCAATGTTGTTTAATATCTGATACACCTCTATCTGGACTGCATAGTGGAGTGGCCCCGGTACTAAATTTGGTACCGGGGCCACAATACCTCCACCAACTTCCAAGTGTAGTGTTTATAACATATAAACACTACAGTAATTCTAGCACGTCAATACCTCTTGTTTTAAATAATGACAGGGTATTTTACTTTTGGTTTAATTTTTTGAATTTGTTGACATTTTGTTTTACTTTTTGAACATGGCAAACGACTGTTGAAAGCTCACATAATGCCAAAAAAATAGTTGCAAAATGGAATTGTCCTTGGGCCCTCCCACCCACCCTTATGTTGTTGAAATAGGACATGCACACTATAACAAACCAATCATTTCAGCGACAGGGCCTACCAAACCACTGTGGCTGAAATGATTGGTTTGTTTGGGCCCCCACACCAAAAAAACAATTCATCTCTCCCTGTACAAACTAAACAGGCTCTACTGAGGAAAGATGTCGTCCTCATCCTCAACCTCTGATTCCTCTCCCCCTACAGTGTGTACTTCCTCCTCCTCACACATTATCAATTCGTCCCCGCTGAACTCTACAACCACAGGTCCCTCTGTACTATCTGGAGGGTAGTGCTGTACTTCATTGAGGAATTGATTATTCATTTTTATAAACATAATTTTTTCAACGTTATGAGGAAGCAACCTCCTTCGCCGCTCACTGACCACGTTCCCCGCTGCACTAAAAACTCTTTCCGAGTACACACTGGAGGGGGGACAACTCAGGTAAAATAGAGCCAGTTTGTACAGGGGCTTCCAAACTGCCTTTTTTTTTACCTGCCAGTAACAATATGGACTGTCTGACATGTCTATTTGGATGGTGTCAGCAAAATAATCCTCCACCATTTTTTCAATTGTGACAGCATCCAATGCAGCACAGTAGACATGTCTGCAATGGTTGGCAGGTCCTTCAGTCCGGACCAGATGTTATCAGCATCCCCGCCAGCGGCTCTTTTATGAAAACTGAGCTTTTTCCTCACAGCCATAGATGTGGAAGAAAATGAGGGTGGAGCTGTTGGCATGTCACGGTCCTCTTCAGAGGACAATCTCCTGACCAGCAGGTCTTTGCACCGCTGTAGACTTGTGTCCGCCGGAAACAGAGACACAACATACGCTTTAAACCGAGGATCGAGCACGGTGGCCAGAATGTATTCCTCTGACTTTAAAAGAGTGACCACCCTCGGATCCTGGCAAAGCGTATGAAGGGCTACATCCACAAGAGCTACATGCTTGGTGTAATCGCAATGGTTTACCAGCTCCTCCCTCACTTTCTCCAGCTGCTTCTGCAACAGCCTGATCAGGGGAATGACCTGACTCAAGCTGGCAGTGTCGGAACTGAATTCTCGTGTTGCAAGTTGAAACGGCTGGAGAACCTTGCACAACACGGAAATCAGTCTCCACTGCTCTTGACTCAGACGCATCCCCACTCCTTTGCCTATGTCGTAGGTGGCTGTGTAGGCCTGAATGGCCTTTTGCTGCTCCTCCATCCTCTGCAGCATATAGAGGGTGGAGTTCCAGCGCGTCACAACCTCTTGTTTGAGGTGATGGCAGGGCAGGTTCATGCTTTTTTGATGTGCCTCTAGTCTGCGGTAGGCACTGGCTGAATGCCGAAAGTGTCCAGCAATTTTGCGCGCCACCGCAAGCATCTCCTGCACACCCCTGTCACTCTTGAGGTAATGCTGCACCACCAAATTAATGGTGTGGGCAAAACATGGGACGTGCTGGAAATTGCCCATATTTAATACTCGCACAATGTTACTGGCATTGTTTGATACCACAAATCCCCATGAGAGTCTAAGTGGGGTAAGCCACTGGGAGATAATTTCCCTCAGTTTCTCTAATATGTTGTCAGCGTTGTGCCTCTTATTAAAGCCTGTAATACACAATGTTGCCTGCCTTTGCACGAGCAGCCATTTTGTAGATGCTGCTACTGATGCAGCTGTTGCTGTTGCTGCGGAAAGGGGATGCATCTACCCAGTGGGCTGTCACAGTCATATAGTCCTTCGTTTGCCCAGAACCACTTGTCCACATGTCCGTGGTTAAGTGGACAGTGGGTACAACCGCATTTTTTAGAGCACTGAGGACACTTGATCGTACTTCTCTGTACATTTTTGGTATCGCCTGCCTAGTGAAGTGGAATCTCGACGGGATTTGGTACCGGGGACACAATACCTCCATCAACCCTCTAAATCCCACTCCACTGATGGCGGACACCGGGCGCACGTCTAACACCAACATAGCAGTTACAGCCGCAGTTATACGCTTTGCAATAGGGTGACTACTATCGTATTTTGTGCTCATGACAAACGACTGTTGGACGGTCAATTGTTTTGTGAAAGACTTAGCGATCTTACGACTTCCCCTCTGGGAAGATGACCGACTAACAGCAGCAACAGCAGCAGTGGCAGTAGTAGGCGTACCGCTGCAGGATTCCTCGGCTGAATCCCGTATTGAAGAGGACTCAGTCTGGCTGCTGACTTGGGCTGCAGGACTGAATCTGATGGAGATCGTGGAGGAAGTTGACGAGGAGGGTGTTGCTGGTGTGTATCCAACTGGACCACGGGATTTAGGTGTCCCTGTACCGATGACGGTCCTAGCCCCAGTTCCTGAACTAACCACTGAACTATGAAGGTTATTCAGGTGACGTATAAGGAAGGATGTCCCTAGGTGGGCAAGATCCTTACCCCTGCTTATTTGAGCTTTACATAAGCTAAATATGGCCATACATTGGTTGTCCGGATTTGGATAAAAATAACTCCAGACCGAAGAGGTGCATTTTTTGGTTTTCTGACCAGGCATGACGGTGGGCTTTTTCATCCCATGGACATCAGCTGTTTCCCCCCCTGGTGCCTCATTTTCAATAACCACATTACCATCCTCATCATCAAGTTCCTCCACAGCGCCAGCTACATCATCAATAGCCTCCTTCCGTGCCACCTCTTCCCGTACAGTGATGGGAAGGTCAGGCTTGACAACCACCAACACCCTTGGACTCGCCTTGGGGATTTGTGATAATTTCTCTTTAGAAGGCAGAGTTGTTTGCTGTTTTTTTTCTGACAGCATAACTCTCTTCAATTTTTTGTAGGGAGGGAGGACGAGGAGGGCTAAGATCCTTGGGTGAAGCTGAACCACTAGTCATGAACACGGGCCAGGGACTAAGCCGTTCCTTGCCACTCCTGGTCGTAAATGATTCGCAGATGATTTTAAGTTTCTCTTTTTGCTACTTTTACTTAACTTGGGCTTTTTGGATTTTACATGCCCTGTACTAGGAGATTGGGCATCGGGCTTGGAAGACGACGTTGATGGCATTTCATCGTCTATGTCATGACTAGTGGCAGCAGCTTCAGCATTAGGAGGAAGTTGTTATGAATCCCAGTGCATTCACGAAGAGCAACAGTAGTGTAAGGCAATGTGTCTTTATTCAGGTAAATATATTAACAAAGATAACTCAAATCCACGGATAACAGGTTCCAAAAGAGACTGTATAGTAAAATGTCAGGAACAAGTATAATAAGTTTTACACCAGTCCAGAAGGCACAAGGCTGTCCAGGAAAGCAGACAGAGTCCAGGGATAAAGCAGTGATCAGGCAAACAAATCCAAATAGCCAGGCAGAGATCAAGCAAATTAGCGAGGTCCAGAAGTCTGTCCAAAAGGTATGGGCAACAGGCAGAATAGCGTGGTCCAAGGTACAGGCAAATGATTCGGGGTCTCAGGCAAGCAGGCAAGGTCCAAAGTGCAGGCAGGGGTCATACACAGAAGTTCAGTCCAGCAGGTATATATCAATTAGCACAGGAGCAGGTTAGCAGCAGCCAGGAACAAACGGATGAACTGCTCAGAGCACAGCTAGAGGCAGGTACTTAAAGCAGTGCAACAGGTGCAGTTCTAATTAGCCTCACACATGGAGATTAACTCCTTCAGGCATGTTGCAGAGTTCAGGAGCAGAACAGCAGCACCTCTGGTGGTATGAGGCACTGCTGCTAGGTACAAAAAACAGACAGAGTTGTAACAGAAGTGGGTCTTGATCTTTCCCTACTTTATCCTCCAAATTTTTGGTCTCCATTATATGTAGCACAAGATACTGCAGAATGTGTGAACTTGGTAATATTGCAGTACCAATGGACTTATACTGCTGGATTGGTTTTGCAAATTTTGTTATAATTGCTTTTTTTTTTTATAAGTTTTTTTTTTTTTTAAAAAAACTTGGGAATAATGGGGAAATAACTATGCCCTTAGAAGCACAGAGCACAGGACACAGCACCACTGGACTAAACAGGACACAGCACAGGACCCAGCAGCACCACTGAACTCAGAAGGACAGAGCACAGGACACAGCACCACTGGACTGATACTGCAGAATGTGTGAACTTTGTAATATTGCAGTACCACTGGACTTTTACTGCTGAATGTGTGAACTTAGTAATATTGCAGTACCAATGGGCTTATACTGCAGGATTGGTTTTGCAAATTTTGTTGTAATTAATTTTTTTTAAAATTATTTTTTTTGTATTTTTTTTTATAAGTTTTTTTTAATTTTTTAAACACTTGGGAATAATGGGGAAATAACTATGCCCTTAGAAGCACAGAGCACAGGACACAGCACCACTGGACTGAACAGGGCACAGCACAGGACCCAGCAGCACCACTGAACTCAAAATTGACAGAGCACAGCACACAGCACCACTGGACTGATACTGCAGAACACAGCACAGCACAGAACTAAACAGCACAGCACGAGATCTACCAGGACAGAGGACCACCTAACACACCCTCCCTCTACCCTGATCAATGCCCGAGTGAAGATGGCGGCGACTAGCGGGGAATTTATAGGATCCAAGTATCGCGAGATCCGACAGCGGGATTATGACTCCGAGCCTTGGTTTCAGGTTTTCATTTGGCACCAATACCCGGATCTGTCTCGGATCCGACTCGGATCGGCAACGTTCGGATGGGCTCGGATTCACGAAATCCGAGTGCGCTCATCTCTAGTTTGTACCTGGCAGAGAAGCGAGAGACAATACCACCAAAGTCCTTGATCAAATCAACTTAGCTTCTAATTCTCCCACCCAGTCCATATTGTTGTCAACTGATGCTGAAAAAGCTTTTGACAGAATAGACTGGACTTTTTTAAGCGGTGTACTTACCCATATGGGCTTAGGTCAAACATGCCTCCATAGAATACTTGCGCTTTATTACAGACCCATGGCTAGAATAAAGATAAATGGAGATCTTTCGGACCCTGTCATAATATCTAACGGCACGAGACAAGGTTGCCCCCTATCGCCACTCGTTTTTGTCCTATGTATGGAGACATTGGCGAGGGCAATCAGGTTAAACCCTGATATATCTGGAATCAAATAAGGTAACTCGACATATAAACTGGCTCTTTTTGCTGATGATTTGTTAGCAATTATTACTAACCCTGTTATCTCAGTCCCTAATCTGGTTTTAGAGTTCCAGAGATTTGGTACCTTATCGAACTTTAAGATCAATTACTCTAAATCTGTTGCACTTAATCTTACCACTCCCCCAGAGGCAGTTGAAGGACTCCAAAGTGCGTTTGCATTCACGTGGCATCCGAATCACATTAAGTATTTGGGAGTAAACATCACCAAAGACCCTTCTCAATTATTCAAAATTAATTTTCAACCCATATTCAATGGTCTTCGAAAAGATCTGAGAGAGTGGCAGGGGAAGAAATTTTCATGGGTTGGTAGAATTAATATTGTTAAGATGAACGTGTTGCCCCGTGTCTTGTACCTTTTGCAAACCCTTCCGATACACATACCATACAAGTGGTTCTCAAACCTAACCTGCGTAATCAAGAACTTTGTGTGGGGGGGGAAGGAAACCTCGCTTTAAACACGATACTCTATTTAGACGGAAACATCTGGGTGGGCTCCAACTCCCTCATTTTGAGTCCTATTATGATGCTGTTATGCTCGGTAGAATACTTGATTGGACAAGAGCTAAAGCTGACAAACAATGGGTTGCAATAGAGGAGTGGTCTCTCGGGCATTGTTCGAGGACCTGTCCCTGGCTCATGAACCTTCCAAATTTACAACACCCGGTAATAAAACCTACTCTGAGGTGCTGGACTAAACTCCGAAAATTTAAATATATCTCCTCGGTCATTTCGCCTTTGACCCCATTGTTTGACAATCAGTCTTTTCCTCCTGGGATCAGAGAAAAAGAATTTAAAGCTTGGTCTAGGGCAGGAATTCTTCGTGCAGGTCAGCTGGTGGGTCCGTCGGGTGTACATACCTTTGAGTATCTGCAGGCAAAATGGAGCCTGCCCAATGTGGATCTTTGGCATTATCTGCAACTCAAACACTTTTTAAGTACTGAAAAATTGCGGCTAGGGGTTAAAAGGGAATTGACATCATTTGAAACTATGTGTATTTCCCCTTTGAGTCCTGAACATACCCTTTCTGGGATTTACACAATTCTGATTGAGAACCGCTTCTCCTCTTTGCCAAAATTTACCACAGATTGGGAAAGAGATTTGGGGAGTCGAATACAAGAAAGACATTGGAATAATATCTTTCAAGCCACCAAGGCTAGTTCTCTTAGTGTAACAGTGTTTGAGACACAATATAAGGTCCTCTCCAGATGGTATCGGTGTCCTAATGTCCTTGCTAAAATGTACCCTGGGAACTCTAACTTATGTTGGAGATGTGGCTCAGGTGTCGGGACGCCGCTACACATCTGGTGGGAATGCTCACTTTTGAGACCTTTCTGGGACGGTGTCATAACGACTTCAAAAGAAATCCTAAAAACAGAAGTTCCAGTTGACCCAGGTTTTTGGTTACTAAACCAGACAAAGTCTTCGATATAAATATACAAAAATCCTTGCTAAAAAACTTAAATAGCGCCGCGAAGGTGGTAATTCCAGTTCACTGGAGATCCTCCTCTCCTCCAACCCTGAAGGAGTGGCTTACCCGCATCGAGTCCTATAGATATATGGATGACTTGATTCTTAGCTCATCCGATAAGTTTACAGAATATTGCTCCATTTGGTTTAGATGGTTAGAATTCCAGGGGTCCGCAAGATACGCTGCCTTAGTTAAATAAACCCTCTTTCTGCTATTCCATAGAATTGTATCTAGTGCTCATTTTGGAATGGAACTGTGCTCCTAGATCCCTTCCCCTATCCCCTCATTCCCTCCTCCCATTTTTCTTTCCACTCTGTTTTATAATTTCCCTCTCTCATCCCCCCTTTCTATTCCCTCTTGCTCTCTTTTCTCTTTCTTCACAACATTTAAGCAATACTAAGGTATTTTCGGGACAAGCACAATGGGACTATTCCACTCACTAGTGGACTCTTCAATCACATCTAACTGGAGCATCTTATTGACCTCCTTTCTCACGTCCACCCGTCTGGCTTCTGGAATACGATATGGCTTCTGCTTTACAATGACTCCTGGCGCAGTGACAATGTCGTGTTCGATTAAGGTAGTGCGCCGGCAAATCATTTCTTCAGCCTGTTTTCTCTGCTGAATGGACAAAGCTGGCTCTATGGGCACTTCAGACTTTTCAATGGCAGTATTCACTACCTGAGGAGAGGTTTCCTCATCATGCCAAGGTTTAAGGAGGTTAACATGATATATTTGCTCCTCCCTTCTCCTACCTAACTGGCGGACTCTGTAATTGACAGGACCGACAGCCTCTAGAACTTCATATGGACCCTGCCAATGGGCGAAAAGTTTGCTTTCCTGGGTGGGAACCAGGACTAGGACCTTGTCCCCAGGCTTGAAAGATCGAACAACAGCACTTTATCATAACTTTTCCTCTGTTGTTCCTGAGCCTCTTTTACATGTTGCTGCACAATGGGCCCTATCTTTCCTAGCCTCTCATACATTTGGGACACAAATTGGACCAGATTTGGCTTCCTGGGACCTTGTTGCTCCCACCCTTCTTTTAACATATCCAAGATACCCCTGGGCTGTCTCCCAAACAATAACTCAAAGGGACTAAACCCTGTTGAAGCTTGAGGTACCTCACGGATGGCAAACATCAAATAGGGAGTAAGAGTGTCCCAATCTTTTTTTTCTTGAGAGACTGCTTTCCTGAGCATGTGCTTTAATGTGCGGTTAAAGCGTTCCACCAAGCCATCTGTTTGTGGATGGTACACAGAGGTGTGAAGCTCCGTAACCCCTAGCAACTGGCACATGTCCTTCATCAGTTTAGACATGAATGGAGTACCCTGATCTGTGACAATTTCTTTGGGTATTCCCAAGCGTGTAAACATCAATACAAGTTCCTTAGCTATGGTGCTGGACAGTCCATGGGTTCCGGTAGTTTAGGATACTCTGCCTTAAAGTGGCCTGGCTCACCACATTCAAAACACTTCAGATTAGACAGCTTTGCACCTGGCCCTCTGTCCGTAGCAGTTTTGCCATTGGGCCCTGTAGCAAGGATTGTCAAGCCTGGCTTTTGGCGTGGCAGCGGCTTTGGCACAAATGCAGGTTCTTTAGTCATTTGCTGTAGCGCACAAAACCTTTCTACCACGGCGGAAAGCTCTTCATAAGTTTGTGGGTCTGATTGCAGAACCCACATTTGCAAATCGCGGTTCAGCCCCCGGATGCAGTGATCTATCGACAGAACTTCAATAATCCGAGAAGGCGAATTCTCCTCAGGCTGCAGCCATTTCATGAAAATATTAGAAAGCTCAGCCACTTGCGCTCTGACCGGTTTTTCTTTATCATAGCGCCATTGGTGATAGCGCTGGGCTCGGCCTGGCCCGGAAACTAAAATGCAAGCCAATATCTCAGACTTTAGGCACAGATAATCAGAGGCCCGTTCCTCATCTAGATCCATATAGGCTCGCTGAGCTTCACCAGTCAGATATGGCGCCAGCCTCTCAGCCCAATCTTTAGGAGGCCATTTTGCCCTTTTTGCAAGTCTCTCAAAGGACACCTGGGGGTAAATGTATGAATCTCCGGATTCTTCATCTCCGGCGTGTTCAGCCTCTTCAGCGCTTAAATTTAAAGCGGCGCTGCATTGTAAAAGGAAACTTCCCTTTACAATGCAGCGCCGCTTTAAATTTAAGCGCTGAAGAGGCTGAACACGCCGGAGATGAAGAATCCGGAGATTCATACATTTACCCCCAGATATGCTTCTATGTCATCACCTGGCGACATTTTCTGGAGAACAGGACCAAGTGGTTCATTTCTCTCATGCCTCACCTGGCTTAACTCTTCTCTTAAGAGCCTTGTGTTTTCCACCTGTGCCTCAGCAACTCGTAGCATCTGAGCTTGCTGCTGTTGCTGCGCAGCGGCCACATTCACGAGGGTTCTCAGTACTTCCTCCATGTTGACGTCTGTGCGGGTTGGGTAGCGGAAACTTGCTTCCCGGAGTATCCCACTCCTGACACCACTTGTGGCAAGAGCCCGCTACTGCAGAAGTACACGCGAACAACTTCTTCCTTCTTATGGTTCTTTATTTTTAGGATGGTAAATGTTTTGACACCGTATACTTTCACAGCAATTATGGAGACCCTAAACGCTAGCTATACATAGACCAGCTCTCTCGCAGGACCAGCCAGCTTTCCCAGCGTTGGCCTTCATGAACAAATGGCACAAACAAGCTGTTATACATGATACTCCTTCCCTAACCTTAGCTTGATGGACAGGTGACACACCCACCTTCTCTTTAAGAGAAAACGCCCATCATTGGCTCTGTTTCAACTAACAGACACACCCTGTCTGTTTGCTGAGAGGAAGCAGCTTTTAAATCATGTAAGTTAACCAACTTTAAACTACACATAAGTCTTTACTTGGTTTAACCTGTATCTAGGTGCATAACTGCGCCAATGTCTTACTCTGCTTGTAGGTTTTCTTTGCATATTGTCAGATAAATGCCTCCCTTTGTTACAATATATATATATATATATATATATATATATATATATATATATATGTATATATATATATATATATATATGTATATATATATAAAATTGTACAAATAGGGAAGCGCTGGAAATATAGCAATATTACAATTTATTAAAATGGTATGTCACATTAAAAACCAATATAGGTAAGTATACAGTAAAACATCAAGGAATACATTCATTTGTAATGAATTGACCCTCAGCTTGGAGTAGTCAATTATAACGGCATTGAAACCAGGTTGGTCAGCGTCCAAAAAATGAACTAATAGGGATATGGGTTAATGACCTCATACATGATATTATATATGTAAATTTTGATGAGTTGGTGATAAATTTTGATGAAAAATTTATAGGAGCGCATAACATAATCAGATCCATTAAATGGACATCCTGTGATCACATATAAAAGCTTATTGAAAAGCAGAAAATGAACAGTCCACACATTCCAGTAATTGGCTTCAGAAATCTTCGTGTCAATATATGGTTAATAAGACATAATAGTATTTCATCAGAGATGAAACCGTCAGTTGTGACGGAGAAACGCGTCAGTGGACCCTACTTCCGGAAATCCGACCTTACAGTGAGAGGATCGTGAGCGGCATACAAACTTCACTGCATCCGCTCTCCGGGATCATAGGCTGCTGCAGCGTATGTGTGCACACAGAAGACACCTGCAAGCTAAGTTTATGGTTATTCCTAATACAAGCTTGATGTCCATAGGACTGATCTGTTAGAAGTTGGATGTGCTACTTGTCCGCTAATCAATCCATTACTACCTATTTGGATACTATTGTGCCTTAACCATATATTGACACGAAGATTTCTGAATCCAATTACTGGAATGTGTGGACTGTTCATTTTCTGCTTTTATATTTTATATTGCTATTTTATTTATGCGTGTCTCTGGTCTTAAGTAGGGGGGTTCCTTAGTCTCCATCTGGTGTTGCTCATTCCAACAACATTAGCTGAAGATCCTACTGAACCCTTAGTAAAGTTAAAGTTAAAAATGTATTTACAGACAAGACACATAATTCTGTACACACATTCTAGCAGGATAAAGTGGTGTGACGTAACTATCTCTTTTCCAAGCAGGTACCCAACATTCCAAGATCCGGCCAAGCAGCAACTGAGCTTAAGACACCAGCAGCAGCAACAGGTAGTAAAAGCTGCAAAAACAAGTAGGAGAGCACAGCACAGTTTTGGAGAATGGTTGTCAAGGATCAATGTAGAAATACAGCTAAGGAGCCATGGGTAGGTGAAAAAACAAACAATGTTTATTGCTGGAGAGTATGAACAGTTGATGACATAATAGCTTGCAGAATTTACCAGATATACAGCAGTTGCAGGTAAATGGGAGCTGAGGAAATATTCCAGGCAGCATGCACAGGGAAATGCACAGATAAGTCCCAGGTTCACATAAGGAATAGGTCAGCAGATTGTATGTTGAGATAGATCTCCAGCAGCATAAATCCAGGAGCACAAACAGGAGGAAGTGACCACAGAGAATAACCTCAGGATGAGACAACAGGATGAGACAACAATAACCAGCAAAGACTGCTGGGAGAGACAGATTTAAGAAGAGACACATCCAGGTGCAAGGAATAATTACAGGGCAGGTTAACCCCTGATGCAAACAAGTAAAGCACAATAGCAGCACCTCTGGTGAATAGAGGTACTGCTGCAACACATAAAAGAAACAAATAATAAAGTCCAAGGGCTAGATTTACTAAGCTGCGGGTTTGAAAAAGTGGGGATGTTGCCTATAGCAACCAATCAGATTCTAGCTGTCATTTTGTAGAAGGTACTAAATAAATGAAAGCTAGAATCTGATTGGTTGCTATAGGCAACAGCCCCACTTTTTCAAACCCGCAGCTTAGTAAATCTAGCCCCAAGAGTCCAGGAGGCATGTCGTTACAGTACCCCCTCCCTTAAGGGCGGATTCCAGACGCCTAAATCACCAAAAGTGTTTGAAAGTGTCAGAGTCATAGTCCACTATTAGGCATGTAGTGGAGAAATCCTCATCCATGGACAGAGAAGGTACGGGAACCATGTCCAAGGAATGCAGGAATCCCGAAGTCACACCTCTCTTCTTTTTACCTTTCTTTTTCTTTGCTTTCCTTTTAGAGACACAGGATTGCTCAAACTGAATAGAACATGCAGGTAGCCTCAAGGGTTGGGCAACTAGAGACAACGAAGTTGGCACCGTAGACATGCAGGGAGTACGACCGACAAGTGCTGGAGAAAATTCCTTGATCACTGCATCTGTAAAAAGCTGTAAATCAGACAAGATGGGATCTTTGGTTTCAATGAAGGAGCTTGCCCATTCCAGAGCTTTACCTGAAAAGTTAGATAACAGGTAAAATACTTGCTTTCGTTGGGTATCAAGGAGGTCGGGTACAGAGGGAAAATAAGAAATACAAAATTTAATAAGAGCATTAAATTGCTGAATACCACTATTAAAGGTAGGTGGTCGGAAGTCTGGAACAGAGGATGAATTAGCACGAGACTTGTCCAGCTCAAGTTGAACATATGTCCCTGGGGACTCAGGCAGGACACCTTTGGCAGAAGACAACCCGGACTGGGTGGATGACTTGACAGGGAGCCTGGATTGGGCAGAAGGCTTGGCAGGAGGCCCGGATTGGGCGGAAGGCTTGGCAGCAGGCCCGGACTGGGCGGCAGACTTGGCAGCAGGCCCGGACTGGGTGGCAGACTTGGCAGCAGGCCCGGACTGGGTGGCAGACTTGGCAGCAGGCCCAGACGGGGCGGCAGGCTTGGCAGCAGGCCCGGACTGGGCGGCAGGCTCGGCAGGGACAGCACTGAGAGAAGCCTTGGGGCAGACAACACTGTGAGAAGCCTCTGGGCAGACAGCACTGTGAGAAGCCTCGGGGTAGGCAGCACTGTGAGAAGCCACGGGGCAGACAGCACTGTGAGAAGCCACGGGGCAGACAGCACTGTGAGAAGCCACAGAGCAGGCAGCGCTGTGAGAAGCCTCAAAGCAGACAGCACCAAGTGGTAACTCGGGCTAAACCTCATAGAGTGGCAACTCGGGCTGAACCGCATGGACAGGCAACTCGGGCTGAACCGCATGGACAGGCAACTCGGGCTGAACCGCATGGACAGGCAACTCGGGCTGAACCGCATGGACAGGCAACTCGGGCTGAACCGCATGGACAGGCAACTCGGGCTGAACCGCATGGACAGGCAACTCGGGCTGAACCGCATGGACAGGCAACTCGGGCTGAACCGCATGGACAGGCAACTCGGGCTGAACCGCATAGACAGGCAACTCGGGCTGAACCGCATAGACAGGCAACTCGGGCTGAACCGCATAGACAGGAAACTCTTCTGGAGCAGACTGGAGGGACAGGACCCCCTCAGGAGCAGGCTTTAAGGGCAGCGCCCCCTCTGGAGCAGGCTTTAAGGGCAGCGCCCCCTCTGGAGCAGGCAGTAGCTCAGGAAGAGAGACAGCGGCTGACGACTCGGAACTGGAGACGGCGGCTGAAGACTCGGAACTGGAGACGGCGGCTGAAGACTCGGAACTGGAGACGGCGGCTAAAGACTCGGAACTGGAGATGGCGGCTGAAGACTCGGAACTTGAGACGGCGGCTGAAGACTCGGAACTTGAGACAGCGGCTGGAGACTCGGAACAGGACACCGTGGCAGCAGACTCAGGACCGGACGCAGTGGCAGCAGACTCAGGACCGGACGCAGTGGCAGCAGACTCAGGACCGGACGCAGTGGCAGCAGACTCAGGACCGGACGCAGTGGCAGCAGACTCAGGACCGGACGCAGTGGCAGCAGACTCAGGACCGGACGCAGTGGCAGCAGACTCAGAGCTGGAGGCAGAGGCTGGGACCTCAGGGCTGGAGGCAAATGCTGGGACCTCAGGGCTGGAGGCAGAGGCTGGCACCTCGGAACAGGAGGCAGAGGCAGGCACCTCAGAACAGGAGACAGAGGCTGGCACCTCGGAACAGGAGACAGAGGCTGGCACCTCGGAACAGGAGACAGAGGCTGGCACCTCGGAACAGAAGACAGAGGCTGTTGGCGCCTCAGGACAGGCGGCTGGAGCCTCAGGGCAGGCGGCTGGAGCTGGCAGATTGTGTCTCTTCCCAGAGAACAGAAATGGTGGAGCATAAAAAAATTTGGAATGCCGAGTGGAAACAACAGGGGATGGTTCAGTAAGCTGACGTGGTCTACAGATAGGACAGTCCTGCAAGAAATGTGCAATGCTGGCACAGTAGAGACACAACTTGTTTGTTATTCTGCGTTGTCGCTCCTCTTCGGTCAGATGAGGGCGTGGACCACCTGTGAACCGGGAATTAGCCACCCCATAGTTCTTACTAAACAGCAAATTTGTAGAAGCACAATTAAGAGGTGCTGTTTGCACAGGTTCAGCAGCAGTAAAGGTGGATTAAGACAGACCAGCAGCTTCTGTATTAGAAGAGACATAATCAGACAGTCTCCTGAGAGGGTCCACAAGTAAAGAGGAAAATCTAGCAAGCTGAGAACGTAGCAAGATAATGTCCATCTGTAAAGTTTGTAGCAGTGGCAATTCCAAGATTGGTGAAACAGACATGTTGCAAAAAACAAATGAAAAATTGATTGCAGAAAAAAGGTTTTGTGGTCTGGTTATACTGTCACGGATCAATGTAGAAATACAGCTAAGGAGCCAAGGATAAGTGAAAAAACAAACAATGTTTATTGCTGGAGAGTATGAACAGTTGATGACATAATAGCTTCCAGAATTTACCAGATATACAGCAGTTGCAGGTAAATGGGAGCTGAGGAAAGGGAAATGCACAGATAAGTCCCAGGTTCACATAAGGAACAAGTCAGCAGATTGTATGTTGAGATAGATCTCCAGCAGCATAAATCCAGGAGCACAAACAGGAGGAAGTGACCACAGAGAATAACCTCAGGATGAGACAACAGGATGGGACAACAATAACCAGCAAAGACTGCTGGGAGAGACAGATTTAAGAAGGAACACACCCAGGTGCAAGGAATAATTACAGGCCAGGTTAACCCCTGATACAAACAAGTAAAGCACAATAGCAGCACCTCTGGTGAATAGAGGTACTGCTGAAACACATAAAAGAAACAAATAATAAAGTCCAAGAGTCCAGGAGGCAGGTCGTTACAATGGTTTTGTGCTTGTAGAGGGCTAGGGATGTCCCCATTGTAGGATGAATATGCCTCTCCGGTGGTGCACTGCCACTGAGAAGCAGCACCTACTCTCACCAAGATGCCGGCAGGTATCTGGCGCACCAAATATCTTGTTTATTCAAGGGTCTGAATAACAACATGCTATATGCAGAAAAAAAAAGAACGAATAACAATTCTCAGCATGTTAAAATCAGTAACTCCCATTTTATCTTATTGTATTAAAAGCAAACTGTATTTCTATACCATACCAAATAACTAGCAATGTCTCATCTAATGCATCTACTATGTTGCCTTAACACGTATGGACTGGTCTCAATCTCTTACAGTAATCAACATTGTCTGTCCTTTATCTCATCCACACTCAAGGCCTGATTTATCAAGGCATGTATCTATTGATATTGAGAGCACAACGAGTTTCGTTTCTTTAAAGAAACTTCATCAGGAGGAAAGCAATGATGTTGTTGTTAAGTAGGATTAAATAATGCGCGTCACCATCTTGCACATGAAAACTAAGAGCCTTGGACTACTGCGCATGTGCATACCTGCGTGTATCATGAAGCAGTGTCTGGGCAAAGGAGCAATAATCTCGAGGTTAAGAGCTATTAAAAACTTTCACTAACTTATCTAACAGAGTGCTGTTAACGCTATTTTCACAAAAGCGGACCAAATATATTTTTCTAATAACAGTGGCCATGTTTAAAAAGGGCAAGATTTTAATATAACGCCCACGACATGAACACATTGAACCTTGATAACATATAACATAAAAACAATCAACAATATTAATCATAAAGATTAAAATACAGTTATGCACATCTTTAAAAATAATTATGTATAAAAGGGGTTTTATATATATATATATATATATATATATATATATATATATATACATATATAATCAATAAAATCCCCATTTGAGGTGTAGAGCTGAAACACCTTATTATTAATGCAAATGAATCTAAGTGATGTATAATCACTAAAATCAATAACATAAAATCGTAAAATCTACAGAGAACCAAATGGCATAAAACCTCTAATTATGAAAATATATAAACTTATAAATACACCAAATGTCACAAATTCACATGACACTAAATATCATAAAAGCTGCAGAGAACTAAAATGACATAAAATGACATAGCAATAATAATAATAATAATAATTGAGTACAATCAGTCAAAAAAAGGGTCCATCTCATAACTTTCATTCATCCCCTTTGGGGAAAAGGTCCCAAGTTCATAAATCCAATACTTTTCTCTTTGTGAAAGTTTCTTCTGTATGGCTCCAACCCTTGATCCAAGTTTGACCTATTCAATAGCTTTAAAGGTCAAATGTTATGGATCCGATTTGTGTTTTTGGATAAAGTGCTTGGATACTGAGTGGCTTTCGATTTTGTCCTTGATATTCCTAACATGCTCTTGTATCCGAAGCTTCAAGGGTCAGTTCGTCTTCCCTACATATTTTATGCCACAGGAACATTCTAACAGATATATGACTGATGTTGTCAAGCAGTTCATAAGCTGCTTGATTTCAAATTCCCTGCTATTATTGTGATTAAGGAATGTTTTCTTAGTTGAATTAACATATCTACACACATTGCAGTGACTGCATTTAACAAAGCCCTTCAGGTCTAAAAATGTAGTATTTGTGTTCTTTATTTCTGTTAACATGCTGGGGGCCAGGGTGTCCTTCAAGTTTCTATTTTTCCTAAAGATGACTATTGGTTAATCTTGGAGAATGGTTGTTAGTATTGGATCCCTTGCTTACAATTTGTAGATCTAATTCTGGACTCCCCACTACTATATTGGGCAATAAAGGAGACCTCATCTTTCTTGTTTTCTTTCTTTGAATATTTTAGTAAATCTGATTCTATTGATTGCCCCAGTCAACAAAGTATCTGGGTATCCCGTTTCTAAATCTATCGTCATAAATAGATAGCTGTACTCTGCAGTGGGTGTCATCAGTAAAATTCCTTTTTATTCTATAAAATTAGGAAAAGGGTATGTTAGCTTTCCACTGCTTTACATGGCCACTATCAAAGTGGAGGTAACTATTTGTGTCCACCAGTTTTATATAATCCTTGGTGGTCACTGTGTTGCCTGTTCCCATTACGGACTGGTCTCAATCTCTTACAGTAATAAACATGGTCTGCCCTTTATCTCACCCCCACTCAGTACCTGATTTTGAGTTAGGAGCAAAGCAAAGAAAAGGAGTAACTTTGCACTTGGGCAAAACCATGTTGCATTAGAGAGAAGGTAAATTTAAAATGTAGGGACAGATTTATAGTTGGGATACAGCATGTCATAGATCAACTTTAATTTCAGTGTAAAAATAAAGCTACCAAGTATTTGTGTGCTACATGACAAAACAGACAGTATTTTCCTTGCATGCAAAAAAATAAGTAAATTTGTGCCCCTTGCATTGTAACATGGTTTGTTCAGTTGCAAAGTTGCTCCTTTCTTTGTTTTGCTCCTAACTCAAAATCAGACCCTCAGTGTGTGATAAAGACATAACAACGTGCTGTAGTTCAGAGACCGGGATCTAAATGATATTTCCATCTTTCTGTCTCTCTTATACAATAGTCCAATAACTGTAACCTCTGGCTGCTACATTGCATCATTCTGTAATCTGTAGAAACATCTTCAGACTTGGTCTTCCATTTCCAACAGGTCCGGTTCTTGTTTCTCTAACCACAATCGGTTAATTAGCCTAAAAGAGAGAAAGATATGACATTGGCAGTGCCGTAACTAGAAATTTTGGTGCCCTGGGCGAGCCAGGGCACCGGCGCCCCCCCATCTAAGTGGGAGTGGCATTTGCCAAGTGGGTGTGGCCAACCTAATGTGTGGGTGTGGCTAGCACTTTACTGAAAAAAATTCTTATATATATATATATATATGCACTTAATTACATAAACTGTAGTGGGCATGATTTTAAGGGGGGTTGGAATCCTTTTAATATTATGAATTTACTTCATATAATAGAGAGAGAGAGATGATGTGACCTGCTGTGAAGTGTTATGTTATATCATCCTTGCCAGTGAAAGTACATCACACAACTTGTTTTGTTGAAAATGTAAACTTGTATATTATTAGTAATAATGTCGCCGTTACTGTAAACTATAAAAGGATATTAGAAACCACCTGGGAGTTCTGTCCCCTTATACGGCCTGTACCCTAGTTCTGTATATTAGAGACGGAGGTACAGTATATTCTGTGCTCTCATCTGGTGTTGTCTCCTCATTCACTAAGTTCTAGATAATGAGCCACATCATCTGGCGTCAGCACATTATCGTCAGCGGCAGACAGGGAGGCAGAAGCTGCGTGGTTAAACATTAATGTATTCGGAGGAGTCTTTCTCTTACTGAAGTAGTACTGAGAGATAAGTTCCGCAGTGGAACGGCTCCAGCATCCCGGCAGCTCGTCCCCCCTCCACAACCAGCGGCTCCAGAGTCCTGTATGTACTCCGCAGTCCGCGCTGATCCCCTTCACACTGACCGCAGGCAGCACTTCCGGAGTCCACGTCTCCATAGCAACCGGCTACAGCGGTCGGAGCGGACCAAACCTGGTTACTCTGCGAAGTGATGAAGAGTGGAGGAGAACACGAGAGGCAGACATCCAGCTGTCACTGACCGGTCACTGCCTCTTATTACACAGTGTGGCCGGGGGGGTCACATTATGGGATTGGGGCAGGTAGCAGGACGGCACCGCCCGCACCACCCTCGTTACGGCTCTGGACATTGGAATCACCATTCAGCAGATGTAAATACATCACAGTGAGAATATAAAGAGGCCGCCTCTATCGCTGCATGCTGTTACATGAGACTGCTTCTATCGCTCCTAATATGCAAAATAATGTATCACTACAAGAGAATCTGATTCACATAAGATTCTGCAAATAAGTAATGCCCACTGGAGAATCAGGCCAATCACAATGCGTGAAATGTAAAGAAGCCAATCAGCAACAACAACTGTCACATGTATATAATTTATATGTCCGCTGGAATTAATAGCGGCATAGAAATTTAGTTCAATATATTAAAGTTTTGGATCTGCTATATTATTTGTTGGTTAAGGTGATATATTTCTATGTATATGGAACAAATATATCAAGGAATTTGTGCGATAGACATATATGGTTAAGTAACTGTTAATTTGTCCAATTGGGATAGAAGATTGTTTTGTACAATGTTTTTCTTTAGATGTTTGAAGATAGAAAATAAGTTGAGCCTGCAGTTTTAGTTGTGGCCCTTGACAAATATTAATAGGCACACTGAGACTGATTAATTATTTGAATATATACACCTATATTCATGGAGAGATGAGAGGGTTAACTGAGGTTTTGTCCACTGGAACCAGTAGCGGTATAGAAATATGGTTAAATAAATTGGCGGTAAATAGGTAATGTCCATGATGTAGCCTAAATGAATTATATGGTGGATATAAAACTAATGAATGAGTTCCCGTATAAATATTTCAAACTGAAAAAGGTAATGGTCATAACTTATTCAGAATCGCCATAGAGACACTTATGGAGAGCGATTTTATAAACATACTGTTGTCTTGATATAAGTTTCCATATATGAAAGAGATGTTTCTTGTATATTTAAATGTTTGTAATTGCTGATAAGTAAATAGAGTGATATCTATTAATGTACAAAAGATATTTGACAAGTGTGTGATAATTCCAAGTTGTTCTATATAAGGTAGCCTGTCTCATTAGGATCCACCCTCCCGACGAAGTCCCACGTGACGAAACGCGTAGAGGATCTGGATGAGAATTACCTACTGTGAGGTTTACTCCGAATTGATTAATAAGAGTAATCCTGTGATTTTATGTACATGCTCGTTATCTGAGGACTTCTGGTGCATGCAATACTTTTATACAATTTTACCAATAAAAGTTATAGTTAATGCACAATGGAAGCGCCCCTGTTCATTCCTATTCTAGAATCTGTATTTGCCCGTGGAGACCGGGTTGAAAAGGGGAAGATGCGCGGATAAGTATCTACTAGTGAGAGAAAGACCGTGAAAAGATCATTACCACGGACATTGCACAGTATGCTTATATATTATGGATGTTACTTTATGAACTGTTTTAAGGATTGATCTTTGTGCGCACTATATACTTGTTGTTCTTATATATATATATATAACTTGCATAGTCTATTTGTATTTCTGTGGTGATGAACATTTCCAAATGCATAATGATTCATTCACAGACACCTACACTGATCCATTTTACAGAAGTCACAGTACACAGTAACTCCTGTAGAAATAAATACTGAGGACATGAGGGAGAGTAATGTTTAACAAAATGACAGAAGGTGACACCAGAGTCCATGCTTAGTAGGCTTTAGTATAACAGCGAGAGTATGTGGAAGATGGAGAATGGGATATAACATGCAGTATAAGAATCTAACCCTATGAAGGAATGTTTGTAAACGAGCCGTGAACAAGCAGACCAGCGAAACGCGCATCGGTTTTGCTGGTCACATCTCAGTTACCACTACCCGAATCTCAATGTAGTCCCAATATCTATCTTTTAGGAATAGACAGATTCATGTCACATATTTGTACAATTTGTAAAGTGCTATATAACACAGCATAAACTTAGGTCACTAACAAGGGGTTAAAATGCCCACGAGGAATCGCTATTCTAGCAAGAACCGTGGTTTTGGGATAGTAACATACGGAACCTGTGAGGTTTAGAGCAAGAAACGCTCGATATAGAATTTACAGTTTTTCTATTATGTACCCTGAGTTTAGCCGATTTTCTAAGGGATGAGAGGATGCAGTGTGATACAATCTATATATAGGATTGATAATTTGTAGCAATATATATTTTGTATCCATGCGCTTCTTGAGAACGGCAATCGTTCCTGTATTTCAATACAAAAGCGCTGCAAATAATCCGTATATATGAAACAAATGTGTACGCCTAAAAGGAATTATTAACCTAAGAGGCATTTTGGTATTAGGATTATAATCCTATAGAAACCTGGACAATTTGGAGCAGGATATGTTCTATATATAAAAAATATACTGCTTTCGGGGATCAATAGATCATTTGTGACACAACCCATGTACAGAATATTAATTTGCAACACCTTCTTCACTCCAGTGTTTCTTTAAGAATGGACATCGCTCATGCATTTGAGAATTATGCTACCATAATATTTGCACATGTAGATTAGTTCTTGTTATCGGGACAGAACTAATCTCAGAGTGTTAAACCCATCTGTCCTTTCTCTTTTTCTAACAGGCTTAATAATCATTAGATACACGCTGCTACAACTGAGATATAGTAGCAGTGGTAGGAGCCTCTTAACCAATTAATTTATAATCCTATCTACTGTGCACAATATAAACTATAGGATATAATTAATTATAGTGTCTCAACAAAATCTAGGGCATAACTCAGTACTGGTTTTGGAATCTGTACTAGTCTATTTATATTTAAGACAAATACAATATCTGGACTACATTTACATCCCATAAGGAATAAAAAATATTTTTGGATAGTAATCCATTAAATGGCCTTTATATGAATGGTGGATGTAGAGATTCATGAGATGTGACCAGCCTTTTAAATCACATTTTCACTTGTTTATTTTATTGGATATTTCGCTGTTTTTAGGAATAAAATATTAATAAAAGTTAAGTTTTATAATGATTAACCCCTAGTTGCTCAAACAAAATTTAATAACGGAGTGGGTAGTGCGTCCTATCAACTTTCTTTCCTCCTCCTTTTTTCTCCTATGAAGGAATGTGCCAGAATCCTTGTTATTATCATGATAATGATGGAGGGATATGAAAGAATCCAGAAAACAACAAATGAGGTAATAAAATGGTGGAATGATGAGAACATCAGTATTTCTAGCACCCCAAGCTAATGCTGACAAATGCTTATACATCTGTGTGAGGGATCTCTGAGAATGTAGGTAAACAGAGTAAGTTACTTAAGGAATAAGTGACATGAACTGAATGGTTTGCCAGGGCTAGTCTAGGAGACAGACTAAGTAACATTAGCTGGATGTACAGGGGTATGAATTATGAGCACAGTCATACATGTGTATAACACACATTCCATTTCTGACCTTAATAAGAGGAAGTTCTATGTACCTTATCTTATTTAGACTGTCAGATGTATACTTAAGTTCCTCAATGTAGCCATATTCATGGAAATGATTGACACTCAGATCCAGTTCTGTGAGATTTGTGTTGTTACTCAGTGACACCAGTAGTGGAGTTTCTTCATCTGTCATCCTGGTATTCTTGAGACTGCAAGATATGATATAAACACATTGTACACAATATAAAGGAGATACAAAATACTGTATGGGAACAGACCCACACTTGCAAGCCAGGATAAGACTTGTACACTAGCATACATCTACACTGAAACATAGGTTTTGGAATCAGATTTTTGCTTGTCTAATAAACTCCTTTTATTGAACACAGCTTTCCTGCTTCATTTTTATTAACAACAAGGTCAGACCACTACAGGAACCATGATGACCACTATAACTGAGGCATACAAGGAAAGACTGTATATTACCCCCTGCCTCCACATTACACCAATGGGGCTGATGTAGAGTCAGATGAAATTTACTCCAAAAGTATAGGGAAAATTAAGTCCAATATACTGAATTTTTGCAGCCCCCTCTCAACACTCCAATCTGGGTACTCCAGGGCAATGGCCACCGCAGGGTGGATCCCTCCCACCCATGTCTAAGAAATAGTGTTCCCCAAAATTATTTTCTCACAACTCACAAGCTCTGAACACTCATGGGTAACAGAAGTCCCTTGGATCTTAATACTGCAGATACCTTGTCACCAACAGTAGCCCTTTGCATGTTGTCCTTTCGGGTAAAGCAAAACACAGGACTGTCGAGGAAGGATTTAGTCATCTATAGTCATCTTCTTCTTCTCTGGACAGGTGGTACTGTTGTGCCCCATCTTGTAGTACACATAACATCTGTGGGTGTCCCTCAAAATTGGGTTTGCCCCACCCTCCCAGAAAATGAAAATGAAATATTAGATTACTTTTCGGAGGGTGAATAGGTTGCTCCTCCTGGCCGGCCCCCTTTCCAAGAAGACACAAAGTTAACTCTGCTATCTGCAGGTGCGCTAGTAATGATATATTTGTTAGCGAGTCTGCACGTCTCCTCAGATGATGCATATTCACGATCCATTACCAATTCATTCAGATCTGCTGGGTACAATGTGAGAAACTGCTCCTGGACCATCATATCTTTCAGACCCTCAAAGGTGTTGATTTGCATGCTATAACTCTTCTGTTGGCAAGTAGTGGATTTGGGCCACAAGTTCTGAATAGGTTTTAGGGGCACCATGCTTTAAACCCCATAACTTTTGTTGAAGTGTCTCAGGAATGATGTTAAAATGCTCCAGCGGGGTGATTTTGATAGCTTTATTATCCTTGTCCAGTGGGCAAATCTGCAAATGCCTCCAAGACTTTACCTATCAGTCCTGGGGATAAGTAATGTGCCTAGTGACTGTAAGTTTCCATTCCCTGCAGACAATTGTCCAGTCCCCCATGTTTTTCCAGAACAAGGAAATGCTCTAGATTGGGTCTAGCCACTCCAGCTTCTGGATGCTGGAGATTTTGGTAAGCCTTATCTGGTATCTTCTTCAGCCTCTACTTGTCTCTGCACCCACTTACTCTGCTGCATGCTCTGCAGCATGCATAGTAGCTTGGTGCTCCATAGCTTCTTGCTCTGTGTACAAGGGTGCTTATATACTGTGCTAATTTGATGAAAATCTGCTATTGCTATCTGAAAGCACGAGGGTCCAATGGTAAGGCAAATACATTAATTATGTAAATCTCATTAATATCGTAATGACCATTTAATACCTACCTTCATTATCACTCACAAAGGGTAGATTTTAGTTTAAACTCACTTCTTAGAAAGATATTTCAATTTCTGCTATATTTACTCTGATTCCCACAGTATAATACAGGGAATAATGCATATCATATCAAGAAAGGTTTTCCACAAAGTCTCATTTAAGTTAATATGTATTCGTATGAACAATATGCCCCTCCAAGCTTTTCAAGAGAATTGCCTACACTCGCCTCACACAATTTTTTACAGCAAACAACCTTCTGGATTCTCTTCAGTCAGGCTTTCATTCTCAACACTCCACAGAGACTGGGCTGACCAAGGTTGTCAATGATTTGGTCACAGCACAAACTAAAGGCAATTACTCTCTTTGAATTCTTCTTGATCTTTCTGCTGCATTTGACACTGTTAACCACTCTCTCCTCATAGAAACACTACAATCCCTAGGTCTTGAAGGCATTGTCCTATCCTGGTTTTCATCCTACCTATTTAATCGCTCTTTCAGTGTTCATTTCTCTGGATCCACCTCCGCTCCGCTTTCTTTATCAGTTGGAGTACCACAAGGCTCAGTCCTAGGTCCTCTGCTATTTTCTATCAACACCACTTTGCTTGGAAACTAATAAGCTCCTTTAGATTTCAGTATCATTTCTATGCGGATGATACACAAATTTATCTATCCTCTCCTGATGTCTCACCATCTCTGCTGCCTCGAGTTATTGACTTTCTTTCAGCCATTTCATCTTGAATGTCCTCTCGCCAACTCAAATGCAATCTTTCAAAAACAGAATTAATAATATTCCCGCCGAAAAACAGAAGCTTCCTGCCTGACATTTCTATTTCTGTTGATAACATGACCATAAATGCCATCCTGCAAACTCGCTGCCTAGGTGTAATCCTTGACTCACAACTATTGTTTATTCCCCACATCAACTCTATCTAAATCATGTTACAAACATCTAAAGAACATTTCCCGAATACGCACATATCTCACACAAGACACCGCAAAAACCTTAATTCATGCACTCATCATCTCCCGCATCGACTATTGCAATTCCCTCCTTACTGGTCTTCCCAAAATCAGGCTCAAACCACTACAATCTATATTGCATGCAGCGGCTAGATTGATTTTCCTTGCAAATTGTTGTTCCGCTGCTGAGCCCCTCTATCAGTCTCTACATTGGTTGCCTATTTTTCAATGAATCCAATATAAAATTCTTCTACTAACAACAAAATTGCACCGACATACATCTCCTCACTTGGCTCAAGATATCTCCCATCTCAACACCTCCGTTTTGCCCAAGATCTGCGTCTCTCTTCCACTCTCATCACATCCTTCCATTCCCGGTTGCAGGACTTTTTTCGGGCTGCAACCACTTTATGGAATTTCCATCCTCACACAATAAGACTTTCCTTTACTCTTCAAACCTTCAAGCGTTGTTTGAAAACCCACCTCTTCAGACAAGCTTACGATATTCCTCAAGCACCATCTCAATCTCCCTAGGTTACTCTATTACCACCCTCTACACAGCTAACCCAAGACAACAACCCTCTGACCAACATTGCTGTGTGACTGATCATACAGCCCACTCAATACTTTTACCTTTGCATTCTAGTTGAAAAAATATGCAATATGATGTAGCACTTTCCATTGTGTATCAAACTTCCATTGTCACATAAATTGTAATCTTGCGAGCAGGGCCCTCTTACCTCTCTGTCTCTATGTCTTACCCAGTATTGTTTTATTGCTGTTTGTTCCCAATTGTAAAGTGCTATGGAATTTGCTGGCGCTATATAAATAAATGTTGATGATGATGATGACAATGATGATGAGCAATAGGTATTTTCAGTAGCAGTCTTTATACATAATAACAGAGTGAAGAAAGAATAATATATTTTACCTGAAATACAATGCATTGCCTACTTCAACTGTTTTATCTATGTATAAATTATTATTTTTTATTATTTATTTATAAGGCACCACAGATTCCGCAGCGCTGGAATATATATATAGACGCAACTAACAAATGGATGAGGTAATACACATAAGTAACACAGATGAGTGTGAGTAATGCTATGGGGACTCACATGGAGTGCAGCAAAATAAATGACAGGACATACAAGAGAGTCAGAAACTGGACATACATGGGACAATAGGTAGAGAGGACCCTGCCCGTGAGAGCTTATTTTCTAGAGGGAGGGGTGGTGAGAGACAGTAGGACATAAATGTACCTTTCCTATCTGTGTATGAATGTATGTATGAATGTATCTCAGATTTTAGTGTATGTGTGTTTGTTTGTGAATACACACTATGAACAAAAGTATTTGGCCACACCTGTTAATTATTGAATTAAGGTGTTTCAATTAGACCTGTTGCCAGAGATGTATACAATCAAGCACCTAGCCATGAAGTCTCCATTTGCAAACATTTATGATAAAAAAATGGGTTGTTCTGAAGAGCTCAATGACTTCAAGCATGGTACTGTGATAAGATGCCACCTTTGCAATAAGACGGTTTTTGAAATTTCATCCATGCTGGATATTCCACCGTCAACTGTAAGTGATATTATTAGAAGGTGGAAGCGTTTAGGAACAACAGCAACTCAGCCACAAAGTGGAAGGCCACGTAAAATCACAGAGTGATGTCAACGACTGCTAAGGCGCATGGTGCACAAAAGTCACAAACGTTCTGCAGATTCCATAGCTGAAGAGTTCCGAACTTACACTGGCATTAATGTAAGTACACAAACTGTGTGGCGGGTGCTTAATGGAATGGAATTCCATGGCCGAGCAGCTTCATGCTCGGCCATGGAATTCCAAGTGTCGGAAGGAGTGGTATAAAGTACACCGACATTGGACTGTGGAGCAGTAAAAATGTGTCCTGTGGAGTGACAAATCACACTTCTCTGGCAGTCAGATGGGCAAGTCTAGGTTTGGTAGATGCCAGGAGAATGTTACCTGCCTGACTGCATGATGCCAACTGTGAAGTTTGGTGGAGGAGGGATAATGGTATGGGGCTGTTGTTCAGGGTTTGGGCTAGGCCCCTTATCTCCAGTGAAGGGCAATCGTAATGCTTCAGCATACCAGGTAATTTTGGAGAATGCTATGCTTCCAAATTTGTGGAAACAGTTTGGGAAAGGCTTGTTTCTATTCCAAAATGACTGTGCCCCATTGCACAAAGCAGGGACTACAAAGACATGGTTAGAAGAACTTGACTGGCCTGCACAAAGCCCTGACTTCAACCCCATCGAACACCTTTGGAATGAACTGGAACAGAAATTACGAGCCAAGCCTTCTCATCCAACATCAGTGCCTGACCTCATAAATGCTCAACAGAATGAATGGGCACAAATTCTTACAGAAAAAACCCTAACATCTTGGTGGAAAGCCTTCCAAGAAGAGAGGAAGCTGTCATCGTTGCAAAAGGGGGACCAACTCTATATTAAAGTATATGTATTTGAATAGAATGTAATTACAGTCCCTGTTGGTGTAATGGTCAAGCCTCTGAATACTTTTGTCCATATATATCAGAAGAAACAGAAATAGAAGAACTTGCATAATGTCTGATATGTGCTGTTGTGGCAAGTGGAAAATATGGATCCTTAAAACATGTCTAGTTCAGCCCCCAGTGTCCTCCTCCATGTGAGGGCTCTAGAAGTGGCATGTGCAGAAGCTAATGGGGGTCTATGCCAACCATTTATGACGTCCACTACACACCTTAAATTTGGTGGGGAATTCTTAAAAATGTAAAATTTTTTGCTGTACATCAATCGGACAGAAATGTACACACATATACATATGAAAACTGCCAATAATAGGGACAATATTTTATTACTATATCTTCTCTATGGGGTGAGTATTTAAGTTCGACACACAGTATGTCAAGGACATATGATTGTAAATACATAAACATATCTAGCTTAGTAGAAATTATGAACAATATTTCTTTGATATATACATTCCCTGTATGAAAAATAAAGTTGAAAGTGACCACACTATGTCTGCTGTGTTTAAAATCCTGATTTTACAGGCTGGTGGAGGAGCCATGCAATATATCTAAGTGTAAAAAAAAATCTCTCCATGACAGGATACTGGCCATAGCAGGGTGCCTGGATAGGGCAGATAAACAGGTGAGACTGTCAGAATATTTAATTTAACCCCTTTGTTTCTTGCCCTCAGTGCGTTCACATGTTACAGCATGTCATCTTCTACAATTTAACTCTTAATTGAAAAAGGAATAGGCTGCGCTTCCTCCAAATGTATGAAGCAGCCAAATGAGAACCTGAAAGTGTATGGGAGACCCCTAAACTCCCAACCAATAATGGATACGTATAGAAATAGACAGGTTCTGGGCGCTTGTAAAGGGAAGTGTAACAATTGATTATGGATACATATATAATGTGCTCCGGCCGGAACAAGACAATTTGAATGTTTAAAACAGTAGATAAACATACATATAATAACAGTGCCAAAAACAATACTAAAATAAATCGAGCTCTATTTGGTTGCAAATAGGGTTATAGAACATCTGGAAGATTTTAAAAATCTAGAAAGTTTGACTTCGACTAAAATACAAAGTATTGAAGAGGACATTATTGCCCTAAAAAGAAAGAAATTTCAGAGGAATCTCAAAGATCTAGAACATGGTTATCATGTATTACCAACAAATAGAGAATCACAATCTCACATACATGCACAATCTCAATATAAGAAATCAGGTGTAACACCTAATACACATGGCAGATTCAATCATACACCAAAGAAGAGATCTTATCGATTGAATGCATCTAGATCTCCTCTTATTAGGAATCCACCCAAATATAGAGCCATTAATAGGGTCTATAAACCATTAGACCAACGTAACTTAGGACCACCTATAGGTACTCCTAGGACTAAACAGGATAGACAGGACATAGCTGCCAAAGAGGGCTTTAAGAGTGGCATTAAGGAAGCGCGGCACCTTCTATCCCAGGACCAGTCAACACTGTTAGATAAACTCAAATGCATCGATCCACATCAGGGATCAATCGAACCTGAAGAACCCAATGCAGATGATCTCATTGAGCATATTTTAGAACTAGCCCAAGGAATCCAGCATACACCTCCGAGTCCAAAAAGATCAGAAAAAGAAAGGAAAGATCATCATCACGAGAGGCAAACGAGGAGGATCTAAGGGCAGTAGAGAGAGAAGGAGCAAGGCCCAAAACCAAAATACTGAAAAATCCATGGAATCCAATACAGAGCCCAACATAGGAGCTAGAGGTATATTTAATCTGAGTAGTCAAACACTAACTAAACCCCAAATGGATCTACTAAGTAAAGGCCTGAAATTTGCCCCCAATAGACCACTCAACAAGTTTGAGACTTACATAGACTTGCATAAATTTATTAGAAATCTCACACTCAAGAAGTTTTTCCTTGCCCATCCATCCATTTTAGGAACTAATCTGTCTAACAAAGATGACACCACCACTTTATATCATCACACTCAACTAAAACCTAAGTCTACCTTCTTTCCCACACACTGTAAGGGTCCATATTTAGAGACCTTCCAAAAATTAGTGGAGAATGATCTAGACTCAATATTCAGCCAAGGAACAGAATTTACAATATCACCAAATCAGAAAGAGGAGCTCTAAAAGATCTACAATCCAACAAAAATCTGGTCATCAAACCAGCAGATAAGGGGGGTGGAATCACCCTCCTGGATAAATCTTCATATCTTTTGGAGATAGAGAGCCAGCTAAACGATACCTCCACCTATAGAAAATTATTGGGGGATCCCACTCAGAAGTACAAAACAGAACTCACTGTACTTCTCAATAGAGCCCTCCAAAAAGGTATTTTGACCAAAGCAGAACATCAGTTTCTAAGTACCCAACATCCACGACTACCGGTTATATACTGTTTGCCCAAAATCCACAAATCCATCACTCACCCACCTGGCCAACCAATCATATCTGGGATTGATTCACTTACCACACATCTCTCCAGTTATATCGACACTTTTTTACAACCTGCAGTTATCACACAGAGGAGTTATCTCCGTGATACTGGCAATGTCCTACAGATTTTACAAAATACAGTTTGGCAAACTGGATATTTACTTATGACATGTGATGTTTGCTCACTATATACCATCATTGATCATGAGATAGGCTGTGAGCATGTCCAGCACATCCTTACAACAGAAACCAGTATCCCGACCGATCAGATACAGTTCATCATGCAAGCTATTGAATTTACATTACATCACAATTACTTTTGGTTCAATGGAGGATACTATGAGCAGGTTCGCGGGACTGTTCATGGCCCATTGGGAAAATCTCACCATCTGGCATAACAATCCATACAGTTCACACATTCTTGGATGGTATAGATACATTGACGATGTGCTATGTATATGGACCGGCAATGTGGACACACTCCAAGAATTTCTCAATTATCTTAATACGAACGATCTTAACCTCAAATTTACCGCTCAGATTAGTGATACCAGAGTTGAGTTTTTAGATTTGGACATTTCCATCGTCGATAATTGCATTCAAACTAAAACGTATCTGAAAACCCGTAGATTGCAATTCGTACATTCCAGCATCCAGTGGACATTTGAAAAGATGGCTCACTAATATACCAAAAGGACAGTTCTCTCGGATCAGACGTAATTGCTCTAATTTGGCACTATATGAGGAACAATCTGAGATTTTGAAAACTAGATTTCTCGAAAGAGAATATAATGATGTTGAAATACATAAAGCATTTGAACTAGTTAGAGATACGGACAGAGCTACCTTACTTCCACCAAAAGCAAATAAGGACATGACAAATCCCTTACCACCAGCCCTCATCACAAAATACAATTCCAATCACAAAGAACTTGTAAGGAAGCACTGGCATATATGACGAATGGATGACCATCTGATGGATATCCTTCCCGGACATCCAAGGATCATTTATAGAAAATCAGATTCGCTCAACACTAAGCTCGTCAAGTGCTGTATTCCAAAAACAACTGCAGAAAAATGGCAACAAAGCTGGCTGAAAGAGAACAGCGGGGGCATCTATTATTGCAATAGGTGCCACGCCTGTAAAACAACTAACCGTAAGGGAACGAAGCCCATTACCACCTTCCACTCTTATACCACAGGTGACCTCTTTCAGATCAAAACCAAAATCACCTGTGATACCATGGGTGTGGTTTATCTGCTGGAGTGCCCGTGTGGACTACAATATGTAGGGTGCACCATCCGGAAATTACATGTTAGAATCTCAGAGCACCTTCGCACATCACTAATCAGTCAGAGAATCACACTGTATCTTCTCATTTTCTTAAATATCATAATCATGACCACACTCAACTTCAGTTTTTAGGAATATATAAAGTTCACAAACCTTGGAGAGGTGGAGACTTCATTTCCCTTATTTCAAAAGAAGAAGCGAGATGGATTTTTAACCTTAAGACCTTGATCCCAAAAGGATTGAATGTGGATTTCGATCTGGGTTATTTTCTCCACTCCTAGCATATCCATCATATTTGTTCTTACATGTTTTTTGACACAATGGGAATTATATGCCAGCTACATCTTATCCCTGCTTTGTCCTGTGCATTCCATATTTATGCTCTAACATCTATGCATGCATATTTATTAATTTATTTATTTATGTATTTATTTATAAATGTCTGTATTTCTTTATTTATGTTCAAACATGTATTCCACTTGCACATCATATGTTTATCCCCTTTTTTCCTTTGTACTTCCACTATGTTTGATGGATTGTTGTGCAACCACCAGCACTCATCTCTAATCCGCTAATTACCCAATTACTCTATTGCCTTTTGGCTGATTGGCACATCCGGATTTCTTTAAAAACTGGCCAGGAAGACCAGTTGGACATTACTATCCCTGAGGAAGCCCACTGGCCACTGCCCCGGGCGAAACACGTTGGATATTGTCCCTCAACCCATTTCCATCTAACTCACTATCATGCTAGCATCTCATACCATCATGCGCTTACCCGCAGCGGGACTACCACCTTCCCTGTCTAACCTCAACTTTATGAGAAAGAGAGAGGCTTTGTTCGGGGATTAGGAGGATTACATTTGGATCATCACAACAGGCATCCTGTTGGGTGCCTGCACATCATTGGAGACATTTAGATGTTTATACATCATAATCCTAATACGGAGACAGCCCGCAGCGTGCACACGCTCATTTCAAGCGGGACTATTCAACTCTCAACAAGAAGGAGAGGAGTCTTTTTCGGGAACTAGGAGAATCCTTATTGTTCTTGTTTTTAACAATTGGCATCCTGTTGGGTGCTTCTCCACTATTGGATTTAGCGATCAGCTTGCATCTAACATTATCAATATAGATTCTGGGACCGATATCGAGTGTTTGTCCGCATTATGGACAGCCAGACATTCCCGCTTCATGTGAGTAACGGCTTCAGATTGTTATTATGCTTGCACTATTCATTAGCATTAACAACTTTTGATTTCTAATACTGGACATTACATCTCTCTTTTTTGCTTATACCAATTACATCATTATAAACTACAGTACTCAGATGCCATTATCGTACCATAGTACCAAGCATCTCTGTGGTATCATTATGCGGTTATAGATTGAACTGTACGACCATACGCATATGCTTAGAGTGCTCTGTGCCAATCAACATCGTTGGATACATATAAATTTCAATGATATCTGCTGATACATCTATTGTTGCATTGCATACTCTATTAGCTTCCAATTGAACCATAACCCTATTTGCAACCAAATAGAGCTCGATTTATTTTAGTATTGTTTTTGGCACTGTTATTATATGTATGTTTATCTACTGTTTTAAACATTCAAATTGTCTTGTTCCGGCCGGAGCACATTATATATGTATCCATAATAAATTGTTACACTTCCCTTTACAAGCGCCCAGAACCTGTCTATTTCTATACCTACAATTTAACTCTTGACCGTGTCCTAACGACACATTATCACACTTATTATCATTATATTAATTTAATCACTTCTATTATCATTTTAATTTATCTGCTTTCTTTGGTTATTTATTTATTTTGTACATTATTTCCATTTTATATTGATTCATAGATCACAATTAATTGAATATTAGATACTGTCTACAGTTTATGGTTATCATTGTCTCTACTCTCTACTTTATCTCACCCATTTTTTATTATGCACCCTATTCACCCAATTTATATCCCTTTTTTTCTACAGAAAGTTTTCTAAGCAGCCGGAAATACAACAGTATTAAAAACTGTATCCTAGGAGGCAACGATTAGATACCCCCGGCCTCCCTCCCTTCTATTCACTTGAGACATGAAGACGTGTTCTATCTTTTACCTTTCTCAAACATGCAATGTCATGTATACAGACCTCACCCAACCACACCCATCCACAATCACAACACACATCACATACAGTCGTCCCCTCCCTGGTTCATCCAAGATTTTTTTGGCATGACTGGCAGCTGAGAGGCCGGTGGCAGCTATTGTCCTAGGCCTCCACTCTATTGGGGGAAGTCAGTTAGCTAATAAAATCAGTCTTAGATGTTTAATTATATTTATAAGTTTATTCATATTCTTAAGTTATAATCAAAGTCAAAGTCATATGGGGTTCTAAGATATTTAGATTTTTAATAGGATGCTAACTGGATTTTTCTCCATGTATATAATTAATAAATGATCGTCCACTTTCCATCTACACAAGTGTCAGTGTCAGGTCTTGGTGAGGTACTAGTACAACATCAGGTGAGTGGACAAGAGTGGAATTGATGCTGCAGAGTCAAGTGGCTGGAGAGCAAGTAACAGACCAACAGGGATAGAGGTTAAACATCTGCCAACATTCGGTACAGATTCCTTCAGTTGGTTTAAAAGCAACACTTCCACATCCGTAATAAAGACCTTTTAATAATACAGTAACTTACAGAATCCCCCATCTCTCACACTCTGAAGTCACAGTTTGCCGCCTCCTTGTGAGGCTGCCTGATACTAAGAGGGCTTAATATACAAACAGCAATGATATGCTGTGAACCATCGCAACCAATCAGATGTTATGTTTTAGCAGTCTAATGAGTCAGAGTAATGAAATATATAATCTGCTTGGTTGCCATGGGTTACAGCACATCATTGTTACTTGCACCAAATTATTGAGTGAACCTCAACGACACAGTCTCATCTCAGTACAGCTCCAGTTCATAGCTCAAAACTTTCTATATATGTCTTACTACTTATAGATCTGTTATACTCACAGTAATTTCTCTATCTGGCATGTGGGACTGGACACAGCTGTCACCAAGTCAATGAAGCGAGGGCCAGCCAGATTATTATTAGAGAGGTCAAGTTTCCTCAGGGACTGGTTATTCTTTATTGCAGAGGCCAACTGGGAACAGGAACTGTCTGTCAGGTGAGTATAAGTTAAGCTGCAGAATAAAAAAAGTTATAAAGAGCCACAGATCTTAAATTATGGTATAATCAGAAAGAGTGTATATGTGCATTAAATCTGAAATGTATGACAGTGAGATCACATGACCAGGACACAGGTAATGTATTTGTAATACATATTTTTAACATTCAAATATTTGAAAAGTACAACCTAAAGGAGATGCAAAAATGTGATGATGGGTCTGCATAATAAGTTGGTGCTTTATAAGATAATAATAATAATAATAATAATAATAATAATAATAATAATAACAATAATGATAAAAAATTGCTTTCTTACCACTGTTGCCAGAAGTAACTCCTACTATGGAGCTTTATTGCTCTGTCCAACTCTCATTACCTTCAACATTCACCTCCCAAATTGCTCACACAAATCTATTATAACTTCTAATATAATACTCCCATCCTTACTACCCCCACCGTGAAATATCTTGTAACACTCCAATCATAACCTGACAGTCATTGAGCCCCAACATCACATTAATCACCCATATTTACTCTTACATTTTTTTCACCACCTTTCTAACCACTTTTTCCCATCACTGGAAGGAGAAAAAACAACTGAGTGCACAATCCTCTTTGTCATTGACGAGTGATATATACACACACTAGGGTAATTTTATCACAAGTCAATTAACTTAACAGAATGTTTTTGGACTGTGGGCGGAAACCCATGCAAACTCAAGGCAGCAATACTAAATACCGTGCAACACAATGACATCCATCTGTCTCAAACAAACAACTAAGCCCTTTATTTATAATTTGCTGTGGTGGATAGTAGATTACATAGTCACCTTTCCATGTAGTGGTTAAATGCTGTGTCAGATGTACAAATGATCACTGTCACTAATAATTTCAAAATAGAATAACATTACCTCTAGCAAAGTAAAAAAGTGACGTAGACATGAGGCAAAATATATTTAGACTAATATTGCGATAGAGTACCTGTTTCTAGACATGCTGATAGTTCAAGGATAACTGTGCAACATATCTATAATAACTATGGAGTGGTTGGGATTATTTTGGAATGAATTGGCACATCATTCCCACTTATAGAAGCACCAGATTCAAATATTAAACAGGTCTTCCATCTTCATATGTTTATGTAAAGCCCCAGTGAACACAACACAGCCTATATGAGATGATGTCACAGAAAGAACTACAATTCCCAACATCCTCTGTGACAATGCACTCCACCACTGTCTTGGGGACAAGGCAGCTTGAACAACATCTTGGGTAGATGAGTGCCTGAATAAAGAGGTAGAGAGAGAGGGGGGAGGAAATGAGAGAGACGAATAAAGAGAAAGAAAGAAAAAGAGAAAAGGAGAAAGATAGAGGAAGAAATAGAGAGAGTGAGTGAGAGAGAGAGAGAGAGAGAGGAGGGGCAGGGGGGCCGGGCCACTCAGTCTAACGCGGCTGCTCGGGCCAGTGGTACTGCAATATAACTACGTTCACTGTTCCTGCAGTATATAAGTCCAGTGGTACTGCAATATAACTACGTTCACTGTTCCTGCAGTATATAGGTCCATTGGTACTGCAATATAACTACGTTCACTGTTCCTGCAGTATATAAGTCCAGTGGTACTGCAATATAACTACGTTCACTGTTCCTGCAGTATATAGGTCCAGTGGTACTGCAATATAACTACATTCACTGTTCCTGCAGTATATAAGTCCATTGGTACTGCAATATAACTACGTTCACTGTTACTGAAGTATATCAGTCCATTGGTACTGCAATATAACTACGTTCACTGTTCCTGCAGGATATAAGTCCATTGGTACTGCAATATAACTACGTTCACTGTTACTGAAGTATATCAGTCCATTGGTACTGCATTATAACTATGTTCACTGTTCCTGCAGTATATAAGTAAATTGGTACTGCAATATAACTACGTTCACTGTTCCGGCAGGATATAAGTCCATTGGTACTGCAATATAACTACATTCACTGTTCCTGCAGTATATAAGTCCAGTGGTACTGCAATATAACTACGTTCACTGTTCCTGCAGTATATAAGTCCATTGGTACAGCAATATAACTACGTTCACTGTTCCTGCAGTATATAAGTCCATTGGTACTGCAATATAACTACGTTCACTGTTACTGAAGTATATCAGTCCATTGGTACTGCAATATAACTATGTTCACTGTTCCTGCAGTATATAAGTCAATTGGTACTGCAATATAACTACGTTCACTGTTCCTGCAGGATATAAGTCCATTGGTACTGCAATATAACTACGTTCACTGTTCCTGCAGTATATAAGTCCAATGGTACTGCAATATAACTACGTTCACTGTTCCTGCAGTATATAAGTCCAGTGGTACTGCAATATAACTACGTTCACTGTTCCTGCAGTATATAAGTCCATTGGTACTGCAATATAACTACGTTCACTGTTCCTGCAGGATATAAGTCCATTGGTACTGCAATATAACTACGTTCACTGTTACTGAAGTATATCAGTCCATTGGTACTGCATTATAACTATGTTCACTGTTCCTGCAGTATATAAGTAAATTGGTACTGCAATATAACTACGTTCACTGTTCCGGCAGGATATAAGTCCATTGGTACTGCAATATAACTACGTTCACTGTTCCTGCAGTATATAAGTCCATTGGTACCGCAATATAACTACGTTCACTGTTCCTGCAGTATATAAGTCCAATGGTACTACAATATAACTACGTTCACTGTTCCTGCAGTATATAAGTCCAGTGGTACTGCAATATAACTACGTTCACTGTTCCTGCAGTATATAAGTCCATTGGTACTGCAATATAACTACGTTCACTGTTCCGCTGTCTTGTGCTACATATAATGGAGAAACAAAATTTGGAGGATAAAGTAGGGAAAGATCAAGAACCACTTCCTCCTAATGCTGAAGCTGCTGCCACTAGTCATGACATAGACGATGAAATGCCATCAACGTCGTCTGCCAAGGCCGATGCCCAATTTCATAGTAGAGGGCATGTAAAATCCAAAAAGCCAAAGGTCACTAAAATGATCACAAAAAAAGAAATTGAAATCATCTGAGGAGAAACGTAAACTTGCCAATATGCCATTTACGACACTGTCACGACTGATAATGGGTACCTGCTGTTGTTGGCGCAACTCAGAGGAAGGCGCGGAGTCTAACGTGCCCCTGGTATTCACCAGGAACCCCCGCAAGGAAGTATGGACTCCGCTGCAGGGACACGCAGGTCGCGGTCCTTCCTAGAGTCCACAGCGAGATACAAGGAGGTGTCAGACAAGCTGGGTCAGCAACGTTCAGGTAGAAGAAGTACAAAGGGAAATCCAGAAGAATGGTGAGGCAAGCCGGGTCGGTAACTTTCAGGGAGAACAGCACAAAGGTAGAATCCAAATAGAGGTGGTCAAACGGTCCGGGTCAAAAGGTCACAAGCAGCACGAGGCTAGTCAGGAACGAATACAGCAACTGGTATACACAAACGCTGGAGGCAGGAAGACCTGATACTCTGGCCCTGGTGAGAGGGCTGGAAGAGGTTTAAATACTGTGGTAACCCAATCAGAATGAGCGCTGCAGCGCTGTTATACCTGCCGCCGGGAATCCTGTTCATAGCGTCCCGTTGCCTAGCAACGGGGCGCGTCATCACACCCAGAGGTCGGACGGCAGGGGGATCCAGAAGTGATGCGTCTGGTTGCTAGGCAACCAGACGCGCTGTCAGCAGACAGGCGGCCGTGCGGAACGGCGCCTGACAGTATACCCTCCTCTTCTTCCTCCTGTTTGAAGGAACCTTTTAAGAATTCTAGGAGCGTGAAGGTCCTGCTTGTCCACCCATGATCTCTCCTCTGGGCCAAATCCTTTCCAATGGACAAGAAATTGCTGTTTGCCACAAAGAATGCGAGAGGCCAAGATCCGATTGACTTCGAATTCTGTTCCAGAAGAGGTTTGTATTGGTGGGGGACGACAGGGAGGTCGATAGAATTTATTGAGTACCACTGGTCGTAGTAATGAGACATGAAAAGTATTATGACATCTCAGAGAAGGAGGAAGTTTCAATTTAAAGCATACAGGATTAATTACTTGCATGATGGTGTACGGGCCAATAAATCGAGGAGCCATCTTCATAGAAGGAACTTTTAGTCTTAGGTCCTGGGTGGATAGCCATACTTGGTCTCCCACCTTTAAGAGAGGAGTGGCCCTCCGATGACGATCTGCAAAGATTTTGTGATGCTGAGTAGCCTTGAGTAAAGCCATCTTAGTCTTAGCCCAAATGAGAGAAAACTCCCGATAAAGAGTATCTACGGCTGGAACCGGTGAAGAGGACACTGGAAAAGGATCCGGAAACACAGGATGACTTCCATATACAATAAAGAATGGGGAGAATCCGGTAGACTCATGAATGTGTTGGTTATGAGAGAACTCCGCCCAAGGAAGGAATTGAGACCATTTATTCTGATTGTCAGAGGTAAAACAGCGAAGAAATGTTTCGAGGTCCTGATTGATTCGCTCCGTCTGTCCATTTGTTTGGGGATGATATCCCGAAGAGAATTTCAATTCTATGTTCAATTTCCTACAAAAGGTTCTCCAAAAACAGGATGTGAATTGGACTCCACGGTCCGAAATGATCTCCTTCGGGCAACCATGTAATCTGAATATCTCCTTGATAAAGATATCTGCCAGACGACTGGCCGTGGGCAGTCCAGTTAGAGGAATAAAATGTGCCATCTTCGAAAATCGATCAATAACCACCCAGATAGTGGTAAACCCTGCACTGTGGGGTAGGTCTGTGATAAAATCCATGGCCACACTTTCCCAAGGAGCATCGGGGATAGGGAGTGGACGAAGAAGGCCTGCCGGGACTCTTCTACAAGTCTTGTGTTGAGCATAAGTAGTGCAGGAAGCAATAAATTTACAAATATCGGCACGTACAGTAGGCCACCAGAAGCGACGGCAAAGCAACAATGTTGTCTTCTTTATTCCAGCATGACCGGCAATGTGGGATGAATGAGCCCACTGTAGGGTCTTGAGCCGGAGATGAGATTCCACAAATGACCGGCCTGGAGGAGGAGAGGACGTTTTGGTCCTAGTGAGGGCTATTAGAAGGATCAATAATATGCTGAGGAACCAACGGTCTTAAGCGATCGGAATCGTCAAATGAGCGAGATAATGCATCTGCACGTCCGTTCTTGGCTCCAGGGAAGAATGTGAGCTTCATGTTAAATCGAGCAAAGAAGGATGCCCAGCGGGCTTGCCGAGGATTAAGGCAACGAGCCTCTTGAATGAACACTAGGTTCCGATGGTCGGTAAACACAGTAACAGGAAATATAGCTCCCTCCAACAGATGTCGCCATTCCTCCAGAGCCGCCTTGATGGCCAGTAACTCCTTGTCCCCTATTCCATAATTACATTCACTTGGAAGAAATCGTCTGGAGAAAAACCCACACGGGTTGTGTGAGCCAGCAGGAGACTCTTGAAAAAGCACCGCCCCAATGCCTACAGAGGATGCATCTACCTCTAAGAAGAAGGGTCGTTCTTGATCTGGCTGGGACAGAACTGGAGCTGAAGAAAATGCTTTCTTTAACGTTAAGAAGGCAGACATGGCTTCCGAGGACCAAACCCTGGGGTTGGCAGTCTTCCTGGTTAAAGCTGTAATGGGAGCTATAATGGTGGAGAATCCCTTAATAAATTGGCGGTAATAGTTTGCAAAGCCAATGAACCTTTGAATCGCTTTAAGGCCTTGTGGCTGAGGCCAGTCCAGAATAGCTGACACCTTGGTGGGATCCATACAAAGACCTTGACCCGACACAATAAAACCAAGAAAAGGTACCTGGCTAATCTCAGAACACACATTTCTCCAGCTTGCAGTAGAGGTGACGTTTCCGGAGTCTACGTAAGACCTCTACTTGTTCCCGATGAGTTTTCAGATCTTTAGAAAATATTAATATATCGTCTAAATACACTACCACAGAAGTGTATAACAGGTCATGAAAGATATCGTTAACAAAGGTTTGGAAGATGGCTGGGGCATTGCAGAGGCCAAAGGGCATCACCAGGTACTCGAAATGTCCATCTCTGGTGTTAAAGGCCGTCTTCCATTCGTCCCCCTTCTTGATGCGAATCAAATTATAGGCCCCACGGAGATCTAATTTGGAAAAAATTTGAGATCCACTGAGCTTGTCAAAGAGGTCAGAGATGAGAGGTAGTGGATATCGATTTTTGACAGTGATGCGGTTGAGAGGACGATAATCAATACAAGGCCGAAGAGACCCATCCTTCTTCTTAACGAAAAAAAACCCTGCACCCGCTGGGGAAGTGGATTTGCGGATAAATCCCCGTTTCAGGTTTTCAGTAATATATTGAGACATGGCTGACGTCTCTGGACGAGATACAGGGTAGGTCCGCCCTTTGGGGATGGGTTGGTCAGGAGACAAAACAATAGCGCAATCCCAGGGACGATGAGGAGGCAAGATCTCCGCTTCAACCTTACTGAATACATCTTGGAATTCCATATAGGCCTCAGGAAGATGGGTTAGCTCGGAATGAGCCATCACTTGACATTTTGAAGGCAAAACTCTGGACAGACATTCAAAGCGACATCCTGAACCCCACGACATAACTTGAGCGTGGTCCCAATCCATCTGAGGAGAATGCTTTCTCAGCCACGGTAGCCCCAAGATGAGGGGGTTAATGGACCTCGGCATAACCAAAGTTGGATCATCTCGCTATGAAGTACTCCTACCATCAACCGAACAGGAGAAGTCATGGAGGAGATGGAGCCGTGGGTAACACGACTACCGTTGACTGCCGTCAGAGATAACGGTTGAGGCAATGGGTTTAAAGGTATTTGGAGCTGCGAAGCTAGATCCGCCGAAATGAAGTTCCCGGAGGAGCCGGAGTCCACAAAGGCCGTGGTGGAAAAGGTACCCTTAGAGGTGCTCAGGATGACAGCCATCTGAAATTCTGGGGAATTTTCTTTAGAATAGGGAGCAACTGTGGACTCTCCTAAAACGGCCTCCCCGCCACCGTTTAGGAGGAAGAGTTTCCCGTTTCTTGGGGCAAACTCTTAGCAGGTGTCCCGGATCTCCACAATACAGACAAAGGCGTTGTTTGAAGCGTCTCTCCCTCTCTTCAAGGGATAATTTAGAGCGTCCTACTTGCATTGGTTCGTCCACTGGCAGGATGGGATTTTGGAACTGGGGTGCTAGCCGTGATATGAACCGTTTGCCAGGAGAGCGTTCCTGCGTGCGCTCTTGGTAGCACAAATCCACCTTTATGCACATGGAGATGAGGGAATCTAGCTCGGCCGGGAGTTCTCTGGAAATTAGCTCATCCTTAATCCGGTCAACCAGACCTTGCCAAAAGGTTGCCACCAGTGCTTCGTTATTCCATTTTAACTCGGAAGCCAGGGTCCGAAATTGAACGGCGTATTGCCTCACGGACAGGTCACCTTGGCGGAGGTTTAACAAGCTAGTAGCTGCAGAAGAAACTCTTCCGGGATCGTCGAAGACTTTTCTAAAAGCTTCAATGAAGGAGTTGTAGCTATTAAGAAGTGGATCCCCTCGTTCCCATAAAGGTGAGGCCCAGGCAAGAGCTTGACCACTGAGGAGGGAGATGAGAAAGGCTACTTTGGTGCGTTCTGAAGAAAAGGCCCCTGGGTTGCACTCAAATTGAATGGCACATTGGTTCAGAAAGCCCCTGCACTTCTTGGGATCACCGTCAAACTTTTCGGGTGTCGGGATGCGTAAACCGGAGGCCGCTGTAGAGACCGTAACCACACTGGATGCTGTGGATGCAGAAGAGGTTATGGCTGGTGTAGCGGGTTAATGCACTCTGAAATGTATCGAAGCGGGTAGCAATCCCTTGGACACATTGTAGGAGATGCGCTTGGGCTGTTTCTTGTTGCTCCACTCGCTGAGCCAGATGCAGGAGTAGGTCTCGAGCAGACGGTTCACCAGACCCCTCCATTGTCATGGCCAGAGTGTACTGTCACGACTAATAATGGGTACTTGCTGTTGTTGGCGCAACTCAGAGGAAGGCGCGGAGTCTAACGTGCCCCTGGTATTCACCAGAAACCCCCGCAAGGAAGTATGGACTCCGCAGGTCGCGGTCCTTCCTAGAGTCCACAGCGAGATACAAGGAGGTGTCAGACAGGCTGGGTCAGCAACGTTCAGGTAGAAGAGGTACAAAGGGAAATCCAGAAGAATGGTGAGGCAAGCCGGGTCGGTAACTTTCAGGGAGAACAGTACAAAGGCAGAATCCAAATAGAGGTGGTCAAACGGTCCGGGTCAAAAGGTCACAAGCAGCACGAGGATAGTCAGGAACGAATACAGCAACTGGTATACACAAACGCTGGAGGCAGGAAGACCTGATACTCTGGCCCCGGTGAGAGGGCTGGAAGAGGTTTAAATACTGTGGTAACCCAATCAGAATCAGCTCTGCAGCGCTGTCATACCTGCCGCCGGGAATCCTGTTCATAGCGTCCCGTTGCCTAGCAACGGGGCGCGTCATCACACCCAGAGGTCGGACGGCAGGGGGATCCGGAAGTGATGCGTCTGGTTGCTAGGCAACCAGACGCGCTGTCAGCAGACAGGCGGCCGTGCGGAACGGCGCCTGACAGACACGGAGTGGCAAGGAAAGGCTTAGGTCCTGGCCCGTGTTCATGACTAGTGGTTCAGCTTCACCCAACGATCTAAGCCCTCCTGCTCCCCCCCTCTAGAAAATTTAAGAGAGTTAAGCTGTCATCAACAACACAGCAAACAACTCTGCCTTCTAAAGAGATGTTATCACAAATCCCCAAGGCGAGTCCAAGGGTGTTGGTGGTTGCGAAGCCTGACCTTCCCATCACTGTACTGGAAGAAGTGGCTCCTTCCACCATTTGCAGCACGCCCTCTGCATATGCTGGAAGGATCACCCACAGTGCAGTTACAGATGTGGATAATGAAGGTGTCAATGTTGTACACCGGGAGGAGGATATTGATGTAGCTGGCGCTGAGGAGGAAGTTGACGATGAGGATGCTGATGTGGTTTTCTTAAATGAGGCACCAGGGGGGGAAACAGTTGTTGTCCATGGGATGAAAAAGCCCATCATCATGCCTGGGCAGAAGACCAATAAATCCACCTCTTCGGTCTGGAATTATTTCTATTCCAATCCGGACAACAAATGTATTGCCATATGTAGCTTATGTAAAGCTGCAATAAGCAGGGGTAAGGATCTTGGCCACCTAGGTACATACTCCCTTATACGTCACCTGAAGACCCTTCATAATTCTGTGTTTAGTTTAGGAACTGTGGCTAGGACCGTAAGCAGTCCAGGGACACCTAAATCCCTTGGTCCTGTTGTATCCAAACCAGCAACACCCTCCTCGTCAATTTCCTCCACGATCTCGATCAGAGATAGTCCTGCAGGCCATGTCACCGGCATGACTGAGTCCTCTTCAATCCGGGATTCTTCCGGAGGTCCCTGCAGCGGTACGCCTACTACTGCCGCTGCTGCTGTTGCTGCTGGGAGTCGGTCATCTTCCCAGAGGGGAAGTCGTAAGACCGCTACGTCTTTCACTAAACAATTGACCGTACAACAGTCGTTTGCCATGAGCACGAAGTACGACAGCAGTCATCCTATAGCAAAGCGGATAACTGCGGCCTTGACAGCTATGTTGGTGTTAGACGTGCGTCCGGTGTACGCCATCAGTGGAGTGGGATTTAGACGGTTGATAGAGGTATTGTGTCCCCGGTACCAAATCCCGTCTAAATTCCACTTCACTAGGCAGGCGATACCCGGGATGTACAGAGAAGTACGAAAAAGTGTCCTCAGTGCTCTGAAAAATTCGGTTGTACCCACTGTCCACTTAACACGGACATGTGGACAAGTGGTTCAGGGCAAACAAAGGACTATATGACTGTGACAGCCCACTGGGTAGATGCATCGCCTTCCGCAGCAACAGCAGTAGCAGCATCTCCGAAACGCCTGCTCGTTCCAAGGCAGGGAACGTTGTGTATCACCGGTTTCAGTAAGAGGCACAACGCCGACAACCTCTTAGAGAAACTGAGGGAAATTATCTTGCAGTGGCTTACCCCACTTACACTCTCCTGGGGATTTGTGGTGTCGGATAACGCCAGTAACATTGTGCGGGCATTACATATGGGCAATTTCCAGCACGTGCCATGTTTTGCCCACGCAATAAATTTGGTGGTTCAGCATTACCTGAAAAGTGACAGGGGTGTGCAGGATATGCTTGCGGTGGCCCGCAAAATTGCAGGACACTTTCGGCATTCTGCCACTGCCTATCGCAGACTCGAGCAACATCAGAAAAGCATGAACCTGGCCAGCCATCACCTCAAACAAGAGGTTGTGACGCGCTGGAACTCCACCCTCTATATGCTGCAGAGAATGGAGGAGCAGCAAACGGCCATTCAAGCCTACACAGCCACCTACGACATAGGCAAAGAAGTGGGGATGCGCCTGAGTCAAGCGCAGTGGAGACTGATTTCCGTGTTGTGCAAGGTTCTCCAGCCATTTGAACTTGCCACACAAAAAGTCAGTTCCGACACTGCCAGCTTGAGTCAGGTGATTCCCCTGATCAGGCTGTTGCAGAAGCAGCTGGAGAAAGTGAGGGAGGAGCTGGTAAAGCATTGCGATTCAACAAAGCATGTATCTCTTTTGGATGAAGCCCTTCGTACGCTTTGCCAGGATCCGAGGGTGGTCAGTCTTTTAAAGTCAGAGGAATACATTCTGGCCACCGTGCTCGATCCTCGGTTTAAAGCGTATGTTGTATCTCTGTTTCCGGCGGACACAAGTCTACAGCGGTGCAAAGACCTGCTTGTCAGGAGATTGTAATCTGAAGATTACCATGACATGGCAACAGCTCCTCCTTCATTTTCTTCCACACCTGTGGCTGCGAGGAAACAGCTGAGCTTTCATAAACCACCCACTGGCGGGGATGCAGAGAACATCTCGTCCGGACTGAAGGACCTGCCAACCCTTGCTGACATGTCTACTGTCGCTGCATTGGATGCTGTCACCATTGAAAAAATGGTGGAGGATTACTTTGCTGACACCATCCAAGTAGACATGTCAGACAATCCTTACTTTTACTGGCAGGAAAAAAAGGCAGTTTGGAAGCCCCTGTACAAACTGGCTCTATTTTACCTGAGTTGTCCTCCCTCCAGTGTGTACTCGGAAAGAGTTTTTAGTGCAGCGGGGAACGTGGTCAGTGAGCGGCGAAGGAGGTTGCTTCCGCAAAATGTTGAGAAGATGATGTTCATAAAAATGAATTATCAATTCTTCAATCAAGACCAGCAATGGCCTCCAGAGACTACAGAGGGACCGGTGATTGTGGAGTCCAGCAGGGACGAATTGATAATGTGTGAGGATGAGGAAGTACACACTGAAGGGCGAGGAATCAGAGAATGAGGATGAGGATGACATCTTACCTCAGTAGAGCCAGTTTACTTTGTACAGGGAGAGATGAATTGCTTTTTTTGTGTGGGGGCCCAAACAAACCAATCATTTCAGCCACAGTAGTTTGGTAGGCCCTGTCGCTGAAATGATTGGTTTGTTAAAGTGTGCATGTCCTTTTTCCGCAACATAAGGGAGGGTGGGAGGGCCCAAGGACAATTCCATCTTGCACTTTTTTTTTTCTTTGCCAGCTCGTTTTGTGGGGGTCCAAACGAACCAATCATTTCAGCCACAGTTTTGTAGGCCCTGTCGCTGATATGATTGGTTTGCTAAAGTGCGCATGTCCTATTTCCCCAACATAAGGGTGGGTGGGAGGGCCCGAGGACAATTCCATCTTGCACCTCTTTTTTTGGCATTATGTGCTCTTTGGGGCCTAGTTTTTCAAACTTCCATCCTGTCTGCCACTGCAGTGCCACTCCTAGATGGGCCACGTGTTTGTGCCGCCCACTTGTGTCGCTTAGCTTAGACATCCAGCTACCTCGGTGCAACCTTTTGGACTAAAAACAATATTGTGAGGTGTGAGGTGTGAGGGGTTTAGAATAGACTGGAAATGAGTGAAAATGAATGTTATTGAGGTTAATAATAGCGTAGGAGTGAAAAAACCCAAAAAACTGGATTTTAGTAGTTTTTATGCTTTTTAAAAAAAAAATCAGAACCCAAAACCCAAAAGCCAAAACTTTAAGGGGGGTGTTTTGTCAAAATCCATTAGAACCCAAAACCTTAAGGTAATCAGAACCCAAAACCCCAAAAGTGGCCAGTGCACATCCCTATTATGTATATGAATATACAGTGTAATAAATAAGCTGATATAAATGAACATATCAAATCCTTATACACTAACGTGAATGGATCTGAAAAGATTACTGTGAGATAAAATAGATTTGTTTTGTGAGGATATACCAATATGTGTGGGAAACAGATAATGATGCGCACACACAAGGAAGTTCAAAACATTTATTGATACAACATAGCTATTCAACACTTCGGTGAATAAAGGATGCTTATTCATACAATATATCTGTGAATAAGGATATCATTCTATGTATATACTTCAAACAGTGGCCCCACCTAGGGGTTGATAAAAGTATTTTAGTAAACACATTTTCTTTCTAATACACTTTCTATCTATATTTTTAATATTTCAACTCTATGGATCAGGGTGGATGTAAAACTGTTTAGGATAATACTTTTTTTTAACAATAATTAAGATAAGAACCATTATTATTCCTTTTGGACTGGAGTGTCTTATGTCTCCAACTCTAGACTTTCAGTTTTAAATGTTAAATAAGTTGGAAGAGCACTCCCTCATCTATATAAACAATATATACATTATTATAGTTTTGAGGATAGTCTTGACCTTGTAGGTATCTCTCCTTGTTTTTGTTGTGTGAGAGAGAAAGGGCGTAAGAAGGGGGAGGAAAGAGAAAGTATGTTTGAGGGTCTCCTACTGTAGCTAATACTGCTAAGTGCTGCAAAAGTCAGCAGAGAGCTTGAGCTTATTAACAATTACATCTGGCTTCCATGCTGATGGGCTGAGTAGCATTAGATCTCACCCTCCTACCCTTACTTGGCCGCCAGGTACAGTGTAGAGAGAGACAGAGCTGTCTTTCTGGAATCCCCGAACGAACAATTGTGCAGCGCGATTTCACTACAGGAAGGTAGCAGTGTATGTGGAGTACATGTCAGTTGAATTAATGTATACGAAATATATAATATTTAAATTTGCTGTCAGTTAAAGCATTGTTACCAACCAGATAGACTGACTAACTGACTAAGAGACATCCTGAGAGACTGACCAAGAGACATCCTGACTGAGTGACCGAGAGAGAGAGACTGACCGAGAGACATCCTGAGAAAGAAAGCGACTGACCAACCAAGAGACATCTTGAGAGAGAGATTGACCGACCGAGAGACATCTTGAGAGAGAGAGAGACTGATCGAGAGACATCCTGAGACAGAGATTGACCGACCAACCAAGAGACATCCTGAGAGAGAGATCGAGAAAAATCCTGAGAGACTGACTGACTGAGAGACATTCTGAGAGAGAAACTGACTGACCGAGGGACCGAGAAACATCCTAAGACAGAGAAAGACCAAGAGAGAGACTGACTGACCAAGAGACATCCTGAGAGAGTGACCAAGACGCATCTTGAGAGGCAGACTGAGTAAGAGACAGCAGTCACAGAGTGAGAAATAGATTGTCCTCAGATAGACAGAAGTCCTCAGATAGACAAACATCTTAAGAGAGACAGCAGCCACAAACAGAGTAACTTTGGCCCCAGACATCATCAAGGACAGCAGCAGGATAGACAGTAGCCAAAGGCTGAGAGACATCCTGAGAGAGACAGTGGCCACAGGCTGAGAGTCATCCTGAGAGAGACAGTGGCCACAGGCAGAGACATCCTCGAAGAGGTTTTGGCGCCAGACTGTGTGACATCCTCTGAGACAGCAGCAGAAGACAGTTGCCAACGGCTGAGAATCATCCTGAGAGAGACAGTGGCCACAGGCTGAGAGACATCCAGTGAGATTGACCGAGAGACAGACCAAGAGAGACATCAGTCACAGAGTGAGAAATAGACTGAGAGAAATAGTTTTCACAGGTTGAGAAGTCCTCAGATAGAAAAACATACTGAGAGAGACAGCAGCCACAAAGAGAGTAACTGTGGCCCCAGACATCCTGAAGGACAACAGCAGGATGGACAGTAGCCACAAGCTAAAAGTTATCCTGAGAGAGACAGTAGGCCCAGGCTGAGAGTCATCCTGAGAGAGACAGTGGCCACAGGCTGAGACATCCTCAGAGAGGCTTTGGCCCCAGAATGTGTGAGATCCTGTTATATATATATATATATATATATATATATATATATATAAAATCACAAGATCAGGTTATGGATGCTGTTTCCTGGGGAAAAGCACCAGTCCAGTATCTTTGGTTTAAGTAGCCTCAGCTAGTTTTATTTACCAGCATCAGAAATAAAGAAATGTATACAAAAGTTCTAGCCTCTCCGGCTTCTAACTAATACATAAGGAATACCCTCGCTAATGTGAAGGCCATGATGTCCTACATGTACAAAATAACAGCACTTATTGGAGACAAAATTGCAGTGTCTCTCTACATGCATCTGACCTGTTTATCAGGTGGTGAGAGACGGAGGAAATAGACTTTAGGGATGTGCACCGGCCAGGGCCATCTTTTCCATTGGGCACGATGGGCAGCTGCCCGGGGGCCCCAAGGGCAAGGGGACCCCATAGGCACGGTTCTTATTGAGAATAAATAATCCTGCAAAAGAAAAAAAACCCGTAAAAAAAACCTACAAGGGTCACTGAGCAAGTACATCTATCTATCTCTATCTCTATATATCTATATCTGTATCTGTATACATCTATATATCTATATCTATATCTATATCTAGGGTCCCTGGTGCACTGCTTTGCCCGGGGGCCCATAATGTTGTTAAGATGGCCCTGGCACCGGCCACTTTTCGCGTTTTGGGTTTTGGGTTTTGGGTTTTGATTACCTTCAGGTTTTGGGTTCTAATGGGTTTTGCCAAAACACCCCCCTCAAGGTTTTGGGTTTTGGGTTCTGTTTTTTTTTTTAAAAAACATAAAAACTGCTAAAATCCATTTTTTTTTTGTTTTTTTTCACTCCTACGCTATTATTAACCTTAATAACATTAATTTCCACTCATTTCCAGTCTATTCTGAACACCTCACACCTCACAATATTGTTTTTAGGCCAAAAGGTTGCACCGAGGTAGCTGGATGACTAAGCTAAGCGACACAAGTGGGCGGCAAAATTACGTGGCCCATCTAGGAGTGGCACTGCAATGGCAGACAGGATGGCAGTTTGAAAAACTAGGCCCCAAAGAGCACATAATGCCAAAAAAAGAGGTGCAAGATGGAATTGTCCTTGGGCCCTCCCACCCACCCTTATGTTGGGGAAATAGGACATGCACACTTTAACAAACCAATCATTTCAGCGACAGGGCCTACAAAACTGTGGCTGAAATGATTGGTTCGTTTGGACCCCCACAAAACGAGCTGTCAAAGAAAAAAAAGAGGTGCAAGATGGAATTGTCCTTGGGCCCTCCCACCCTCCCTTATGTTGCGGAAAAAGGACATGCACACTTTAACAAACCAATCATTTCAGCGACAGGGCCTACAAAACTGTGTCTGAAATGATTGATTCGTTTGGACCCCCACAAAACGATCTGTCAAAGAAAAAAAAGAGGTGCAAGATGGAATTGTCCTTGGGCCCTCCCACCCTCCCTTATGTTGCGGAAAAAGGACATGCACACTTTAACAAACCAATCATTTCAGCGACAGGGCCTACCAAACTACTGTGGCTGAAATATTGGTTTGTTTGGGCCCCCACACAAAAAAAAGCAATTCATCTCTCCCTGTGCAAAGTAAACTGGCTCTACTGAGGCAAGATGTCGTCCTCATCCTTATCCTCTGATTCCTCGCACCCTTCAGTGTGTACTTCCTCATCCTCAAACATTATCAATTCGTCCCCGCTGGACTCCACAATCACAGGTCCCTCTGTAGTCTCTGGAGGCCATTGCTGGTTTTCATTGAAGAATTGATAATTTATTTTGATGAACATCATCTTCTCCACATTTTGCGGTAGCAACCTCCTTCTCTGCTCACTGACCAGGTTCCCCGCTGCACTAAAAACTCTTTCGGAGTACACACTGGAGGGGGGACAACTCCGGTAAAATAGAGCCAGTTTGTACAGGGGCTTCCAAACTGCCTTTTTTTCCTGCCAGTACAAGAAAGGACTGTCTGACATGTCTACTTGGATGCTGTCACCAAAGTAATCCTCCACCACTTTTTAAATGGTGACAGCATCCAATGCAGCGACAGTAGACATGTCAGCAATCGTTGGCAGGTCCTTCAGTCCGGACCAGATGTTCAAATTCGCTCCTGCCTGCTCTGCATCCCCGCCAGCGGGTCGTTTAGGAAATCTCAGCTGTTTCCTCGTAGCCACATGTGTGGAAGAAAATGAAGGAGGAGCTGTTGCCATATCACGGTCCTCTTCAGATGACAATCTCCTGATCAGCAGGTCTTTGCACCGCTGTAGACTTGTGTCCACCAGAAACAGAGACACAACATACGCTTTAAACCAAGGATCGAGCAAGGTGGCCAGAATGTATTCCTCTGACTTTAAAAGACTGACCACCCTCGGATCTTGGCAATGCGTATGAAGGGCTTCATCCACAAGAGCTACATGCTTTGTGGAATCGCAATGCTTTACCAGCTCCTCCCTCACTTTCTCCAGCTGCTTTTGCAACAGCCTGATCAGGGGAATCACCTGACTCAAGCTGGCAGTGTCGGAACTGACTTCTCATGTGGCAAGTTCAAATGGCTGGAGAACCTTGCACAACACGGAAATCAGTCTCCACTGCGCTTGACTTAGGCGCATCCCCACTCCTTTGCCTATGTTGTAGGTGGCTGTGTAGGCTTGAATGGCCGTTTGCTGCTCCTCCATCCTCTGCAGCATATAGAGGGTGGAGTTCCAGCGCGTCACAACCTCTTGTTTGAGGTGATGGCTGGCCAGGTTCATGCTTTTCTGATGTTGCTCGAGTCTGCGATAGGCAGTGGCAGAATGCCGAAAGTGTCCTGCAATTTTGCGGGCCACCGCAAGCATATCCTGCACACCCCTGTCACTTTTCAGGTAATGCTGAACCACCAAATTTATTATGTGGGCAAAACATGGCACGTGCTGGAAATTGCCCATATGTAATGCCCGCACAATGTTACACCACAAATCCCTAGGAGAGTGTAAGTGGGGTAAGCCACTGCAAGATAATTTCCCTCAGTTTCTCTAAGAGGTTGTCGGCGTTGTGCCTCTTACTGAAACCGGTGATACACAACGTTCCCTGCCTTGGAACGAGCAGGCGTTTCGGAGATGCTGCTACTGCTGTTGCTGCGGAAGGCGATGCATCTACCCAGTGGGCTGTCACAGTCATATAGTCCGTGTTAAGTGGACAGTGGGTACAACCAAATTTTTCAGAGCACTGAGGACACTTTTTCGTACTTCTCTGTACATCCCGGGTATCGCCTGCCTAGTGAAGTGGAATTTAGACGGGATTTGGTACCGGGGACACAATACCTCCAACAACTGTATAAATACACCAGACGCACGTCTAACACCAACATAGCTGTCAAGGCCGCAGTTATCCGATTTGCCATTGGATGACTGCTTTCGTACTTCGTGCGCATGGCAAACGACTGTTGTACGGTCAATTGCTTAGTGAAAGACGTAGCGGTCTTATGACTTCCCCTCTGGGAAGATGACCGCCTCCCAGCAGCAACAGCAGCAGCGGCAGTAGTAGGCGTACCGCTGCAGGAACCTCCGGAAGAATCCCAGATTGAAGAGGACTCAGTAATGCCGGTGACATGGCCTGCAGGACTATCTCTGATCGAGATCGTGGAGGAAATTGACGAGGAGGGTGTTGCTGGTTTGGATACAACAGGACCAAGGGATTTAGGTGTCCCTGGACTGCTGACGGTCCTAGCCACTGTTCCTGAACTAAACACAGAATTATGAAGGGTCTTCAGGTGACGTATAATGGAGGATGTACCTAGGTGGCCAAGATCCTTACCCCTGTATATTGCAGCTTTACATAAGCTACATATGGCAATACATTTGTTGTCTGGATTGGAATAGAAATAATTCCAGACCGAAGAGGTGGATTTATTGGTCTTCTGCCCAGGCATGACGATGGGCTTTTTCATCCCATGGACAACAACTGTTTCCCCCCCTGGTGCCTCATTTAAGAAAACCACATCAGCATCCTCCTCGTCAACTTCCTCCTCAGCGCCAGCTACATCAATATCCTCCTTGTGGTGTACAACATTGACACCTTCATTATCAATATCTGGAATTACACTGTGGGTGATTCTTCCAGCATATGCAGAGGGTGTGCTGCAAATGGTGGAAGTAGCCACCTCTTCCCGTACAGTGCTGGGAAGGTCAGGCATCGCAACCACCAACACCCTTGGACTCTCCTTGGGGATTTGTGATGCCATGTCTTTAGAAGTGTCACGAGCCCCGGTGGTACTCACAGCCGCCGCGGCTCGCATCCTGTCTGTTCCAGCGTCCCGGCCGTTCCCATGACGACCGGGACGTCACTTCCTTCCAGCTCCCGACCGTTGCCAAGGCAACGGCCGGGCAGCGTCGCGGCAGCCAGGCGCGCCTGCGCATTAGGGTCCAATCATTAGATTCAGCCTGTGGCTGAATCAGCAGAACTTAGCCTGCAGGTGTGGAGTTCAGGGCTAAGCCCTGATTGGCCTATTGGTATCTGGCAATTAACCTACAACTGTGGCTCTGCTTGTGATTGGCTCTTGGCTGCATTTAAGGCAATGAGGGCTGCTGCTTCATTGCTAGTTATAGCGTTCTGTCCTCAGTTCTGCTGACTGCTTGTTCTCTCTGTTTGGTTATTAATACCTTTGATTGACTACCCGTGTTTGACCTTTGCTTGTTCCTGGATCATTGAACCTTCGCTTCTGACCCTGACCTTTTGCCTGGATTCCGGATTTTGCTCCTTTTGCTTGTGTATCTGACCTTTTGCTTGTCCCCAGATTTTGTACCTGTGCTAGTGACCTTTGACCTTGGATCTCCTCCTCACTACAGCCTGCCAATCACTCCACTCCTGGGTTCTCCTTTAAGTCAGTATACGTTACTCGACCCTCGGTCGGCCCGCAGCCAAGTCTGTCCCCACCACTAGGGGCTCCAGCGAACACCGGGCCTTCAGAGTAGTCCCCGAGTTTCACTGTACTGGCTTGGGAGTTCCTAACATTATAACCAGCCTAGTAAGATTGGTATTATACGGCCATGGACAACGGCGAGCCGAACATGTCTCCAGCTCAGATCCTGGCAAATCAGATACAGGCGATTTCCCAAGTTGTGCAGAATTTATCCCAGCGCCTGGCAGTCCAAGAAGGGGTTTCCAGAGAACTGAAGCTCCAGCAAGTCCCTGCTGGTGACACACCAGAGCCTAAAATGAAATGCCTGACCGATTCTCTGGAAGCAGGACAGCCTTCCGTAATTTCAAAGAGAGCTGGAAGTTGTACTTCCGCCTGAAACCATGTTCCTCTGGTTCTGAACAACAAAGGGTAGGAATCATCATCTCTTTACTCCAGGGTGACCCTCAGTCGTGGGCCTTCTCCTTGCCCTCAACAAGCCCAGCCTTGCAGTCCGTGGATGCTTTTTTCCAAGCTTTGGGATTATTGTACGATGACCCAGACTGGGTAGCCTCAGCTGAGTCTCATCTCCGAGCGTTGAGGCAAGGACGTCGCTCCGTGGAAGAATATTGTGCGGAATTCCGGCGATGGTCCACTGATAGTGCCTGGAACGATCCAGCATTGCGAAGTCAATTTTGCTTAGGACTTATCGAGCAGATTAAGGATTCCTTAGTCCATCTAACTTAGGTTTAAGGCCCAGTATGAATAACCAGAATATAGGGCCTGGCCCAACGGCGGCTCAGCCTTTCAGGCGTCGCAACGTTGTACAACTAAAATATATGGGGAAAGACCCCCCTAACAGACCAGATTTTTTAAAAGTTTTCCTAGAGTCATTTAAGTTTGTCCCAGCGGATCTCTTTGCCTGCATCCACCCTGTTAACACTGCGGAGTATGATGTAAGCTTCGTGTCATATCAGGGCCTGCAGACTTTCTGGAGCAGGTGGGGGGGGGGTGCAGGTCGAGAGATCCATGGGTTAATTATAAGGCTATCGCCATAACTCGCCAGGAGCGAGTTAAAATTACTATATTGGTAAGAAACGAGTCTATACCAGCAGCGGACCTTGGGTTTTGGGTGGGGAGATTTGCAAAGATGGTTTCGCCTCTGGTTAAAGTGCCAAACCCAAGTCATGGCGTCTGGGGTGGCGGATGGTCCACCACAGTAGATCTAAAATGCACGGAGGCTGGCCTAGTACACTTGCCGTCCGCGGCTTTCATTGGTCGCGATAGGATCCAATGTTTCTACCCGGGCCAGCCGAGGATGTGCCACAGATGTGGGGACTTCCGCCACCTCAGTGCCAACTGTCCCCAACAAAAGTGTGGGCATTGTGGGGGCATGGGCCACGAAACCAGGACATGCAACCAAATCAGGTGCAATTTATGTGGCACAATAGGCCACCCCTTCAGTAAGTGCCCCCATGCGGCTCATAACGCCGCGGTTACAGATGAAGAAATAGTGAGGGCAGTCGAGGTGGTAGAAAATGTGGAACCAGTGGAGAAACCGGCAGAACCCATGGAAAGTCCTGCTCCTCCGCCAAATACCCCGCCCCTTGTAACTAAGTTATCAGTACCTTCGATGGCCAAAGTTCAGACAAATGAATGGTCCAGGCAAAAGAGCAAAAGCAAGAAGAAGGGTACGGGGAAGGAAGGGTTTGTTCTATCAAACAGGTTCCGGTTCTTGTCAAGCGAGGAAGAAAGTATGGAGGAGGGGGAGATTAGGGTGAATAGGGAAGGTGCTTTAGTCCAAGTAACCAGGCAAAATAGGAAATCACAAAAGTCAAGGGACCTGCCTTTAGGGGAGATAGCAAAAATAATGAGAAAGACCAGTGTCAGGAAAACTGCTAGGCTCTATTTGAAGGATAAGGTGACAACCCCTTCTGGGCCTCCTTCCGTAGAAGACCTAGTTCCCCCCTTGATACAGGATCCCCCCCTGGCCATCCCATAGAAGCCGGCCCCCCTAGTGGGGTGCCAGAGTCCCCGGTGGTGAGAGATCGGTCTTCAGGGAGTGACCCGGTCCTTGTTCCTCAGAGTCAGGATCCTCCCGTGTGTCCTGTACCTCCTAATCAGAAACCCCTTGAGGTCCCCCATAGCAAACCCTCTGGTTTGCCTCATGATCCGGTTAAGTTGTTGGGAGCAGGGCCCATGGGTGACGGTGATCCTGGTGGGTCAACGGGTAGGATGCTAGGGTCAGGCGGAGTCCCTCCCTTGGGGGAAGAAGTTGTCCTCAGGGGGGAGGAGTCTCTGCAGGCAGGCCTTAGTTATAAAAGGTTTGGCTCCTCTGATGAGGATTCAGGGAGGAAAATAAAAAAGAAGTGAGTTGTTACTACTGTCTAAAGCTCTGAAGGATGGCTTCCCAGCCCATTAGATTTGCCACTATTAACGTGGCATATATTCTTTCCGAACGAGCTCGTTATCTGGCCTTTGATTTTTTCAGCACGGTTGAGGCTGATTTTTTATTTTTGCAGGAGACCAGATTAGGTCAACTAGCCGACCTACATAAAGCCAAAAGAGAGTGGAGGCGTAGGCCCTCCTACTGGTCTCTTGCGGCCGAGCCGTACGGTGGGGTGGCGGTGCTTTTTACCGGCATGATAACCATCCAGCGAGTCATTGAGCTTGAGGTAGGTAGGTGCATGGTAATAGATGTCAAACTGAGGGGGCATGACTTAAGGCTGATTAATATTTATGGACCCCAAACAAAGTGGGGTCGGAAATGCCTCTTCAGCGCCATAAAGCCATACCTTTTTACAGCCCGGCAGATAGTCTTTGGTGGTGATTTTAACACCGTCACTAGGACAAAAGACAGGGGAGGTTCAAGGACTTCTCTGGGCTATGATTCCCTTTTTTTAGTAAGTATGGTCAGGCAGGCTGGTCTGGTGGATGCACACATTCGTCATTTTACAGACCACACGGGTTTCACTTTTTATAGAGGTAGTTGTAGGTCTAGGATAGATAGGTTTTTTGTTAAGGAGAGCTTGAAAACCTTGGCTCCAGAGCTGAGGCCGGTAGAGTTCTCCGACCACGTTTACCTATCTATGTCCTTGAATGCTTCGGAGACTCTTCGGAAGGGTAGGGGTCTTTGGCACCTGAACTCTAAGCTCCTAGAGGAGGAGTTGATAAGACAGTCTTTTAGGGACTTCTTTGAATCCCAGGAATCACTTTTGGAGGCAGGTTGGAGTAGGTCTGAATGGTGGGAGATGCTGAAGAAAAGGACCCGGAGCTTTTTTCGGGGCCTTGTAGCCAGAAATAACTTGTTAAAAGAGAGCACCTACATGGCACTGAGGAAAAAACTTGGGTTCTTGATCTCTGGCCAGGTCGCATCATCTGTACTGTAATGTGGACAAGTGTGTCTTTGAAAAAACGCATCTTCCTTTTCTTGGTCACGTGGTTTCTGGCTCCGGATTACGTATGGACCCTGAGAAATTAAAGGCGATTTCTGATTGGCCCCAACCGGTTGGACTTAAGGCCATCCAGCGTTTTATTGGGTTCTCTAATTATTACCGCCACTTTATCAAAGGGTTTTCGTCTGTTATTGCACCCATCACTTCCCTGACCAAGAAATCTGCCAACGCTAAGACCTGGCCACCAGAGGCGGTAGAGGCCTTCAAGTATCTTAAAGAAGCCTTCATATCGGCACCTATTCTTCAACAGCCAGATTCTTCCTTCCCCTTTTTTCTCGAAGTTGACGCATCCTCCACTGGAGTAGGAGCTATTTTGTCTCAGAAGAATTCTACTGGAAAGTTTTCTCCCTGTGGCTTCTTTTCTCGTAAATTCTCATCCACCGAAAAAAACTACGGCATTGGAGACAGAGAACTACTTGCTATCAAATTGGCCTTGGAGGCCTGGAGACATCATTTGGAGGGAGCCAGATTTCCTGTTACTATTTTTACGGATCACAAGAACCTGCTTTATCTACAAACTGCATCCTGCCTCAATCCCCGTCAGGCCAGATGGTCTTTATTTTTTTCACGATTCAATATGATCATTACCTTCAGACCAGGGTCCAAGAACAAGAAGGCTGATGCTCTCTCTCGTTCCTTTGATTCTATGGATACCGAAGAAGAGAGTGTTAGGTCTATTCTAGATCCAGAATGTATTTTGGCTACTACTCCTACTCGGGTGATCATTCCTCACGGGAAGACTTTGGTTCCTCCACATCTCCAAACTAAACTCCTTAAATGGGCTCATGCCTCCCGTTTTTCTGGTCATGCCGGTATAAAGAAGACCTTGGAATTTATCTCCCGTAGTTATTGGTGGCCGGCTATCCGTTCGGACGTTCGACAGTTTGTGACGGCGTGTTCCACTTGCGCTCAGAATAAAGTTCCTCGTCAAGCTCCATACGGTCTGCTGCAGCCTCTGCCAATTCCAGATCGACCTTGGAGTCATCTCTCCATGGATTTTATCACAGATTTACCCTCCTCCAGAGGGTTCTCAGTAGTGTGGGTGGTCACCGATCGCCTTTCCCGAGCAGCTCATTTTGTGGCATTAAAAGGTTTCCCTTCTGCTCCTATTCTGGCTCAACTCTTCATTAAAGAAATTTTCCGCCTACATGGCTGTCCAGATATTATCGTTTCTGATCGAGGAACTCAGTTCGTGGCAAGATTTTGGAGGGCCTTTTCTCGTCTTTGTGGAATTAAGTTAAATTTCTCTTCTGCATATCATCCGCAAAGTAATGGTCTCACGGAAAGGACGAATCAAGAATTGGAGAAATTCCTCAGATGTTTCATTTCAGCTAAACATGATGATTGGGTTGATTTATTACCTTGGGCAGAATTCGCCCACAATAATAATTCACATGACTCTACCTCCATTTCTCCCTTTTTTGCTCTTCAGGGATTTCATCCTTAAGTTCCACCATTCAAAGAGTTAACCGCTTCTGGGGTTCCCACTGTGGATTCCCTTCTATCGGACTTCTCGTCTAGGTGGGATCTTATCAAACGCAAATTACTTCACACCTCTGCCATCAGTAAAAAAGCATTTGACAAAAGAAGAAGACCGTCTCCACTACTTACTCCTGGTGACAAAGTGTGGTTGTCTACAAAGAATCTTCGCTTGTTGGTTCCTTCTAGGAAATTCGCTCCCCGATTTATCGGTCCCTTCAAGATCATTGAGGTCATTAATCCGGTGGCCTTTAGATTAAAATTACCCCCTACCTTGAGGATTCCCAATGTCTTCCACATTTCCCTTCTCAAACCACTTGTTGTTAACAAATTCTTCTCTTCTAGAAGACCTCCTGCTGCTATTTCTGCACCAGATCAGGAATTTGAGGTGAAGGAGATTCTAGATTCTCAGATTTCCAGAGGTTCCTTGCAGTTCCTGGTTGACTGGAAAGGTTACGGTCCTGAAGAGCGTTCTTGGATTCCTGCACGAGACCTTCATGCTCCGAGTTTGTTGAAGAAATTCCATACCAAGTTCCCTCTAAAGCCTTATAGGTTGTCCGGAGGCCACCCCTGAAGGGGGGGTACTGTTAGGAACTTACCTTGTTCCCGTTCCGCTGCGCTGTCAGCGGGAGCTGACAGCGGTGTCCATCTCTTCAGCGCTTCTTCTGTTAGCGCTGCCACACTTCCGGGTTCTCTCTGCTGCTGATCATGTGACTCCTGGGCGGGGAATTCAAACTCCTATATCTCCCCTGCTCTGACACGCTGCCTGTGTCAGAGCAATGTGTTTCCTGTTCCTGGCTACAGTTCCTGTGTCCTGACTCCTGTGAACCTGCTCCCTGTTAACCCCTCTATTCCTCCTACTCCTGTGTACCTACCTGGCTGTGACCTGACTATTCTTTGGCTTATCCCTGGCACTACGCAACTGGACTATCTTCTGTGTACCGACTCGGCTGTGTTACCAACTATTCTCTGGATCTCCCTCTGGCACCGCATACCTGATACCTTCTGTGTACCGACTCGGCTGTGTTACCAACTATTCTCTGGATCTCCCTCTGGCACCGTATACCTGATACCTTCTGTGTACCGACCCGGCTGTGTTACCACCTATTCTCTGGATCCTGCCACGCACCCATTGCCTCCGTGCATCTACCGGTTACTGTTCCAGACCTACAACGCCTGGAATTAACGGTTAGTGCCTGTACTTGCACCGCATTGTCTATTTTCTTGTCTGCCTGCCATCACTTAGAACTTTCTCCCTTACGTCAGTAGGCTAATCTGGGGGCCGCGACCTGCGGTTCTTCGGCAGCTAAGCCCACACTACCTTGCGGTGGTTCTTGGTGAAGACCGGAAGGCCGTTAGACTCCGCGCCCTAGGTAAGCCTGTGCTAAAACTGACTAAGGCATCAAAATCGTAAAAAAGGGTTGGTGGTAGCTCGTTGGGAGGTGTGCTGTTGGGTCCGTAGTGCCCCTTGAAGGTAGTGGCCTACGCTGATGATGTTACTGTTCTCTTGTCGAGTTCCGCGGAAGCTGAGGAGGTAACGACTCTGGTCCGTGGGTATTCTGAGGCCAGTGGCTCATTAGTAAACCAGGAAAAGAGTAAAGTTTTCTGGATGGGGGAGGAGGGTTGTGAATTCAACCTTCCAGACAGTCTTCCCCGGGCGAGTGAGAAGATCAAAATTTTAGGGATTCATTTCGGCCCTGGTGATTATGCCAAGCAAAATTGGGAGTTAAGGTTGGAGGAAGCTTCCCGGAAGGTAGTGAGCTGGAAGAGGTGGAAACACTCTCTCCGGGAAAGGGTGGACCTGATCAAGACCTTCCTGATCCCGGTATTCCTGTACATCAGCTATGTGTGCCTTTTGCCGGAGTCTTTATGGTCTAGGGTTTATGCAGTTTTCTTCCAGTTACTCTGGGGGAATAGGCTGAATCTGGTCAAGCGGGCTGTGACCTACCGACTGAGGAAGGATGGGGCCCTGGGTATGATTAACCCTGTGCTGTTCTTTATGTCAACCTTTCTGAAGTTGCACCTTAGTAGTCTCCTAGTTGAGACCCCTCCTCAGTGGGTGGGAGGCTTCAGGGTATGGGTGGATCCCTTCCTTAGTGCATGGTATGGGGGAGGCACCGTTAAGAGTTTCCAGGTCCGGCATGGGTATCTCCCGACCTACGTTTCCTTGGGATTGAAGGTGACAAGGCGTTGGGGCTTAGGGGCGGGGGAAGTTGGGAGCTCTTCTAGAAGGGAGTTGGAGAAGAGAGTCCTGCACTCCCACTTTTGGGTTCCGCTGTCACTGAGAGACTGCCCACGTGATGTGAGTTCGGTGGGGCTTTCCTTGATTAACTCGAGGAGAATCCCGTTGAAGCTTCAGGACATTGCCTGGCTCTCCTTTCACGGGAGACTTTATGTAAGAGGGAACCTCAAGCACAGAAATGCTGATGATCGTGGTTGCCCACGGGAGGAGTGTCTAGGGGTGGAGGAGACTATGGACCATTTCTTGCTCGAGTGTCCCTTTAATGTAAAGGTTTATAAAAGAGTCTCCAGGTCGCTGGGGATCCCCTGCCTTTTGGGGCTCAGTTACCCTGAATGGGTCTACCGGGCATTCAAGGCAAGGTGGAGGGCTTTTGATTTCTGTACATTTTTTTTAGTCAGTTTAGTGGTCAGGTATTTCACGTGGAACGCACGTGTCAGGTCACCATCTGGCAGAAAGTCCTTCCCTGTGAGGTAGTGGTGGAAGATATTCTCTACGAGGTGTGGAAATTGAGGGGCATGGAGGGTCGCCGGATGTCCAATGCTAACTGGCTCAGGCTGTGGCGGAGTCTGAGACCTCCTTAGGGGGTCAAAGTCTGGTGCCTCTCCTTTCTAAGTGGCTTCTCTTGCTGTCCTTTCACCCCATTAGATTTTGTGTGGTGGAAAATTTTTTCAAGTATGGCTTACATGCACCTACAACTTGCTTCTTAGTGGGATACGGTGATGTATATGAATTGGGTTTGTTGTTTGTATGGTGGCACCTTCTTGTTTTATGTGATTTTATCCTTTTATATTTACTGGACTTATGAATTGGGCAAATAGCCCTTCTGGACTTTCGGTTAAGTTAGGCAAATCAGCCTTTGTTTTCAGTTGGTCTTTTTTAATATAGGTTGGTGCCACCTTTAGTAAAGTTTATTGGTTTTATTGTTTCATATGTAATGTTATGTTGCAAGTTTTAAATAAAAAAACATTAGCAGAACAGAGAGAGGAGGTGTTTGTTTTAGCTCTGACTTCTAGAAGCCTGCAGGGTAGAGTTTTTTGCCTAGCCCAGCCTTGATGGAGCCTCCTGGGGCAGCAATCCAGTAGAGTCCCCTGCCTACCCGGCCTGGCCCGGGCCTAGGCCCAGTTTCATCCAGGATCCATGTTAATCAGCTTCCCAGGTTGAGTGGTGCTACTGCTAATGAAAATGCAGGAAAGGCCCCGGCTTCAACATCTCCGGGTGAAAAAACAGACCGTGATCAGGATAAAGCTGAATTTAAAGCTGCTGGCTCGGTGCAGCCTGTGGAAGGAAAAAAACCTGCAGCAAAGCCAGTGATGGAGGGACCTGGGGAAGGAGAGGAGGAGAGCCCCCAGGCTCTTGGGCCTACTATGTCCTGCATGAGCAGCAATGTCTCCTACGGCCAGTTACCAGTTTGGTGGTGGACCTGAACCCCGTAGTAGTGTGTGTCCCTTCTGGGTCTATGAATATACCCTCCTTGGATGAAGTCCCTGGGCCTTCTAAAACTACTGGGCCGGTGTCACCCTGTATGATGTCCAATGTAGGGGGTCACGAGAAGGAGGATTTTGTCCAGGCCCCAGTGAAGAAACTGGGGGCCAAAGTAAGGCTGCCTGTGAAGTTTAACAGGCAGCCTCATGTGGTTATTGGAACCCTGCAGCCTGTGCTACCACAACAGGTTGTGAGTGAGGATCCCTGTATAATGATTAATACGGGACCAGAGGGGCCTCAGGAGAACCAAGCATCGGCCGTAGTGAAGGAACTAGGGGCTGTATCGGGTGCTGAAGTTCGAACAGAGAAGGTTCCCAGATTTGCAGTGGATCCTGCATCAGTATGCCTCCCGGATACGGAGGAGAGCGAGGAGGAGGACCTAGAGATTGGGTCGAAGATAGGGGCACTGGAACTCGAGGTCACGGCCCTAGACAAAAAAATAAATAGGAAAAGGAAAAAGAGAAACCAAGTCTACAGCCGTCACCGGGTAATTTTCTCAGCCGAGATTGAGGAGCTAGATGCTGTCCTAAAAGAGAAGCAGGAATTGCTAACGAGGTTAAAAACAATCGTGCAAATAACGAACCTGGTGTCTTCGGAGCCACTGCCTCCCAATATGGCGGGCGAATCGGAGGAAGAGGTCATGGCCGGTTGCCTATACGATTCAATCCAGGTGCTGGAGGGCGAGCGGTCAGTGATGGGCTAGGCGGAAGCTGAAGGTGTTCCCGGTGGGTGCGAGGTACAGGCTGCAGTCGTGGTGGCTAGCCTATGTGCCCAGTCGTCTGCGGCATTTCCGGTGGACACCGGAAGTGGAGCGCCAGCCCGGAGACCGGTAAGCCTGGAAGAATCGTCTAAGTCGAATTATGTTAAAATTAATATTGTGAATGAAACACTTAATGTTGGCAATATTATGGCTGATACTGGGGCTGAGCCTGAGGGTACCAGTGTGTTAGCCCACAGGGCAGGAGCTGCGCCGACCTCTGTGGTGCAGTCTCTCTGCCGGGCGGACCCGGCGGTCCCGGCCAGCACACCCGCTGTTCACGGCCCAATGCTTAAAATGTCTGATATAATTTCTGATGATATGTCTATAGGGGCAGGCCTTTCAATGAAATCTGTGCAGGTGAATGAAGGTGCCACTGCTGGAGCTCCCGGTGTGCTAGTAGGTGATAGGTCCGAGAAGGCTGCTTATACATGTGTGGTCCCGGACCTTGCAGCCCCAGGGAGCTTGTTGAGCGGTACTTCCTCAGGAGGCATTGCAGATGTTACAGATGTAGTTATTGATAAAGGTATAGTTAATAGTACTAATAATGCCAGTAACAGTATTTCAGATATCATTGATGGTAATGTGGATATGGTTGATGTTGACAATACCATGTATGGGGTGGAAGAGAAACCTACAAGTACGCTGTCAGTAAAACATACATGTGGGTCAGGTAATATACAACGTAAGAAGGTGGGAGATAATCCAGATATAATAGTGCCTAGTCCGGTTCAAAATAGGATCATTGAAACTATTTATGGGCCTTTGGCTGTGTCAGACAGGGCTAGGAGGGCGGCTGTTCTGATAGAAGACGCAGCCAAAAGTATGCCTAATATGTTGGCTGATGGTGGGGTGGTGTTGGATAGACCTGCAGCCCAAACGGTAGCTTCTGAAGTGGCAGGCCCCTCGTCACGACAAAACCCTGGTGGGAATATTTTTGTACAGAAGGCTGTCACTGTCCAGCACCCGGTGGTAGGACTTGGTCCCCTCCCGGGGGTCGTATCATATGCGGGTATAGTATCCGGTTCAGGTCCAGGGTCCAGTGTAAATATTCAGAGTGTGTGGGCCCTGGCCCAGTGGGGGCACAACCTTTTAAACGCCGTAACGTAGTTAGGTTGAAATTCATGGGTAAGGACCCCCCAAGTAGATCAGATTTTTTGCGGGTTTTTCTGGACTCATTTAGTTTCGTTCCAGCGGATCTCTTTGCCTGCATCCACCCGGTTAGCACTGCAGAATATGATGTGAGTTTCGTATCCTACCAGGATCTGCAGACTTTTTGGAACAGGTGGGGTGGATGCAGGGGGAGAGATCCGTGGATCAACTACAGGGCGATCCCCATAACGCGCCAAGAGCGTGTAAAGATAACCATCTTAGTAAGAAACGAGTCCATCCCGGCGGCAGACCTAGGGTTTTGGGTTAGGAGGTTTTCTAAAATGATATCCCCATTGGTAAAGGTTCCCGATCCAAGCCATGGGGTCTGGGGTGGCGGTTGGTCCACCATGGTAGACCTGAAGTGCACGGAGGCTGGCCTGGTGCATTTACCATCGGCAGCTTTTATTGGTAGGGACAGGATTCAATGTTTCTACCCAGGCCAGCCGAGGATGTGCCACAGGTGTGGGGACTTCCGCCACCTCAGCGCCAATTGCCCTCAACAAAAATGTGGTCACTGTGGTGACATTGGTCACGAATCCCGCACATGTAATCAGATCAGGTGTAATCTATGCGGGGTAATAGGACACCCGTTCAGTAAATGTCCCCATGCGGCCCACAATACTGTAATCATGGATGAGGAGATTGTAAGGGTGGCTGAAAGTATGGAAAGGGTCGAGTCTATGGTGGGATTGGTGGACCCCATTAGTTGTCCAGCCCCTCTGCTTCCTGCCCCTCTGCTTCCTTCTCCCCCCGTTGCCAAGCCATCGGTGACACCGTCATCATCACTAGCAAAGGTCCCGGCAAGCTAATGGACTAAACAAAAAGGCAAGGGTAAAAAGAAGAGAACTGAAGGGGAGGGGATAGTTTTGTCAAACAAGTTTCAGTTTTTGTCCAGCGAAGAGGAGAGCATGGAGGAGGGAGATATCGTGAGGGATGAGGGGGGTAACTTGTTTCAAAGAGCTAAGTCAGGCAGGAAGCAGAGAAAAACCTGAGATCTACCATTGGGGGAAGTGGCAAAGATTGTAAGGAAGGCTAGTGATAAGGAGGTTGCTAGATCGTTCTTGAAGGATAAGGTGGCATCCCCATCTGGCCCCCCTTCTGTGGAAGACCTTGTCCCCCCACCGACACAGGATTCCCCCTCAGCCCATCCCATAGAGGTTAGCCCCTCAGACAAAGCCCCGGAGTCTGTAGTAAAGAGGGACTCAATTTTGGGTAAGGACCTGGCCTGTACTTCTCACAAGCAGGATCCCCCCTTGCGTCCTTTTCCTGTAAGTCCCGATCCCCCTGAGATTTCCTTCTGTGGCCCCTCTGATCTTCCCTCAGGTCTGGCAGGGTCATTGGGAGCTGAGCCCTTGGGTTTGGGAGTCCATAGTGGGTCGGTAGGTAAGGTGTCTGGGTCAGTTGGAGTCCCCCCCTTAGGGGAAGAGGTTATCCTCAGGGGGGAGGAGTCTCTGCCAGCAGGTCTAAGCTACAAAAGATTTGGTTCCTCGGATGAGGACTCAAAAAGGAAAATAAAAAAGAAGTGAGTTGTTACTACTGTCTATAGCTTTGAAGGATGGCTTCCCGGCCCATTAGATTTTCCACTATTAATGTGGCGTCTATACTTTCCAAACGAGCTCGTTTTATGGCCTTTGATTTTTTCAGCACGGTTGAGGCTGATTTTTTATTTTTCCAAGAGACCAGATTGGGTCAGCTGGCTGACTTACATAAAGCAAAAAATGAGTGGAGGCGTGGGCCCTCCTACTGGTCTCTTGCGGCCGAGCCGTATGGTGGGGTGGCGGTGCTTTTTACCGGCATGATAACCATCCAGCGAGTCATTGAGCTTGAGGTGGGTAGGTGCATGGTCTTAGATGTCAATCTGAGGGGGCACGACCTGAGGTTAATTAATATTTACGGTCCCCAAACAAAATGGGGAAGGAAGTGCCTCTTCATGGAGATAAAGCCATATTTTTTTACAGCCCGCCATATAGTCTTTGGTGGTGATTTTAACACCGTCATTAGGACAAAGGATAGGGGAGGTTCAAGGACTTCTTTGGGCTGCGATTCCCTTTTTCTAGAAAGTATGGTTAGGCAGGCTGGTCTGGTGGATGCACACATTCGTCATTTTCCAGACCACACGGGTTTCACTTTTTATAGAGGTAGTTGTAGGTCTAGGATAGATAGGTTTTTTGTTAAAGAGAGCTCGAAAACCTTGGCTCCGGAGCTGAGGCCGGTAGAGTTCTCCGATCACGTTTACCTATCTATGTCCTTGAATGCTTCGGAGACCCTTCGGAAGAGTAGGGGTCTTTGGCGCCTGAACTCTAAGCTCCTAGAGGAGGAGTTGATAAGACAGTCTTTTAGGGACTTCTTTGAATCCCAGGAATCACTTTTGGAGGCAGGTTGTAGTAGGTCTGAATGGTGGGAGATGCTGAAGGAAAGGACCCGGAGCTTTTTTCGGGGCCTTGTAGCCAGAAATAACTTGTTAAAAGAGAGCACCTACATGGCACTGAGGAAAAAACTTGGGTTCTTGATCTCTGGCCAGGGGGATAGTGGGGAGATCCCCCGGGTGAAGGCTCGGATGAGAAAGATACAGTATGACCGGTATGCGTCCTTGGTTCTGGAGAGGGATTATGGGAAGTACCATTCGCCCGATCCTTTTCAGAGCTGCAGGAACTCGGTAGATGCTAAGGAGGTGAGGGGCTTGCGCGATACTGAGGGTGTACTTAGGGAGGAGAAGGAGGGCATTCTTGGTGTTGTGCGGTCCTTCTATTTCGATCTCTTATCAGAGAAGTCACTTGACAAAGAGAGGATGGACCATTTTTTGAGGGAAACTCCTGGCCTTGGTGATTTTAGCGGCCTGCTTGAGTCCTTGGGTGATGAAATAACGGTGGACGAGGTCAGGATGGCGATAGATGGTTTATCTGTCAAGAAAGCCCCAGGCCCAGATGGCCTTACATCTGAGTTTTTTAAAATCTTTAGGGACATTCTGGCTCCGCGTCTCGGGGAGGTTTTTAATGAGAGCCTGGGCAGAGGTTTATTGCCTCCCTCCATGAGGGTCTCTGCCCTTATCTTACTGTCCAAGGGGAAAGATCAGTCATGTATTGAGAACTGGCGCCCCATCGCTCTTCTCAATACTGACAGGAAGATTCTGGCGAAGGTGCTTTTTAATAGAGTGATGCAGGTTTCCGGCCAGTTGCTCTCTTCTTCTCAGCACTGCACTGTGAAGGGCCGAAGCACTTTCAGTGCTGTCCTGACGGTGCGGGAGGCCTTTGAGCGGTGCCGTGCGGAGAAGTGGGGGAAGTACCTTTTAGCCTTAGATCAGTCGAAGGCTTTTGATAGGGTAAATCATGAGTACCTTTGGGCTCTACTTCTGTGGTATGGTCTTCCAGTGCAGGTGGTGAATTGGCTCCGTACCATTTATAGACAAGCCGAGAGCTTCCCTCTTGTGAATGGTTGGGTGGGTCAGTCCTTTGAGGTCAGCTCTGGAGTAAGACAAGGTTGTCCCCTGAGCCCCCTCCTGTATGTGTTTGCCATAGATCCCTTCGTCAGAAGGGTTGGTGGTAGCTCGTTGGGAGGTGTGCTGTTGGGTCCGGAGTGCCCCTTGAAGGTAGTGGCCTACGCTGATGATGTTACTGTTGTCTTGTCGAGTTCCGCGGAAGCTGAGGAGGTAACGACTCTGGTCCGTGGGTATTCTGAGGCCAGTGGCTCATTAGTAAACCAGGAAAAGAGTAAAGTTTTCTGGATGGGGGAGGAGGGTTGTGAATTCAACCTTCCAGACAGTCTTCCCCGGGCGAGTGAGAAGATCAAAATTTTAGGGATTCATTTTGGCCCTGGTGATTATGCCAAGCAAAATTGGGAGTTAAGGCTGGAGGAAGCTTCCCGGAAGGTAGTGAGCTGGAAGAGGTGGAAACACTCTCTCCGGGAAAGGGTGGACCTGATCAAGACCTTCCTGATCCCGGTATTCCTGTACATCAGCTATGTGTGCCTTTTGCCGGAGTCTTTATGGTCTAGGGTTTATGCAGTTTTCTTCCAGTTACTCTGGGGGAATAGGCTGAATCTGGTCAAGCGGGCTGTGACCTACCGACTGAGGAAGGATGGGGGCCTGGGTATGATTAACCCTGTGCTGTTCTTTATGTCAACCTTTCTGAAGTTGCACCTTAGTAGTCTCCTAGTTGAGACCCCTCCTCAGTGGGTGGGAGGCTTCAGGGTATGGGTGGATCCCTTCCTCAGTGCATGGTATGGGGGAGGCACCGTTAAGAGTTTCCGGGTCCGGCATGGGTATCTCCCGACCTACGTTTCCTTGGGATTGAAGGTGACAAGGCGTTGGGGCTTAGGGGCGGGGGAAGTTGGGAGCTCTTCTAGAAGGGAGTTGGAGAAGAGAGTCCTGCACTCCCACTTTTGGGTTCCGCTGTCACTGAGAGACTGCCCAGGTGATGTGAGTTCGGTGGGGCTTTCCTTGATTAACTCGAGGAGAATCCCGTTGAAGCTTCAGGACATTGCCTGGCTCTCCTTTCACGGGAGACTTTATGTAAGAGGGAACCTTAAGCACAGAAATGCTGATGATCGTGGCTGCCCACGGGAGGAGTGTCTAGGGGTGGAGGAGACTATGGACCATTTCTTGCTCGAGTGTCCCTTTAATGTAAAGGTTTATAAAAGAGTCTCCAGGTCGCTGGGGATCCCCTGCCTTTCGGGGCTTAGTTACCCTGAATGGGTCTACGGGGCATTCAAGGCAAGGTGGAGGGCTTTTGATTTCTGTACACTTTTTTTAGTCAGTTTAGTGGTCAGGTATTTCACGTGGAACGCACGGTGTCAGGTCACCATCCGGCAGAAAGTCCTTCCCTGTGAGGTAGTGGTGGAAGATATTCTCCACGAGGTGTGGAAATTGAGGGGCATGGAGGGTCACCGGATGTCCAATGCTAACTGGCTCAGGCTGTGGCGGAGTCTGAGACCTCCTTAGGGGGTCAAAGTCTGGTGCCTCTCCTTTCTAAGTGGCTTCTCTTGCTGTCCTTTCACCCCATTAGATTTTGTGTGGTGGAAATTTTTTTCAAGTATGGCTTACATGCACCTACAACTTGCTTCTTAGTGGGATACGGTGATGTATATGAGTTGGGTTTGTTGTTTGTATGGTGGCACCTTCTTGTTTTATGTGATTTTATCCTTTTATATTTACTGGACTTATGAATTGGGCAAATAGCCCTTCTGGACTTTCGGTTAAGTTAGGCAAATCAGCCTTTGATTTCAGTTGGTCTTTTTTAATATAGGTTGGTGCCACCTTTAGTAAAGTTTATTGGTTTTATTGTTTCATATGTAATGTTATGTTGCAAGTTTTAAATAAAAAAACATTAGCAGGACAGAGGACTCCACAAAAACACCCTCCCTCTTCCCTCTCCAATGCCCGAGTGAAGATGGCGGCGGAAAGCTGGGAATAATATGAATCCTGATCTCGCGAGATCCGACGGCGGGATTATGATGTTTTGCCTCGTTCTGAGTTTTGTGTCGGGTGGGAATCCCCAAACAGTGCTCGGATCCGGGCTCGGATAGGCACTGTTCGGGGGTGTTCGGATTTCAAAAATCCGAACCCGCTCACCCCTAATAGACTTATGAGTTTTTAACAGCACCTAATCAGCAGAAACTCCTGATTAGCCAGCAACTTGCTAGCTCTCTGGATGACCTGAAATGGGCTTTATTAATAGAGCCCACCGATCTCTCTCCATTCATATCCCCAGGTACCCTGATACCAGCTTTACCTACAGCCAAACACAAGCTTTGGGAAGCTTTTTTCCACACACAGCAATCTCCCTGGAGTTTTAAAACACTTATGCCAGAAATTTAGGACTTTCCCAGTGCCTCTATTACATATCCCTACCCCTTGTTTTGACTTGTGGGGCGGAACACTTGTAGTCCCCAAGCAGTAAACGTGGGACAATACATCTGTATTTGCCAGTTGGCTTCCTGGTCTATGCTCTACTGAGAATTTAAAATTTTGCTGAGCCAAGAACCACCTGGTTATTTTTCCATTAGTTTCTGCATTCTCACACATCCATGTCAACAGAGCATGCTCCATGGTCAACCTAAATTTCCACCCCAAAAGGTAATACCTTAGTGTTTATAACGCCCATTTAATTGCTAAAGTTTCCTTTTCAATAGTGGCATAATTTCTCTTATGCAAATTCAACTTCCTGCATAAATAAATAAGAGAATGCTCCTTACCATTTTTACTTTGCCTGAAAAGCCTTTTCTGCCTCAGGACTCCACTTAATCACAACTGACTTCCTACCCTTGGTAAGGTCAGTCAACAGGAGAGCAATAGTGTCAAAATTGGGAATAACCCTTATATAATAGTCTATGATTCCCAGAAAAGCTCTAATTTGCTTCTTGTATAATTTTTGTACTGTCTCAATGTTATTAAGTTGGGGCTTTATCAAGCCTCTGCCTATTTTGTATCCCAGATACTTCACCTGCTTCCTCCCTAAGTAACACTTTTGGGTTGGCTGTTAATCCTGCTTCACGGATGAAGTCCAACCCTGCTTGTACCCTGTGTAGGTGAGATTGCCAATCAGGACTATGGATGACTACATCATCAAGTTAAGCAGCAGCATATTGTCAATAAGGCCTTAGAATTGTATCCATCATTCGCTGAAATGTGGTGGGTGGTCAACACAAATGCTAGCCTCTTATACTGGACCAGACCCTCCGGAGCGGAAAAAAACTGTAATTTCTTTTTTTTTGCTGTCAACGGTACTTGCCAGTACACTTTGGTTTAGGTCTAGAGTGGTTAAGTACCGTACTGTTCCAAGCCTTTCAATTAGCTCATCTAAACAAAGCATTGGGTCAAACTTATGTCATTTATTTAGTTTACAGAAGTCATTGCAGAAGTGTAAGAGCCCGTTGGAATGAGTACAATGGGGCTTGACTCTTTAATTATATCTAATTCTAACATTTTTTTAAAATTTCTTTTGACACTGATTTTTGTTGGACTTATGGTATTCTCTAAGGTTTTAGCTTAACCTTAACCCCTGGTTCAGTGACTATGTCATGTTTAACAACTGTTATTTTACCTGGTATGTCCACAAACAAATCTCTATTTCTTATGAGAAACTCTTTAGCCTCATTCTGTTGAATGGCTGAGAGTGTTTTGGCTACTGTTAATTCCGGAACCAAAGGTATAGCGGTTAGCAGAAGGACTGGGTAGTTGACAGAGCTACTCTATCCTTGCATGGTTTTATAAGGTTTACATGATAGATCTGTTCTGGATTTTTTTTTCCTGGCTGGTACACCTTATAATTAACTTCACCCACTTTATCCTTGATTGCAAATGTTCCTGCAATTAGGCCAAAAATGTTCCTTCTACCGTGGGTACCAAAATATGCACTCTGTCCTCAGGAGCAATGGTCTGTAATTGGGTATTACGGTTATACACCCTGTTGGGCCTGTTCTAGGTGCTCTCTCACTATTAGTACCACTGCAGCTATTCTTTCCTGCATCTGGAAAACATATTCAATCACAGTTTTATAGGGTCTGAGCTGCACCTCCCATGTTTCATTTGCAATATCCAGTAATCCCCTAGGGTGGCTCCCATACAGCAAATCAAAAGATGAGAATCCCATGGAGGTCTGTGGAACCTCTCTAATGGCCAATAATAAATAGGGTAACAAACAACCTTCCTTAGCTTTAAAGTTTTGTTAAACCTCTCCAGTAAACCATTAGTCTGACGGTGATACACAGAGGTCCTCAGTTAAGTAACTTTGAGTAAACGGTACAATTATTTCATAATTCTGGACATAAAAGGGGGAACCATGGTCAGTGAGGATCTCTTTAGGTATCCCTACTCTGCTAAAGGCATGTACAAGTTCCCTAGCAGTATTGCTGTATCACCAGAATATACTGAATATTGCCCTAAAAAAGGACATTGAAACTATCTGATGGTCAATGACATAACTGTGTGACATTACAATCTCGAATTACATATGCTTGGGATGATTTCTGAATAAGGATATGATCTCAGGAAATTTGTAAAGTGATATTTATATTACAATTATCTTTTTCAATTTTCTCCTTATCTGATTTTATGGTTTGAAGTCATAATCTTTGGTTTATATGGGCAATAAAGTTTTTAATATAATATAGATAAAGATGTTTTTGTGGTAATACAATAGGAAGGGCTCCTTTTTGGTGTATATACTGATGACCACTGGCAGACTTTATTAGAGGACCGACCAAATCCATAGCTATCCTTTCAAACGGGACCTCAATAATGGGTAACGGGACAAGCAGACTTTTATAATGTGGCCTAGGAGCATGGTATTGACACTCAGGGCAGGATGCACAGAAGTTAGATACATTTTTATGGACCTCTGGCCAGAAAAATCGCTGAAAGATTCTCTCTGAGGTTTTCTCTCCTCCTAGATTCCCTGCAGTTATGATACCATGAGGACAAAGTCTTCCCATATGCCTTACTATTAACTCTTCCACAACCACTTTTATATTTTCTCTAGCCTTTAGCAGAGTAGGGTCTTTTAACTGTTCTGAGGCAAAAATATATTTTCTCACTACACGATCATACATACAGTCAAGTGATTCAACAAAATTTCCTACTTCAGTAGAAGGTGCATTATCCCGCGCTCCATTGCTGCTTTTAACATTTTCTGACACCCCGATGATGTTTGAAAAAAAGAATACTTCAGACTCAGGGAACACTACCACTGCCAGAGCATCAGTAATGTTTTCCAATGGGTCTGGGCTATTTACTTGTGTAACCAGTTGGGTTCCCCACAGTTTTCAAAAGTGGGAAAAATCTCTACCCAATATAGCATCAAACCCCATACAAAGAACTAATCCCACAGTAAATACTACAAAACTACACTGTGTTTTTATGTTCACTTCAGCGGTAATATAATACCAAATATCCTCATGTATACAGGTTACCCCAATCATTTTCTATTGATGCTTTAAGGGGCACACCAACTCGACTTTTACAAGAGTACCAGTAGAGCCTTTACACATTTGCCTTCTACAGTAATTACACACTTCCGTTTGTCTGACTCATTGTGTCGGTCTGCAGTGCAGGCTATCTGGGCAAAGAAAGACACTCTCTGGTGTACATAAGTAGTAACGTATTGCATAGGTTCAGTGATAAGTAGACAATTAGCAGCAATATGGCCTAAGCCATCACATCTAAAATATCTAATCCCATTTTTATAAAATTTTATACAAGGCTGGAACCTTCTTGGCATAACTGGCCAATATCCAGCTATAGGTGTTTCAGTTCATTCCACCGCCCAGCATCCTTTTCTCCAGTAACAGACATACCAAAAGTCACTAGTGGGGAGTGTTCATCAGTTCCTCACCTTCCGCATACTTCACCACCATCTCCAAAAGTTGGTCTGTGTTTTTGGGAACCCCATGTCTTACCCACTTGTACAGAACAGCAGGCAGGGACCATAGATACCAATCCATGACAACCCTTTCCACAATCTGTGGCCCTGTCAAAGTCTCAGGTTGTAGCCACGTCTTGGCGAGATGGATGATGTCATGCATTTGAAAGCGGGGAGGTTTATCCACCTGGATGTACACAATGCATTTGGACAAACATTGTGACACCCAAACATGTCAGGACTTCAGTTTTTGCTTGTCATAGTCCTTGGCATCAGTTTGCTTAGATAAAAATATGCCTTTTGTGATTTCCCGGAGAGGAAGGGAGCCAATAGGCCTCCCCATTGACTGTTTTTTTCATCAGTTTTTTATTGAAATTTTTCAAGAGTATATGGGTGTACAGAAATCAAAAAGAAGGGAAGGCCATAACGAGGGAAAACACAAGGGGAAACTCCATGGAACAACACACTTATATCAGTAATGTGCATACAACGGAAGATGGATAGACAGCAATATATACTATTCTCAGTGTGAGCAAACTTGGAGTTGGCTATGGTACAACAAAGGTATTAATTGGGTGTGACATGTTCATCAGGTTGGAGAGATTCAATGAGGGCCGAGGGAGAGGGTGAGGAAGTGGGAGCACCTTGTTGCGCACCTGGACTGTCCGTAATTTATTATTTCCACTTAAAACATCTCATAATGGGGAGAGATGCAGATGTGGAGTGTTAGGAACCCCTCCCGCCAGTACAACAAAACCCAGAGTCTGCTCCGAAAGTCTGGTGTTCACTGGAGCCCCTAGTGGTGGGGACAGACTTGGCTGCAGACAAACGGAGGGTCGTGAGATGTGCACTGACTGGGGAGAACCCAGGAATAGAGTGTAATAGCAGACAGCAGAGTGAAATCCAGGCAAGGGTCGAGGGCCGGCAGCAGACAACGTATCCAGAGAACATGCCGAGGTCAGAGGTCACAGGCAATACCACAGGGTCCAGAAACAAGCCAGAGGTCATACATGGGAAATCAGGTCTAGAACACAGCACAGGTGCAGGAAACAGGGAACAGGGAGCCTAGCTACACTGAGAGCTATAACTGGCAGTGAGGCTCTGCCCTCACTGCCTTAAGTAGTGAGGGAAAACCAATAGGAGCAGTGTGAGCAAGACTCCTCCCAAGATACTAATAACCAGTCTGTAAGGTCATGACTGATATATACATAAATGTTCAATCTTCCCCTATCTGGGAACGCCTACAACACTTTGCAAATGCAAACATGAGATTATGCTGACAAGCACTAGTAAAGAAAAATATTACTTTCATCTGCGCGCATGCGCCCGGCTGTAGGATAGCTGGCCTAGAAGATAGAAGAGACAGAGCGTCCTGGTTGTTGCCCAGGCAACCGGGAAGCGGAGGGCGGAAGTGACGTCCCGGCCCCGTCGGGAAGCCGCGGCTCGTAACATGGAGTAGGGCATGTCTATTGTCTCCATTTCAAAACTCTATTGAATCTTTGAGACGTTTCGAATTATGATGGGGAGGGCAGGACACTTCCAGTTTTGGGCTATTGTGATCCTAGCTGCTATTAATATGTGTCCCAGAATAAATTGATCATGCTTAGAAATGGAAGTTGATTATACATGGAGGAGGTCTAGGGCAGGGTCTGAAGCGAAAGTGATTTTCAATACCATGGAGATCAAAGCAAAAACTTCACCCCAGAGCAGCTGAGTCACTGGACATGTCCAGAAGACATGAAAAACATCAGCCATCTGGGTGCACTGGCGCCAACAGAATTTCGATTGGTTTGGCCAAATAGTGTGTAGTTGATCCAGGGTGAGGTACAACCGGTTAAGAAGTTTGACCTGCATTTCCGTGTGGTTAATGCATTTAGACATGCGGTGGGAGGTTGAGTAGATAGTTTCCCATTGCTGTGGGTTAAAAGTTAGGCAGAGGTCTGGCTCCCATTGTAATTTAGATGGGGCTTTAGAGGAGGGGGTTAAGCAGTGAAGGTACAGGTACCAATACATTATCCCACCTCTATTTGCACTTTTTGTCAGTCTATTCAGGACAGACACTGGTGGGGAGGAGAGGGAGCGAGGGATTTTGGAGATGGTCGTAACCCAATGTCTGATTTGCAGGTATTTATATGATTCAGATGGAAGGAAGCGGTAACGATCTTTGAGCAGAGTGAAGGAAGGAGGGGACTTTGGGCAAACTAATCCGATTAGGAGGAGGAGAGGTTCAGATCTGAGATTAGTCTGGATAGAGCTTGGAGGGAGAGGTTGTGAGTTGTGAGAGCATCTGTATATAACATAATTAACCTAACCCACACCTGCATGTTATCAGAGATGGACAATAATCTATTGGCAGCTGAGGGGTGGGCAGAGGTCAGTCAAGGGTTAACCGGAGCATGAGGCCCTTTCAATATCTACCAATGGCTTGAAGGCATGAGGTAGTGCCCAGTCCCACGGGTGTGTCAGTATACAGGCATCTTGATATTGTGACAAGTTGGGGAGCATTAGGCCACCTCGTTGGGAAAGACCATGCATTTATGGGCAATGAAGAGGGCGTTTCTGTTTCCACACATAGGTCATCATTAATGTATGGAAGTGGGCCATCAGCCTTTTGGGCAAAACATAAAATATGGTGTGGAAGATCTACATAAGTTTGGGTAAAAGCATAATTTTAAAAGCAGCAATGTGACCCAGCCAGGAGACCTCATAGTTAATCCAGTTCTTTGCCAGGGAGGAGAGATGGAGAAAAATCTGAGAATTATGAGTGTTGAAAATTGTAGATAATGTGGGGGGGTATATGTATACCCAAATATGGCAAAGACTCTTTCACCCACACAAAGGGGAACTGCTTCTGCAGAGTCATTAGCGAGGACTGGGCTATATTAATAGGGAGAGCCTCTGATTTAGTAACATTACATTTGTAGACGGAGCTGCACTGTAACAGTGCAAGATACATTTCAAGGCTGACAACAAGGTCTACGGGCTGGTGACAAATAAGAATATATTGTCTGCGAACAGACAGTTTGTGTGGGTGTGAATGGAAAGTAATACCAGGAAAATTACGATCTTTTTGCATTGTATGGGCCAAATATTCTATAGCTAGAACAAACATTATTAGAGAAAGGGGGCACCCTGCCTAGTTCGGTTAGTAATAAGGAAGGGGAAAGATAGGAAACCATTACTAAAGACCCTTGCAGAAGGTCCTTGGTAAGGCTAGTATAGAATTTAAGATGTCTCCTTGAATACCAAATTTAAGTAAAACCTCTTTCATATAAAGCCAATGGAGCATATCAAAAGCTTTTTATGCGACCAAAGAAAGCAGAACGAGCGCTTCCTGGGTCTCAGACAGGAGATCCGCGACATCCAAGATGCGACACTTGACGCCTGGCGGCCTAATATAAAGCCCACCTGATTCGGGTGTATCAACTTTGGCAAAAAGGGGTTCAGGCGATTAGCAGTCAAACTAGCAAAGATTTTCAAGTTGGTATTAAGTAGTGCTATAGGTCTATAGTTGTTACAGTCGGAGTGGTCCTTACCCGGTTTCGGTATTGTTATGATTTGTTCTTCCAACATCTCAGCTGGAAAGCTGCCACCCGTCAAAGCCTTATTATACAAGTTAGTGAGGGACGGGGCCAATTCTGTCCTAAACATGGTATAGAAAGCATTAATAAGCCCATCTGGACCAGGGGCCCAGTCTTTTGGGAGACGTTTAATGGCGTCTTCAAACTCCCACTAAAACCTGGGAAGGTTGAGTGACTCAAAGCTGCTTGGGTCTAATAAAGGGAAGTTCAGATGATTAAGGATCGCAGATATGGAGACTTCTGTTGACTGTAAAGTATCTGCATCGTTCTGTAGGTTGTAGTGTGGCGTTGCAAAATGATCAGCTATAGAAGCAGGGTTGTATATTTTGTTGCTGCTAAAATCATGGAGAACTTATCCTGTTTCTAGCTTGTTTACCTCTAAGTTTTGCGGGCTAAAATTCAATTCTGGCTCTGTTGCCCGTGGAGTAAAATTTATGGTGTAATTTGGTAAGGACCATTTTCATGCGAGATCTAAAAAGGGCATTGAGTTGTTTTCTAACGTCAGTTAATTTTCTTTGGAGGGCCTTGGAGGGGCGTGTCTGGTTTTGTAATTCTAAAGTAGCTAATCGGGGCTCGTGAGTCTGCTGGTGGAAGAGGTACTGTTTTGCTTTCAAGGCACACCAATGGGTGGAAAGAGAGGTGTCGTCTGGGTTGTTAGTCTGGGTGTATTGCGACAAGGCATCCGAGAGGGTAGCTCTAGGTCCCAACGAGGTAAGGAGATAGGCCGACATGCGCCAAGGTCTTGGGGGGACCTTAGTAAGGTGTAGGTTCCAAGTCCACTCTATCGGAGAAGGGTCTGACCATGTGAAGAAAGTATTTTAGTGGAATCGGTGTGCTGTCCACTTGTCTGTCAGGACCATATCTATTCTGGAGTATGTGCTATGGACCATAGAATGGTAGGAGTATTCCCGTGCACCCGGAGAATGAACCCGCCATATATCATATCATATATATATATAATATATAATTTTATTTTTTATTTTTTTTATTTTTTTTACATACCTGGCAAATTATAATGGGATATAATGGGATTTCTCAAAATGTAAACAGCCTGTTTGCTTTAAAAACCTAATGGTTTTTGCCAGCAAAAGAGCTTATTTTTGTATTGTCCTGGCCCAGAGCTGGATTAAGGCTCTGGGGTAACAAATATGATGTAACATGGTTATCATTTTAGACAAATACACAGGCAATACTGTGTGCACTACTGTTAGGTGCACACAGTTCTGCCTCACGAGCAGTAGATGGTGCAGCAGGACATACCTCCCAACTGTCCTAAGTGAAACAGTCACCAAAATCTGAACTGTTCCACCAGATTCAGGTCAGTTGGCAGACTGTCCTGCTCTCTCCTACCTGTTCTTGTCACTGTCACCACTTGTGGTTGCTGGTTACTTTAGCTCATTTGCTGGTTGTCTGGATCCGGGAATATTGAAGGCCCTATTTGGAAAAAAAATGGGTACACCATATTCACTGATCATTAGAACCTCATTTATTTACAGACCGCTCATTGCTTAAATTCTCGGCAGGCTCATTGGTCTCTATTCTTCAGTCGTTTCCAGCTCATTTTGACTTTTCGGCCAGATTCCAAGAATTTCAGGGCAGATGCTCTGTAAGATCTTCATGCCCGCCAAACCCATGCCCACCAAACCCATTATCTACCCTAAGAAAATTTTGTCATTAACTCAATCCTCCATCAAAACTCCACCTGTTGGACATTCGTTTGTCAATTTCCGTTTGCGCAATAAATTGCTAAATTGGGCACATAGTTCAAAAATTGCAGGACATGCTTGTGTTAAGAAAATGGTGGCACTCCTTTCCCGTTCTTACTGGTGGTCCTCCCTGATATCTGATGCACGAAGGTTTATTCAGGCCTGTGAAGTATGTGCTAGACATAAGAATCCTAGATAATCCCCTGCTGGACTCCTGCTCCCGCTTTCTGTTGCAGAACATTCTTGGTCCAGCATAAGTATGGACTTTATTACCGATCTCCCTAGCAGTCATGGCCACACTTGCATATGGGTTATTGTTGACCGATTCTCCAAATTCGCTCATTTTGTCCCTCTGAAGGGTTTACCTCTTGTATCAGAATTGGCATTCTTATTCATTCATCACATCTTTTGTCTGCATGGCCGTCCTCGGGAGATCATCTCTGAACGTGGGGTGCAGTTTGTTTCTAGATTTTGGAAGGCCTTCTGCAAGCTTCTGATTTAAAATTCTCGTCTGGATATCATCCCCAGACGAATGGCCAAACTGAATGGGTAAACCAGAATTAGGAGTCCTACATTCGATGTTTCTGTTCTGAAAAACAATCTACCTGGAGTAAGGTTCTTCCTTGGGCAAAATTCTCCCACAATAATCACCTGCATGAATCCACTGGCATATCTCCCTTTTTTACTTTATTTGGGAGACACCCGATTTTGCCTTCCTTCTCGGACCTACCTGACTCCACGGTACCAGCAGCACAAGATTTGGTTCACCACTTTTCCTTAATCTGGTCCCAGGTGCAATCCAAGTTACAACATACTAAGGATCGCTATAAGCACTTTGCAGATCGCCATCGGAAGAACATCCCGGTACTCCACATTGTGGATAAGGTATGGCTTTCTACTCGAAATATTAAACTCAAAGTGCCCTCCATGAAATTTGCACCTCGTTATATTGGACCTTATCCTATTACTCAGGTGTTGAATGCCGTTACTTACAAACTCCAGTTACCCCCTTCCCTCCGAGTGCATAACTCTTTTCATATCTCCCTTCTTAAACCAATTGTTATGAAATGAATTCTCCAAGAGATCGTCTTCTCCTCCTCCCGTCAAGACCACGTCTGGTGAAGAAGTTGTAGTTGAACGCATTCTTAGGATGCAAACTCTCCAAGGCAAATCACAATTTCTGGTACAGTTGAAGGGCTACGGTCCTGAGGAGAGATCCTGGGTTAACAAGAATGATCTCCATGCTCCTCGTCTTCTAGCCCATTTCTTGAGAGAAGAGGCCTCCAATTCGGAGAGAGGTGAGGGGGGTACTGTTTTCAGTTTTTTGTTTTTCAACACTTGTGCTGGTTTTTGTCCCTGTTTGGACATATGGATGTTTTCCATTATCACTATGAACCTTGCACAGTGGAATTTTTGTTATACTGGATGAATTGCTCTGGGACTGATCTAAGTATTGAGCCCTTCCTCCATTTATGATTTTGTTGTATCTCTTGAGGTTAGCACCATATTTTTTTAGATTCCATGTTGCTGGACTTTTTACAGCGAGTTTGATATTTTTATTTTTTGTTTGTACTATTTCTAATTTCGATTTTTTTTTTTGCTTCTTACGTTTGGATTATTTTCATTTTTTTGGACAATTATCTTAACAATAACAATGTGTTTGAAATAGAAGAATTTCCATCATCTGGTTCACCACATGGTGACATTTGTTCTACATTCATCATCATCATCATCATTTATTTATATAGCGCCAACATATTCCGTATCACTTTACAATTGGGGACAAACACAGTAAAGTAATAAACAAACTGGGTAAAACAGACACAGAGGTGAGCAGGACCTGCTCGCAAGCTTACAAACTATGGGACAATGGGAATTTGATACATGAGGTTAAGTCTACATTTTCGTTGCATTTCGGTCCAGTCAGTCTGCAAAGGTAAAAAGTGATTCGTAAGCTAAATGATCCCGTCACACAGCAATGTTAGTCAGGGGGTTATTGTCTTGTGTGAATTGTGTAACGGGTGGTAATAGGGTAATCTAGTGAGGTTAAGAGGGTGGTTGAGGAATATTATAAGCTTGTCAATTTTATATTGCAATTTGATGCTGTTGATGCAGAGAGAATTCTGATTTCTGACACAGGCACACTAGCCTTTGATAAAGAGACTACAGTTGAATTCTACATAGATTTACTTAGATTGAAAAAAGATAGGTGGAGATACATTTACATGGACTCACTTTGTCACAATATTACAAGGAAAAAATATTCTACAAAGGTTCAGGATGCACAATTAGCCTACATTGGGTAGACACAATAAGGGAGTTTTGTATAAAATGGTGTAATATACTTAACAATGTTCGTATGATCTGATGCTTCTCGTTATTGAACAAGTGAGTGTTAATTTGACACACATTGAGAGTGAAATTTCCAATCTGGAGCTATCTGGGCTAAAAGATTTGGGGCCAAATCCTCCCAAGGACCTGTTCACTAAACTTGAAAAGGACATTGATAAATTTAGGTCTGATTTACTTAATTTCAAAAAAGGAAAATATTGTACAGCTAATCTTGACTACGGAGAGAATAGAGTGTATATGTGGCTTACAAGATCAGAATTTAGGAGACCAAGTGCTCCATTTGTAAATATAATTAAGCATTCTTTTCAAATCTTGATAGTAAGTCGTAGACCCTGGCAAGTGACTCTGAGGCTGTGGATGAATCTTTATCTGGTGGCACTAAAAAACGGGTAGGCTCACGATGCAACCGCACACGCAAACAGATGAAAGAACCCTTCAGATCCAAATGGAGGGGTGGGTTCAAACATCAAAAAAAGAAGGCACCAAAGGCTGTAGTTGATTCAGTAATCTACAAACTTTTGAAACATACCCTTACAGAAGCAGAAAAGTCTCTCTTGAATAAAAGTGTTTCGTTTGAAACGACCATCAAACAAAAGTGGTTTGATTTAGTTGTTGATTTATATAAGTCTGCAAGACAACTGAGATTGCGTGGTTTCTTTCCAAAATAACAAGAATAACATATCAGATACGGTGGACCAGAGTCCCAGAATGTTTAAAAAGTGTGATAAATTTAATCCTGTGAAAACCAATCCCTCTCTGAATACGTTCATATGTGTTTTGCAATGAGACACTGATGATTTCACTAAGAAAATTTTTTATATCACAATCTGCTGAAAGATGTGAGGGAAAACATTTGAACATTGAGTAATGACACTAATCTTCCTAAGATTATCACTTTAAATACCAAATGTATTGAACAAAAAATGGCAATATTCCTTACACAAACTCATCCTAAAATGGCACTTCTTTATATGCTACCCAAGATCCACAAAAGCCTCAGTAATCCCCCTACCCCAGTAAACCAGTCATTTTGGCAAGAGGGTCATTATGTCATCCTCTATCACAATATGTGGTCTTTTATCTCCAGCCTGTAGTTAGGACTGCCACGAATTTTAAAGCGGATACCACCGATTTTTTGAAATGTTTGTCCATGATTGATTCATTCAAGGAAGATTGGATATTAGCCATATTAGATGTTACAAGTCTTTACACTATCATATCACATGATCTTGATTTAAAGGCACATTGGAAAGCCATTGAATCCAGAAATGTATATCATGGCCCCCCATGTAAATATTTATTAATACCAATGGAAGTGATACTCAATAGTAATTATTTTCTTTTTAAAAATGGCTTCTATCTTCAAAAACAAGGAGCAGTGATGGGTTCTAATATGGCACCGTCCTACGCAAAAAAAAAATTTGTGTGTATTCAGGTATATATGAGATACACTATATGCAGTGTCGGACTGGCCTACCGGGCAGCCGGACTATTCACAGGTGGGCCCAGCTGCTTGATAGCCCCACCTACTTCATTGGTGGGGTGGAGCAACCAGGCTAGTGCAGAGATTTTAGTGGCACCAGGATGATGTGACCTGCGGCATGACTCATGCCCCATCCCGCTGTCTATGCTGTGAATTATGTGCACCGCACAGTGCTATTTATCATCTGCAGGGTCAGCAGAGCCGAAAGTGCAGAGAGCACAGAGCAGAGCAGCAAAAAGAGCAGGAGGAGGTAAGTGCAGTGAAGGGTTACTGAATATTATTATTAACTACTTGTTCTCTTTTGAAACTTAGCTGCACAGGCAGCTCATTGTGTTGTCTGTAACCAGACACTGCATTCCACTTCACTGAATATTTCAACCCTGAATTTATGTGGGTTATCTATAACGGGCTGTACTAAAGATAAACTGATTTATTTTCTTACTTTTTTTTTTGTTACAAATGGCATGTATGAATTAGTAAACCAGTGATTTATTCATCTGGTGTATAGCCTATTTTGTGGCAGCTATACCTGCATATAACTGCTTTGAAATCATTAGCTGAAGATTGGGATTTAGAGCCAAAGCGTGGCATAACAATTATTCAACTTGTGTTGTAATCACTATTACATAAATAAATATAAAGTTACTTTATTAGATCAATTCATTTATGTATTAATACAAATTATGAAATGTTTTACGTCAGCACCATAGATACATTTATTTAATAAGTTTAAACATTATTCTATATCATTTATATTTTAAGCACTTTGATCAGTATTTTGTATGCATTAGATGCTTTGTTTAATAATGTATTATCACTGATTGGTTACGACCTGTTCAAATTGGGATTGGACATTCTCTTTTTCACCTTCTGATGAAAGTGCTACACACACAGAAACATGTCAATGTTTTATTTATCTCCACACTGAGCATATTCTCAAGCTTCAATCTAAAGATCTGTGGACAATCTTCAAAGATCAGCAATGGATCCAATTAAAAGACCTCTATAAAAGGTTACATCAAGTAAGAATTTTTTTCACTTCACCCAAAAAGATGTCTGGTTGGCGAACAATAAAGTAGGTGGTAAGGCACACTTCCTTCTAAAAACGCCAAAACACAAGTAACCTGCAGGAATAATAAAATAATTTTGCTCACTTATATAAACTGCCTTTTCTCATTGAGCTTCTGAAATATATTATATGGTACACCTGGTACAGTGAAGGGCATATGCAGGTACACTGGTGAGATATTTGGATATTATGGTGTCATAATGATAAGGTTTCAAAGAAATCATCAAAATAAATGTCTGTTGCTGTCTTATTGTGACAAGTTTTCTTATTGCTTTGTTCCAAAATCTAACTTGAAAACTCCCACTCTAGAAATCCTGCTTTTGCTCCTGGGCAGCAGTAGAGTTTGGACAGCATTCTGCATCAGACATCCGTGCATCTGAACTACAATCTTGCCAGCCAGTCAGCAAGGAGGAGGTAACAGTAATAATTTTTACATTACAAATCTCAAATGTGAGAGGGGCTGGGAAGTGAGTATAGGGGGTGTAAAGTTAAAGCTTTGCTAGGGCTCCGAGAACCCTGGAAGCAGCAGAAGACCGTTCGTCCAGAGCGATTTTACTTATAGAGAGCCGAGACGTGGCTCTCTGCACCTTGTTGTCGGCAGTGACGTGTAATGTGGAAGAAGACCCGCCAACGGAGGAGGAGCTGCCGCCCAGAGGAGCAGGACAAAAGACTCAGGAGCCAGCCATTGTTGTTTTTTGGCCACAGGTTAGCACAGCGGCAGCCTGTCATTGTAACAGTGAGGGATGAGGGGAGATGGATGAGGAGTGGACATTAAATTGAACTGAGGCACTACTGTGTGGCATAATCTGACTGTTTATTTGTTGGTTCCATTGCTATTAATAATAAAATTATATATATATATATATATATATATATATATATATATATATATATATATATATATATATATATATATATATATATATATTATCTATAGCTATCTATCTAAATGCACCACTGGTGCCTATAGTATAATTTAATGCTTGGGTAGTTGTGGGTCTAATAATGTAATGTGTGGCTGAGTCTGGGGAGAAGGGTGGCTTTTGTTCATGGAGAATGCTAATATTTAGTGTTGGAGCTTTTTAGGGAGTGTAATAGGTTTCATTATTACATGCAAATACTAATTATTGTCTGGGCTGCTTGGGCAGGGGGGGTTATGTGTATTTATTAAATGTACATGCTATCAATTAATGTCTTTGGGAGGAATATGTTTATTTAGTAAATGTGAATACTATTATTTTATGTCAAGGCTGTTTGCAGGGTGTGAGGCCTAGTTATTAAACGTGAGAGTTATTGATTTAACATTGAGACTGGTTGCGGAAGGGGGCTAGAGTGTGTCCTCATTGCGGAGCTTTGCATATTTAATGTACCTATCCCTTTTTCCAAACAGGACCCCAACATTTCAAAGTCCAGACAGCAACTGAGCTTAAGACATCAGCAGAAGGTAGTGAACGCTGCAAGAACAGGTAGGAGAGAGCAGGACTGTCTGCCAACTGTTCTGATTCTAGTGGGGTAAGACTTTGTCTCGCTCTAAGAGGTGGGGCCCAGACTATGCACTCTTTATATACACTGCATTCTTTATATACTACACTATGCACCTAGCCATGCCCTTCATGGGCTGACCACTCCCCCTCTAGTGTCTGATCTCGCCTCTATGGGGGCTGGCCATACCCTCTCTGGTGGGCCCCTACCGTTGCAGTCCCCCGGTGGGCCCTTCATGCCCCAGTCCGACACTGACTATATGGACAAAAGTATTTGGCCACACCTGTTAATTAATGAATTGAGGTGTTGCCAGAAGTTTATAAAATCAAACACCTAGCCATGCGGTCTCCATTTGCAAACATTTGTGATACAAAATGGGTCGTTCTGAAGAGCTCAGTAACTTCAAACTGTGATAGGATGCCATCTTTGCAATAAGACGGTTTGTGAAATTTCATTCCAGCTGGACACTCCACATTCAACTGTAAATGATATTATTAGAAAGTGGAAGCGTTTAGAAACAACAGCAACTCAGCCACAAAGCGGAAGACCACAAAAAATCACAGAGCGGGGCTAACGACTGCTAAGGTGCATGGTGCGTAAAAGTCGCCAACGCTCTGAAGAATTCCGAACTTCCACTGGCATTAATGTAAGCACAAAAACTGTGTGGTGGGAGCTTAATGCAATGGGTTTCCATGGCCGAGCAGCTGCATGCAAACCTCACATCACCAAGACCAATGCCAAGCATCGGATGGAATTGTGTAAAGCACACCGACAATGGACTGTGGAGCAGTAGAAATGTGTTCTGTGAAGTGATGAATCATGCTTCTCAGTTTGGCAGTCAGATGGGCGAGTCTGGGTTTGGCGGATGCTGAGATAATGTTACCTGCCTGACTGCATTATGCCAACTGTGATACTTGGTGGAGGAAGGATAATAGTATGGCGCCGATATTCAGAGTTTGGGCTCGCCCCTTATCTCCAGTGAAGGGCAATCGTAATGCTTCAACATATTAAGTCATTTTTGCCAATGTTATGCTTCCAACTTTGTAGCAACAGTTTGGGGAAGGCCCTTTTCTATTCCAACATGACTGTGCCTCAGTGCACAAAGCAAGCACTACAAAGATGAGTTCGGTGTGGAAGAACTTGACTGGCCCGCACTGGGATGAACTGTAACGAGAATTGCGAGCCAGGCCTTCTCGCCCAACATCAGTGCCTGACCTCATAAATGCCTTCCAGGAAGAGTGGAAGCTGTTATCGCTCCAAAAGGGGGGCCAACTCCATATTAAAGTATATGTATTTGAATACAATGTCAATACTTTTGTCCATATAGTGTATATCAATGATCTATTTCTCATCTGAAGTGGAGATCCTGATAAAGTTGTAATGTTTGTTGACCTTTTGAACCATTAACATGCACAATATGCAACTATATGCAATATGCAAGAATACTTTTTCATGGAGTCCACACACCATTATCTTTCTTGATGTTAATATTAAGGTATGCAATAATAAATTGGTAACTTCAATATATATGAAGGACACAGTTAAAAACACTCTTTTGAATGCCAATAGTTTTTATCCCTGTGTTCTTAAGAGTAGTTACCATACTGCCAACTATTGAGGGTAATAAGAAATACCTCAGATCAGGACAAAGTTGGCATTTTTTGGAATACATGAGTCAAAGATTTCTCAATAGTGGCTATCATTGAACTGATATTGATGAAGCCCACAAGCGTGTTGGCAATTTGGACAGGGATTTGTTACTCAGATCTCAGACACATTTGACTAAAGTTGAAGATTGACAGGTGATTCATTTCTATATAACTTATACAGTTGCCTCATATCACAATCACAAGATGGTCTTACGGCATTGGCAACATGTTGCCTCAGATCCTATTCTATCTAAGAAAATCCTTTATTTTGCTTGTTTATAGGAGGGGCCCTAATCTGAGGGATCTTCTTGTCAAAATGGACATCACTCTACATCCTAAAACCAATACTCTAAATTGGCTAAAAAATTATCCTGGCATTTATCGTTGTTCAGGCTGTGTTAATTGCCAAAACTTGGTGCAATCAACATAACTGACTGTCACACTTCTGGTATCACAAACGGAACCCAATAGCCAGGTATTTCTGAATTCAACAGGATTTATTTTGGTATATAAATAAATCTCCAGTGTCCAACAAATAAAGTCCAAAGTCACAAGAGTATAAAGGTCTGGTGGAAGTATCAAGTACTTGTAGTCCAAATCATAAGGAGGCAAGGTTCTGTGGAAGCATCTGGTTCAGATACAAACACAATACTCGTGCAAAGGCTTCATAACAGGAAGTGCCTTTTCTAGGCCCAAACAGGAAATGGGATCCAAGATGGAATCTTAATGAGACAGTCCCGGCATTCTTGGATAAGTTCTATTGTAAGGGCAAGTTCATAACAGAGATCCAAGATGGAAACTTCATGAGGCAATCACGGCCATCTTGAATGAGGGCAAAACTAAGGGCAAGTACATAACAGGATGCCCCCTTCTCAACGACGTCCTCTGGACGACTTAGGACCAGGCTTCCCAGGATGCTGTCGATTAAATGCTTTTACCAAAAGTGGGGCATGAACATCCTTTGCAGATTGCCAAGAGTCATCTTCTGGCCCATATCCCTGCCAACGTAGCAGATATTGTAATTGGTTTCGAAACATACGAGAGTCCAGGATCTTTTTGACTATAAATTCCTCATGCTCATCAACTTGAATTGGCTCAGGAGGAGGCAAAGAGCGACCAGGAAATGGATTCTTAACTGAAGGTTTTAGTAATGATACATGAAAAACAGGATGTACCTTCATGGAATCAGGAAGATCCAATCGAAAAGCCACTGAACTAATCTGTGCAATGATCTTATATGAACCAATAAATTTACTTCCCAACTTAGCAGATGGTACCTTCATTCTTAAATGTCTAGTTGACAACCATACTTCATCACCAATACTAAAAGTTGGAGCAGCCCTTCGTGATCTGTCAGCATCAAGTTTATATCTTTCTTGAGCAGTTTTCAAAATCTCTTTTAATAATTCAAGATTACTTTGCATAATAATCAGTCTATCTTCCACAGCAGGAATTGGAGAGTCACAAGGTAGATTGGGACAAATATTTGGATGATATCCCAGATTAGCATATAAAGGGCTAAATCTTGTAGATGAATGTTGAGAATTATTGTATGCAAAATCCTGTCATCCTGTAGGTGACAAATATAACATCTGAGTATTGCTCAAGTGTTTGGTTTGTTCGCTCCGTTTGTCCATTTGACTGTGGATGAAATGCAGTGGACAAGTTCACCACAATGCCAAGGGATTTGCAAAACTGTTTCCAAAATCGTGATGTGAATTAAACGCCTCGGTCTGACACCACATCATTAGGAACGCCATGCAAACGAAAAACTTCTTTTATAAGTAAGTCAGCTGTTTCTTTTGCTGTAGGAGTACCCTGGCAGGGTATAAAGTGAGCCATCTTTGTCAGTCTGTCAATTACCACAAAGAGAGTGGTCATATTCTTAGATCTCGGAAGTTCTACAATAAAGTCCATGGAAATGGAATCCCATGGACGTGTAGGTATTGGCAAAGGTTGTAGTAGTCCAAAAGGAGAAGCATGAGGAGTCTTAAATCTGGCACACGTTGTACAAGAGGATACATATTTTGCTACATATTCCTTATAGTTGGGCCACCAGAATGAACGGCTTAACAGTTCTTGAGTTTTCTGAAGTCCTTTATGGCCTGCTAATTTAAAGTCATGGAATAGTTGCATGACCTTTAACCGTGCTTTTTCTGGAACGTATAGTTGATGTGCCATATGTCAGACTCTGTTGTCATAAGATAATTTAACATTTTTTGGAGGATTCATGAGGGTAGAATCCATATCATAGCCATTCTTGATCTCTGTTAATAACTCCGTTGTACAAATAACCCCCAAAAAATTTAAATCGGGAATTATTTGTTTGAACAGGCTTTACCTGTTGAGGATTCTCCGCATAGGCTCTTCAGAGGGCATCAGCTTTTCCATTCTTCGATCCAGGTCTATAGAAAATTAGGTAATCAAAATGGCTTAAAAAGAGAGCCCATCGAGCTTGTCGGGGAGAAAATCTTTTTACTGATTTAAGGAATTCCAAATTCCGGTGATCGGTGAGGACTATCACTTGATGCTTTGCACCTTCTAAAAGATGTCTCCATTCTGAAAAAGCAGCTATAATGGCAAGAAGTTCTTTATTTCCCACATCATAGTTTCTTTCAGGAGCAGTCATTTGCCTTGAATAAAAAGCACAGGGGTGAAGTAACATTTTTTTCTCCTACTCTTTGTGAAATTACTGCTCCTATAGCTGAATCCGATGCATCAGCTTCCAAAACAAATGGGAGTGTAGGATCAGGATGAATTAATATAGGAGCTGACGTGAACTTCGTTTTCAAAATGGAAAAAGCTTTATCAGCTGCTGGTGACCACTGAAAGGAGGAAACCTTTTTTGTGAGCTGAGTAATGGGGGCAGCAATTCCAGAAAAGTCCTTTATAAAACGTCGATAGAAATTAGCAAAGCCCATAAATCGTTGCACATCTTTGACGTTTTTAGGTATGGGCCAATCTACCACAGCATGCACTTTACAGGGATCCATACACAGTCCTTGAGGGGATATAATGTAACCCAAAAATTTTATTTGAGTACTATTGAATTCGCATTTCTCCAACTTGATGTATAATTGGTTTATACATAGCTGTTGTAAAATAATTTGAACATGTTCTTGATGTTCTGGTAAAGAATTAGAAAAGATAAGGATATCATCAAGATATACAATAATGAACAGATCAAGCAAATCTCGAAAGACATCATTTATAAATTGTTGGAAAGTAGCAGGGGCATTACATAACCCGAACGGCATCACGAGGTACTCATAATTTCCATATTTTGTTCGAAAAGCCGTTTTCCATTCATCACCTGGTCGAATGCGTATTAGGTTGTACGCTCCTCCTTAATCGAGCTTTGTGAAAATACTTGCTGTCTGCAGTCTTTCCAATAATTCTGGGATGAGAGGGAGTGGATGTCTGTTCTTTATAGTAATTTTATTTAAATCTCTATAATCAATGCATGGACGCAAAGAACCATCTTTATTTTTCACAAAAAAAATAGGAGCCCCTGCTGGAGATTTTGAAGGACGTATAAAACCTTTAGTTTAATTTTCCTCCAGGTAAGTCTTTAGTGTCTTTAATTCAGGATCAGCTAATGAATAAATCCAACCAAAAGGAATAGCAGCCCCAGGTAATAGATCAATGGGACAATCATATGGTCGATGGGGTGGTAATTTGTCAGCATTTTGTTTGTTACAGATATCTGAAAAATCCTGATATTGAACAGGCAATTGTTCCTCCACAGAAGAGGGGGACACTGAGATCTGATTCTCTTCTTGTGCAAACGGGACCACACTAATAGGATCTTGAAACGTTAGGGTTTGAGACTCCCAGTTAATGGCTGGGTTATTGTTAGTGAACCAGGGGAGACCCAAAATTATGGGAAAATTTGGAGAAGAGATGAGAAAAAAAGTGAGTTCCTCCTTATGATTGGGTTCTATCATCAGGGACATAAGTTCTGTCTCATGTGTGATGGGACCAGAATTCAGAGGGGACCCATCAACTGTCTCCATCAATACAGGGGTCTTTCTTTCTTGAAATACTATATGGTTTTGTTTAGCAAAATCTATATCCATGAAATTACCATTGGCTCCTGAATCCAGCATTGCCATGGTTGAAATAAGTTGAGAGTTTATCTCAAGTTGTATTGGTATTGAAAAATGATTCTTTATTCTTCTGTTCTCTCTCTCAAATGTAGACAGTGAAGAGATTTGAGGAATAATAGCATTCAGTTGATGTGAGCAGCATGAAATAATAGATTCCTGGTCAGAGTCTTTAGGTTCCATCAATGTAGCAACTGTCTTGCGAGGTCGTTGAGAACAATTAGAAACATAATGTCCAGATTTACCACAATACAAACAGAGATTTTCTTGTCGTTGTTGATCTCTTCTTTCAATAGAAATCTGTTTGCGAATGGTATCTATTTGCATTGGCTCAGACTCCTCAATTTGTTGTGTTGCAGGAGTTCCAGAGTAATTTGATATTGCTGGTTGTGGATAATTAGGACGAGTCCACATGGAACCCCATCTATCTTGTTTCCTCTCCATTTGACGAGCATCAATACGAACCAGTTTGGTTTCTGGCTCTCTAGGCCCCCTTGTCGAAAATACAAAAAAATTCAGCCGTTATAGACTGTACAATATTAATAGAAATGGACAAAGCCAGTTTGGGGTCACTCTGTCTATGACACCCTACCCTTAAGGATAAATTGCCCAAACAGCAGCCTTTCAAGACGTTATGTGATATGGAAATGCCACAAGTCCCTTTCCTCTTTGGGGTAGATTGCACCCTACACTTACATAGAAAGTTTTAAAAAGATGTTATCATCATCATCTTCAGCTTCATCCTGTCATGAACTTACCTGTTCCCCTCTCCACTGCGCTGTAAGCGTTGTCTGGCAGCTGTGTCCGCTCCGGCAGTTCAGCGCTGTCCTCCGATGGCGCCCCCGCACTTCTGGGTTCTCCCAGGTCATGTGACTGTATATCCGATTACCTCCTGTGTACCGACCCGGCTGTGTTTCTACTTCTCTGGATTCATCTCCTTTGGCATACAACTGATACGGTGCATCTAGCCGGCTTCTGGAACCCTGGAATTCACGGTTAGTGCATGTATTTGCATCACCTTGTCATATTGCCTGTTTGACTATCCATCACTTAGAGTCTTCTCCCTTACGTCAGTAGGCTAACCTGGGGGCCGCGACCTGCGGTTCTTCGGCAGCAAAACCCATCCTACCTTGCGGTGGTTCTTGGTGAAGACCGGAAGGCCGTTAGACTCCGCGCCCTAGATAAGCCTGTGTAAATACTGACTAAGGCATCTGCACCGTAACACATCCTCACCCTCATCAGTGTGTACGTCATCATCACAGACTATCAATTCATCGCCGCTTGAATCCGCCATTAGAGAACAGTCAGTGCTTGGATGTCTTGGATGGTGAAGGCCTTCCTCGTGGAAGATGTAGTTCATTTTTATATACATCATTTTCTCCACATTTTTGGGAAGTAACCTTCTACGGCGATCACTGACTAAGTTCCCTGCTGTGCTGAACACTCGTTCAGAGTACACACTGTAGGGTGGGCAGCTTAAGTATTGCAAAGCAAGTTTGTACATGGGTTTCCAAATGGCCTGCTTTTCTTCCCAGTAAGGAAAGGGACTGTCTGACATTTCCATATCAACTGCCTCTTGAAAGTAATCCTCCACCATCCTTTGCATGTTTATACTCGTATTGGATGGAGTTATGGGCAAAGTGACACATTTTTTAGAAAAATCCTTCAAACCAGCCCAGATGTTAAATTGTTCTGGTCTGCCCCCTGCGTCTTCCCTGCTTCTTTTTGGGAAATTTATTTTTTTACGAGCAGCAGCAGCTTGAGAAAGTGAAGGAGGACACGTCGTCAAGCCGAGGCCCAGTTCAGCGGCCAACTTGCTGAGCAATAGCTCCTTGCAAAAGTTCACATCTCGCTCATTTACAAGTAAAGACTCAATGTAGGTTTTAAATCTTGGATCAAGCACAGTGGCCAAAACGTACTGATCCGAGTTCAACATCTTAATAACTCGAGGATCATTGTGAAGCGAATGAAGTACAAGGCCAACATACTTTGCTGAATTGCTTGCTTTCAGCTCCTCCTGCATTTTCTCAAGCTGCTTTTCCAATAGTCTAATTAAAGGAATGACTTGGCTCAAACTAGCAGAGTCTGCACTCACCTCACATGTCACAACTTCAAATAGTTTCAGCACTTTGCACAGCACTGAAAGGATTCCCCACTGTGCAAGAGTGAAATATAACCCCCCTCCTTTCCCAATGTCATAGCTTGTGCAATATGCTTGGGTGGCTTTGTGCTGTTCCTCCATCCTCTGAAGCATGTACAGGGTGGAATTCCACCTAGTTATCAACTCTTGCTTAAGTTGGTGGCAGGGCAAGTTAAACTGCTCTTGGAGCTGCTGTAATCTCCTACATGGAGTGGCTGAATGCCTGAAATGGCCTGAAATTTTACGGGCCACCGAAAGCATCTCCTGCACCTCAAGGTTATTTTGTAGGAAGCTCTGCACCACCAAGTTGATGGTGTGAGCAAAACAGGGAATGTGTTGGAAATCACCCAACTGTAATGCTCCCACTATATTGTTGGCGTTATCGGAAATGACATACCCTGGGGAGAGTCCAAGTGGTATAAGCCATGCATCAATCACATCTCTTAGTTTGCGTAACAAATTGTCAGCTGTATGCCTGTTAGTGAAGCCGGTGATACAAAGAGTGGCCTGCCTGTGACAAATGTTACGTAGTGGTATACATGCTGCTGCTGTTCCTGCTGGTGAAGGGGAATGACCAACCCAGTGGGCTGTCACAGTCATATAGTCTTTGATTTGCCCACTTCTACTTGTCCACATATCTGTGGTTAAGTGGACAAGTGGGCAGAATGGCATTTTTCAGCGCAATCTCTACATTTTTACACACTTTTTGGTATAGTTGAGGAATTGCTTTACGGGAGTAATGGTGTCGCGATGGAATTCTGTAACGCGGACACAAAACCTCAATTAACTATGAAAAACCAGCTGCGTTTATTGTGGAAATTGGACGCAGATCTAACACTAACATTGCAGCCATGGCGTCTGTGATTCGCTTGGCGACTGGGTGACTGCTGTCATATTTGCTTCCCCTCGCAAATGATTGTTTCACAGTTAATTGCTGAAATGTAGGACTGCTCATTTTCTTGACCTGCCTCTGGGATGATGATTCACCCCCACAGCAGCAATGGCAGCAGCAGTGGGACTAACGCTTTCTTCAGAGGAATCAATAATAATGCAGTAGTCATTCAGCCTTAAGTGGGATGCCGGGCTAACTCCGAGCGCTACTGAGGATATTGATGAGGATGGTGTGGTGGGTGTATTTTGTAGCCGTCGGGATGTCGGTGAGCAGAGGGTCTTAGCTGGTGATGGAGTGCCTGTAATTTTTTGGGAAGAAATTTCAGCTTTTCCCAACACTTTGCCATGAACTCTCGTTAAATGGCGTAAGATAGACGAGGTTCCAAGATGGTTAAGGTCCCTCCCTCGACTGACTGTGGTTTGACATACACTACAAATGGCTATACAATTGTTGTCTGGATTTGGGTAGAAATAATTCCACACATAAGAAGTGGATATTTTTGTTTTATGCCCAGGCATGACAATGGCCTTTTTCTTGCCACGTGCCAGAACTGCTACCACTGGTGCAGTACTTACACAAACAACCTCATTCTCATCAACATCCTCATTAGCGCCCTCGTCGCCTACACAAATCTCCCCCTCATCCTCTTCTAATTACAAAGTGGCATCCTCAATTTGTGTATCACCGGCTACACTCGGGCTATTAAGGCACACATCAGCAGAATGCTCATGATAAGACATCCCACTGTTGGATGGACTCTCCACAGTGATTGGTGTCATTTGTGAATCAGAGCAAACATTATCCTCTAATGCCTTACTGTTATCTTGCAGCTCGGCTTTGACGCGTAACAGTAACTGTGCACCAATTGTAGACTCGGTAACTTTTTGTGATCTGCCACTAATAGCCAAAGGTGAAGGCCTCATTCTCTCTTTGCCACTGCATGTGTAGAATGGCATGTTGGCAATTTTTTTTTATCGGCACTTAACTTTTGCTCAGTAATACTTCTTTTTCGCTTCAACACAGTAAAAAAAAAAAATTATTTTGTTTTTTGGACTGATTTCGAAACACTCTGTAGTTTGACATCGCCTTGCCCAGATGACGTACTGGGAACACTAACATCAGGACTGGTGACAGAATCTGGTTGCTCATTCTGCTCATATGTGGACTGCTTTGAATCCATTCTCAGCCCAAAGCACTTGTAATGCTAAAAATTATTTGGTAAGATACTGCTGACAGATAGTAATTTTGACAGCCAGAAATATTTATGCACAATTAGGGGGGGCATCCCAAAAGCACTGGGGAGTGCTAAAAATTAGTTGGTAGATACTGCTGACAGATAGTAATTTTGACAGCCAGAAATATTTATGCACAATTAGGGGGGACACCCCAAAAGCACTGGGGAGTGCTAAAAATTAGTTGGTAGATACTGCTGACAGATAGTAATTTTGACAGCCAGAAATATTTATGCAGAAATATGGGGGACACCCCAAAAGCACTGGGGAGTGACAAATATTACAAAAATAAAATAAACCTCTATCCTCCTCTCTTCTCTAGCGATTTTTGTTACACCAATTGGAATAAGAATATTGTATTTTCTGTCCCTGCTCTAATTAGCCTGTGACTACACCCTGCTCTCTCCCTCTGTCAAATGGTGATGGATTGCTGTGGAGGCGGGTATTTATAATCTTGAAGTATCGCGAGAACCGAGCCACGAGATCCGACGACGTCACAATGACGTTCGGCCTCAATTTGGATTCGGAGCGGGCGGGAGAGTACCGAGCTACTCAGCTCGCTACTCAGATACCCAAAGTTCGGGTGGGTTCGGTTCTCGGGGAACCGGATCCGCCCATCTCTAGTTTTTATCCCCATTTGGACATATCAATGTTTTGCATTATCCTTATGAAACTTGCACAGTGAAATTTTTGTTAATGCTATACTTGATGAAATACTCTGGGACTGATCTAAGTATTGAGTGCTTTATTTTTGTTATATATTGTGAAATACACGCCAAACAAACGGTGCTGACAAAAGTATGCTGAACCACATTGCTGTAGTTTATTCAGGACAGGACAAGACAGGTTCAGCTGTTTAAGCTTCCTCCACAGCTCCTTCTGTGATCTTTGTGTAGTGAAGTGTGGAGAGTTAACTCTGTCTGTAGCCTGAGCCTGTAGACTCCAAGAGGAACTAGTCTTTCCCTTTACGGACTGTGGCAAACTGCCCTTTTGTCACGGTTCTTACGAGGAGACTCGGTAGATGTAGCCAAACCAAGAGATTCGAACAGTTTGGCACTACCCCAACAGGGCGCGGAGTCTAACGAGGAGACGGTGTTCACCAGGAACAGCCGCAAAGCGGTATGGGCTTTGCTGCATCTACCTCGCAGGTCACGGTCCCTACTAGAGCACTGTACGGAAGTCCCTGGGGAGACTACAGGCAATCGTATCGTAGGAAAGGCTGACAATGCTAGAAGTATAGGCAATGAAGATGTTGAAGATCGGCGTATCTCTGCAGACCACTATGTGGCAGATGAAGTAGATACAGGAGGGTGAGCGTCAGCTCTGTAGACCACTATGTGGAGGAGATTTCCGGAGATGAGCGTCAGCTCTGTAGGTCACTATGTGACAGATGATAAGTTCAGGAGAGTAAGCGTCAGCTCTGCAGTCCACTATGTGGAGAAGATTTTCCGGAGATGAGCGTCAGCTCTGTGGGTCACTATGTGACAGATGAAAAGTTCAAAAGAGTGAGCGTCAGCTCTGCAGTCCACTATGTGGAGGAGATTTCCGGAGATGAGCCTCAGCTCTGTGGGTCACTATGTGACAGATGAAAAGTTCCAAAAGAGTAAGCGTCAGCTCTGCAGTCCACTATGTAGAGGAGAATGGCTGGAAGGCAACTGGAAGCCACTTCTATCACCAGGAGGGGACTCAAAGAACAGGCACTGAAGATAGGGAGGAGGTGCCTTTTAAACTTGCCGCCAAGGAGAAGGGCCAATCAGCAGCAAGCAGAGGAATTAGTGCATCTGCCGGGTCTGCGCATGCGCAGACCCGGATCCAAGATGGCGGCACCCAGCGGGAAGCGGGAAGCGGAGCGCCGATGACAGGTAAGTCTGTCGGATGCGTTGCCCGAACACCCGGCGCGTGATAGTACCCCCCCCTTTAAAGACGGGCACCGCACGTCTACTGCAAGGTTATAAGGGAAACTTCTTGTGGAATTTATCCAGCAGGTAGGGAGCGTGGATGTCGGAGGCGCGAACCCAAGAACGCTCTTCGGGGCCGAAGCCCTTCCAATCAACCAGGTATTTCAGGCCGCCTTTACAATTTTTTGAGTCCAAGATTTGTTTGAGTTCAAACTCCTCCTCTTGATGGACTCCAGGGGTGGTGGAAGGAACTACAGAACTAAATCGATTAATCTTCAGAGGTTTTAATAAAGACACATGGAAAGAGTTAACAATACGAAGAGATGCTGGTAATCGTAATTTAAAGCAGGCTGGGTTAATGACTCCAGAGATGCTGTATGGGCTAATAATTCGCGGAGCCAATTTCATGGGACTCTGAGGCGTATATTCTTGGTGGAGAGCCACACTCTATCACCAACCTTGAAGATGGGAAGAAATCTACGTTTCTTATCCGCGGCCAGTTTGTAGTGTGTAGAAGTTTTCTTAAGGCAAGACCTTACTTGTCTCCAAATGGTGAGGAATTTGTTATATAGAGAATTGGCTGCAGGCACCTGGGTGGGTGGGAGGGGCGCAAATTCAGGAAGGGACGGATGATGTCCATAGACCACCAAGAAGGGAGATTTAGAAGAGGACTCATGGAAGGCATTATTGTGGGCAAACTCCGCCCACGGTAGAAGATCAACCCAGTTGTCCTGGTTGGCAGAAGAGAACATTCTGAGGTAAGTCTCCAGATCCTGGTTCACCCTTTCGGTCTGTCCAAGATGATAAACTCAGTTTGATACCCAATAATTTGCAGAGGGACCTCCAAAATTTGGAAACGAATTGGACACCTCGATCGGAAACTATGTTGAGCGGACAACCATGTAGGCGGAATATCTCCTTGACAAAGTGGGATGCCAGGACTGGAGAGGATGGAAGACCCGGAAGTGCCGTGAAATGGGCCATTTTAGAAAATCGATCCACTACCACCCATATGACAGTGCAATTTTTACTAGGTGGGAGATCGGTAATAAAATCCATACTTATATGGGTCCATGGTTCACGAGGTATGGGCAATGGAAGTAGTAAGCCCACAGGAGACTGATGTGTGGATTTATTCTGAGAACAAACGCTACAGGAGGAGACGAAGTCCTTAACGTCCGTATGAAGACTGGGCCACCAATAGTTCCTGGAAATCAATTCAATGGTCTTGCGGGAACCGGTATGTCCAGCGAAGATGGTGGAGTGATAATGTTTCAGCAGTTTGTGGCGAAGATCAGGAGAGACAAAACTTTTCCCCGGTGGGGGTTTAGAGGGTTTAAGCTGAGTAGCTAAAACTAGGCATTTAGGGTCCAGAATGGGATGGACAGTATCCTCCTCCGTGACTTCATGAGTAGAAAAAGCACGAGAAAGAGCGTCTGCTCTCTTATTCCTAATGCCAGGTTTAAAAGTAATGCGAAGTTCGAAGCGAGAAAAGAATAATGACCAGCGTGCTTGTCTGGGGTTCAAGCACTGAGCGGTTTGGAGGTAGAGTAAGTTTTTGTGGTCCGTGAAGATAGTCACTGGATGCAGTGCTCCCTCAAGAAGATATATCGCCATTCAGCTGGTGCTGCTTTGATTGCCAACAACTCTTTATCTCCTATGGTGTAATTCTTCTCAGCCGGGAGCAATTTTCTAGAGAAAAAGGCATACGGATGGAATTGGGCCAGAGGAGATTTCTGTGAGAGAACGGCCCCGATGCCCACATTGGAGGCGTCAATCTCTAGAAAGAACGGAGAGGAGACATCCAGTTGTTGGAGAATAGGTGCAGAGACAAAAGCTTTTTTCAAGAAGTCAAAGGCCTCGACAGGAGCTGAAGACCACGATTTAGGGTTGGAACCCTTTCGAGTTAGAGCCACAATAGGTGCCACGATGGTGGTGTAGCCCTGGATAAAGCGCCTATAGTAGTTGGCGAATCCAAGGAATCGCTGAATAGGTTTCAGCCCGAGGGGAAGAGGCCATTCTAAAATTGCTTTGACTTTGTCTGGGTCCATTTGTAGCCCGGATCCGGATACAATGTAACCCAGTAATGGCATCTGAGGGAGCTCGAAGACGCACTTCTCCAGTTTGCAAAAGAGTTGATGGTGTCGTAATCTGGAAAGAACCTCCTTCACATGCCTACGGTGAGAGGTGATGTCAGGAGAGAACACCATAATATCATCTAGATGTACCACGATACAGAGGTACATTAGATCTCTAAATATATCATTGATAAAACTCTGAAAGACGGCGGGGGCGTTGCACAGACCAAAGGGCATTACAAGATATTCGTAATGCCCATCGTGGGTATTAAAAGCCGCCTTCCATTCGTCTCCTGCTCTAATCCTGATGAGATTATATGCAGATCTGGTTTGGTGAAGATCTTCGCTCCTTTGATACGATCAAACAGTTCGGTGATAAGCGGAATGGGGTATCGGTTTTTGACCGTAATAGCATTTAAACCACGATAATCGCTGCAAGGTCTTAACGATCCATCTTTTTTTTTAACAAAGAAAAATGCTGCTCCCGCCGGTGATGAGGAGGGTCTGATAAAGCCTCGGGATAGGTTTTCTTTAACATATTCTGACATGGAAGAGGTCTCGGGTATGGAGAGAGGGTACACATGACTCCGAGGAGGTATTTTACCCGACTGCAGTTCGATAGGACAGTCCCATGAGCGATGAGGTGGCAAATGCTCTGAGCGAACCTTGTCAAATACGTCTAAAAAGGAATGATATTGCTTGGGCAGAACGGAGACCTTGGTATTGGAGGAAGTGGAAATGGAGCCAAGGGGTTGGACTCGAGTCAAACATTTCAGGAGACAAGTAGGACCCCAGGACAGAATCTGCGAGGTGGACCAGTCAAGATAAGGGGAGTGCTGCTGGAGCCATGGTAGACCCAGGATGACGGGAGTAGTAGTAGATGGTAGCACGTGGAAGGTAATCACTTCACGATGTAAGGCTCCTATTTGGAGGACGATGGGTTCAGTCCGGGTTTTCACGGTACCATTGGCTATACGGGAGCCGTCAATGCCCGTGATAGAGACAGGAATTTCCAGCGGTACAGTTGGTATAGAAACCTGCGAAATTAAAGAGAAAGAGATAAAATTTCCGGCTGCTCCAGAGTCCAACATAGCAGAAGTGTGAACGGGACCACACGGACCGTGAAGGGTAATAGGGAAGGAGCAGACATTAGGAATTCCAATGGAGGGAGAGGTTTTAGAAAGCCCTAATCTGACCTCTCCGGAGCAGGTCTGGCATTTCCCGACCTCTTGGGGCAGACATTCAATAGATGTTCCGGATCCGCACAATAAAGGCACAACTTATCCCTTAGTCTTCTATCACGTTTCTCTGGAGTTAATCGAGAGATGGCCCAATTTGCATGGGTTCCTCCATTGTCACCGGATGAGTGAAGCGAGGCACGAGTCTGGCGGAACTGCGCCGGGAGGAGTCCTTCTCTGAAGATCGTTCGCGAAAATGTAGATCCACGCGGTTGCATAGCGAGATCATGGCATCTAAAGTAGTGGGGAGTTCTTGGGAGGCCAAAGCGTCCTTGATCTTGTCAGATAGGCCCTGCCAGAAAGTTGCTACCAAGGCATTGTTGTTCCAACGTAATTCTGATGACAAAGTTTGAAATTGAATAACATACTGAGCCACGGAGTGGGAACCTTGACACAGGCGGAGAATGCTAGACGCTGCTGAGGTCACCCTTCCTGGTTCGTCAAAAATTCTGCAAAAAGCGGCAATGAAGGCAGCACTGTCAGCCAGGATTGGGTCATCAAGCTCCCAGAGAGGTGAGGCCCAGGCTAAGGCTTGACCAGAAAGTAAGGATATTAGGTATGCCACCTTAGAGCGCTGGGTTGGGAAATTCTGTGGTTGGAGTTCAAATTGTATTGAACACTGGTTCAAGAAACCACGGCATGTTGCAGGATCTCCATCGAATTTGGAAGGAGTTGGAAGCTGAAGAGTCGAATTGGAAGCAGCTGCAGGAGCAGGTGCCGGTGGACTGGCCGCTTGAACCGGTGGAGATGCTTGCAGTGAGTCAAAGCGGGCCGCCAGACTTTGGAAGCCCTGTAATAGCTGACGTTGGATCACATCTTGTTGCTCTACCCAGTTGAGCAAGTGCTGAAGCATGTCCTTAGCAGATGGATCCACGTTAGATTCCGTCATGTTAATGACAACGTTTTATGGCCTGTTCTTACTGTCACGGTTCTTACGAGGAGACTCGGTAGATGTAGCCAAACAAAGCGATTCTAACAGTTTAGCACTACTCCAACAGGGCGCGGAGTACACACACACACATATGGTGACCGCATGAGGGGCAAAGGTAACATCTCCTAGGGTAGTTGGTAAGTGTTCAAAATAAACACTTTGCCGTCCAACTTTAACTAAAAACTTGTCACTCCTGATTAACAAACTAAAGGAAAACATAAGCAGTGTCAGCACAGTTCAATCACAGGCAAATAACCGAGAATAACCAGCCTCATGCAGTGAGAGACTGACTGAGCTGAGGAGCAGCCTTTTACCATCACCATTCAGGTGCAGCTCCTGATTGGCAGCAGGTTCACAATGAAACTGGAAGACCCGGTTAAAGTCCTAATGGATGAAGCACGCCCTTCTCTCTCCATCTATAAACCCCAGGACACTTTTCCCACATTTCCACAAGCCTCACAACTACTGCAAACACACATTGTCCTGGGGTTTTAAACGCAGTAGGTTAGGAACCTAGGTGAATTATATCTGTTTTCATACACCTCACCCTTGACTCTGTCACAATATATATACATACATACATACATACATACATACATACATACATACACAGGGGTCGAAGTGAAAATTTGAAAGTGGCGGTATAGAAAGTGTAAATGCATGAAATTAGTTTTAAAATGATAGCAGCAGGAGAAGTGACGGTATGGCATACCCACATATACCAGCTCACTTTGACCACAGTGGGTATATATGACTTTTTATTTTATATATTAGATTTATATGACTTCTGCTCGCAAATCTTGCATTTATATTTTCTTGTCATGTGCTCTATACACCAAGAAAACTATTTATCCACTCCAGTGGTATGGTACAAAGTTGTCTTTCATCTGGCTAATAATGCATTGATATACTTATGTGGGGGGTCAGAAACTGCTAAGAGAGGGCATTTTGTGGCAGAACTGGTGAAGAAGAAGGGGCAACACAGGAGTTCAGCAAATAAGGAGGTATGCGTGGCCATTGCTGGGACTGGTGCCATAACCTGGTGAGCCACAAAAGCATGGAATGTAGTGTAGCTTCAGATATTGAATCTGCAAAGGTGAAGTACATTACAGTGAGAGCTAATACTGTGAGTGCAAAGTGCTGTAGAGCCAGGCACAGACGTTCCCTGCATATAGAGTCTGTAGGATTTGATGGTTGCTGGTCTAGTCCAAAGAACTGGCAATCTATCAGTAAAAGCTACCATATTGTAGGGCAAGCTGCCATACTAAAAGAGGGAACTGACGATCCCAGAGAGGAATCTGTCACTGCCAGTTTCAGCGGACAGAGGAAGCAGAGGGATTCTGGGTCCAGCCCAGAAAAAGTCCAGAGTTGTTACAGTTATCTGCTGCTTGTCCTATTTACTTACTATTGTTTCAGGCTCATACTGCTGCTATGGCTTATACCCAAGCCACATGGCCATTTGGAGAGGAGAGTCACTGTAGATCCTTCCATGCTTTTGATACATGCTTAAGAAGCTCTCCAGGTTTACAAAACTGGTCACTGTCTGCTGCATGTATAAGTAACCTGCCTAATTCTGCATTTCACCCATAGCCATTTGCCAGTTTGAAGCGGAAGCACAGCCTTGCATTCTCATACACTGTCAGGACTACTCCTCCCCTCATCCTTAACATTTAATAGTGCTTAGTTACCAAGGGACTCCTCTGCCCCTTTTCCTTTTAATTCATTTGTGTCCACTGTTATGAGCGTTTTGTCGCTATCCAATAACGATTGTCGAATCTCGATTTGTGTTTCCAACGCACAAAGATTTATTCTCAAAAAGTAGCAGAATATATTAAAGCGAAATAATAAGTACAGCCGTTACTTATCGCAGGCGCTCTGGATCCAGTGTACAGTCATTCAGTCCTGAAGTCTGTGGTCAAGGTGACTGAACACTAGATGAGGAGCTGCTGCTTATATGCAAACAGAGATACAGTAAAACAATGCAAAGGTGTGGCTGGCTTCTATTGGTCCAGGCATGAGGAGGGTCCAGGGGGTTGCAGATCATAGGCTAGTTTAAGCTCAGGAATCCAAAGGAGGGGGTCATATCTCCAGGGGATGAGCTCTGATCTTCCCGCTAAGATTTCTAATCATAATAGTCCATAATTCCTTAACATTAATAACTTGCGTATGCACTCTGCGATCCCTTCGCAGAGTGAACCGGACAGTCGCAAATGTGAAGGGGAATAGTATGATACCAACATGACATGATTCCTTCAACGTGTACCATATGTTTTACTGATATGCATATAACTTATAATATTACACATAAACTCTACTATATTTCGACATAAATAACTATGTGCTGTAACTACCATTAATGTGTACTATTTTACAAACGTGTGTGTTGGTGCGAATGCATGTAAAAGCGTAAATACTGTTAGTGCCACGTGTTGCGGCCGCGTACGCCCCTTTCACGCTGTAGCGTGCCATACGCATCTTTTCAAACAAAGAAAACCAAGTTTGCTCGATTTTAATTGAAATGACTTTATCCAATTTGCTGACTTCGACACCACCTATGGGACAGTATTTCTTGGTGTGCTATAACTCTCCAGTTCCTACTAGAATTGGGTTTATTATCCGAAAAAGACAAAATGAAAGGATGAGTTATTAGTTCATTTTTAATCAATATATAATATAATAATAACTCATGTATTAATTTTGCTAGATACGCACAGATTTGCAGTGGTAAAGACAAGCGCTGACTGTCTTTTCGTTTTGTATACATATAGAGTATTTATATTGCCATACAGCTGGTTACATGTATAATATGGGAATTTGCTATTAACTGACTGCCGCACATTTTCACACTCTGTAGTCATTTTGCTCCAAGTCAGGCCACTGACATTGTGGGGCCTAATTAATAACATGGTGCAAAGAGTAATATGCTATAAACAATAACAACCAATCAAATGTCACCTTTTAACAGTCTAGTGCAGACAGCCTAATGAGAGATGTCATCTGATTGGTTGCCTATGCAACAGGTTATTGAGTGAAACACAAGGTTTTCACCATGTCAGCACAGCTCCAGTTCAGAGCTCAAAACTTTCTGTACATGTCTCACCCACATATAGATCTGTTATACTCACAGTAATTTCTCTATCCGGCATGTTGGTCTGGACAAAGCTGTTGCCAAGTCACTGAGGTGAGGACCAGCCAGGTTATTATAACATAGGTCAAGTTTTCTCAGCCGCGTGTTATGTAACACAGAGGCCAGCTGGGAACAAGAACTCTCTGTAAGACAAGTATTTCCCAAGCTGTAGAAATGTAGAATAAAAAAAAAGTCATACAGTGTCACCAAATCTTGAATTGTGAAGCAGGCAAACAGAGTATGTACAAAGCCTTTGATGAATAACAGTTAGATCACAAGGACCCAGGTAATATATTTGCAATTCATAATCAAAGTATTTAAAATATAAGAATATTTAAAGTAATTTATTGCAAACTAGAGCCTTAAAAATAATCTTAAATATGCAATGATGGGTTAGCCAGTCAGTGATTTCACTTGAACAACACATTAATCACCCATTTTTAGCCTTACAGTTTTTTCACCACACATGCCTAGATTTCCACCAAAGTGTAAAAATCAGATTTTATTTGTGGAGTGAGATCAGTGAAATGAGCCAGTGCGGTAGAGAGGATTTTGTACCAGCTCCTAGCTGACAGAGATCATATTTATACTGGGAGCACTTTGCATCTTTCATTGAACTTCCCGGAGAAGTGGATTTGCTCACTGTAAAAAAACCTGTTATGATTATGTTAGGCAATAAACGAGCCTAAACCGAGCAGTATTTTAGGTGGGTCCAAAGTGGTTGGAGCTTGGACTTTGATGTTACATTTTCACTTTTGCACAGAGCACTTCACAATTGTCCTGATTCATCAAGGCACACATACTTTATGACCTGCATTCAGTGCAGGTCATAAAATGATCCACAATCTCTATTCCTCACACTTGGTACCACCTACCTCCTTATGTCCATCATCCACTATCTAAATTCCTTAAACATGGTACAACCTACCTCCTTACGCCCACTATCCACATTAAACATAATATTTGCAGGGGAAATTTGCAGGGGAAGTTTAAAGCGACGATGTCTTGCAGCTTTAAATTTTCCCTGTAAAGTCGACGATTTCCAGCAACTTGCAGAAATCAGATTTTATACATTTACCCCCAGATGTTTCATTCTCATTAATTACACCAGTTCCCATAGTCCAGGAGGTCAGGAAAAGCCCCAGCACTTATATGTACAAACCTGGTAGCATCTGTTTTTTGCTCACCCCACCATATAGGCACCAGCCCTGGTCTTAGTTTTACAGCATGCCCTACTTCCCCTTCCCAAATCCTCACCCAGCCATAGACAGCCTAAGTTTGTTGCCATTATATTAGGGAAACCACTAGCGTGGGGTTCTCTACTATAGTGAAAATTAATGGCGCTTAGATGTTGCTAGTTTTCACAAAAAAACAATAGTAATTGTCTTCACCACTCTCCCCCAAGTGTCCCAAGAGACACTGCAAGGCTTCGAGAGGGATATTGACATCATATATAGTATTTGGTTTAGCTTCCAAATCACATCCTCCCATGGTCTTACAAGTTTGGGACATCAGCATATCAGGTGTATGAAAACATCAGTTCCAAAATAGCAATTCATACATTTTAGAGATGGTCTTCAGCTTTATGTAATATAAGTGGGGTACTGTATGATCTTTGGAGAATTTACAGTTGAGTCGGTCATATGGGGGGGGCTGATAAGAGACCCATTAAGTAGTTTCCAAAATGTCTGAGCATTATTCCTCTGTGATGTTCCAATTTAGCTCTAGCTTGAAGAATAGTATTAGACCCCATCGCACATTTCAGTTCAATATACAGTACTGACACCAATTCCTTTGCACCCTGGGTATCCAATAATATATCTGTAATGCCGCAATGTCTGTTGTCTTAGTCTGTGGTCCTCTCTGTCTTCAGAGAGGGTATGCCACTCACTCTGACCAGAAGAAGATGTCACACCAACTAGCACGGGACCCCCTGGACACTTTTAAGGGGATAGTATGTTTATTGGGGAAAGGGTCACTAAGTATAGGTAATTGTTAAGGGGCGTACTTACTCACAAAATATACTATGACAGAAGTGCTGAGAAAAAGTGAATGGCAAGTCCTAAAAAATTCCAGTCATTTGTATTTTAAAACACCAGAGAGATTGTTTAGGTGTGTGTGGGAAAAACTGCCCAGTGTAGGTTTCACAGCAGACTAATTAGAAGTTGCACCTGTGTGGTGCTTGTAAAAGGCTGCAGCTTTGATCACTCTCTCTCTTTCACTGTCTGGGGAGGAGGTCAGATGACTCCTGAGAAAAACTGCAAATTTGATCTTTAAGTTTCATTGTTTGGTTTAAGTGAGGGACACTAGGCCCCTCACTTTAGAGAGGGAATACCTCTCTAAAGGTTAGTAGCCAGACGGCAAAGATTTTGTTTGTTTTGTTTACAAGCTGGTGAATAAAACTAGCTGAGGCTATTGAACCTGAAGCACTGGACTGTGTGATTTATCTGGCTGAAGTGCAACCATCTACACCACAGGACAGTAACCCCAGTACAATCTTGTGCCATATGGTGGAGAATGTGAGCATTGCACTTTAATTTCAGCCAAAAGAGACTGTGTGAAAGTTTAAAGAGATAGACACCCAATTTTGGTAAAAGACTTTATATCACAAATTCTTATAGACCCTAATAAGGAACGCCGTCTGCTGATTAAGAATGCTACACTTTGCTTTCCCCTGCCCCAAGCGTAAACATGGAGGGTTTACCTAAAACGTTGCTTAGAAGTTACCAGGGGGAAGCAGTTAGCTCTTTGGGAGTCCCGGAGACAACAGCAGGCAGCCATTGAGAAGTCCTGCAGGCAACAGCAGCTAGCCATTGAGGAGTCCTGGAGGCAACTGCACAAAGACCTAAAGGAGATGGTGCAGTCTGTTGCAACCTTGTCTGACAAGTCTTACCTGGAGGTCAAAACTAGCTCAAGCTCTATACCAGCTAGTCATTTTCTTCAAAAGATGACCAAGGGAGATGATGTAGAAGCCTATTTAACAACTTGTGAGAGAACTGCTGAAAGGGAAAATTGGCCTAAAGTTCAGAGGGCAGGCCTACTGGCTCCCTTTCTATCTGGGGAGTCACAAAAGGCCTACTTTGATTTAAGTCTTGCTGATGCCAAGCACTATTGCCAAAGATGTTTTATTTTGTAAGAAGCCAATTTATTAACATGAAAATATTTACATTGTTTTATCTTATTTTAGTATATAATTTATATTTGATGTGATTTTTTATGTCAATTGGATCCTTGCGTGTGAGCTGATGAAAGGGATATGAACAGGAATGAAGGAGTTAATTCAAAGAACAGATGTTTCTAATCAGAGATGGTGAACAAAGACTTGTAAGAATTTCTCCAAAATCTCTATTGAATCCAGGGGAGCCAAAAAGGACCAAGACACACCTATATGCCGTTTCAGCCAATTGTAATATGACATTTGTGAATTGTAATACAACCTACTTTTGTTACTGATAAAATCTGTCTGGTCTGTGAATGGGTAGTGATTTCAGAGACTGAAATTGAGAAGTGATAATATTATCACAGCGCAATCTTTTCTTTTGTAAATAAACAATGATATAATTTTATTCTTAAAGTTTCTTTAGCTGAAGAAATTAAATTATTACTTTAACAAAATTGGACGCACTGCTGCGATTTCTCAACATGATTCGATTTTGAAAAAGGGACATTTGGATTTCTAGTTTTGAAATGTATGGTCAAAGATTTTCTCTTTTATAAAGGAAAGTTATTGCCGATCCTTATGAAATAGAAAAAGAATGTACACCATAGATTGCAAACTGGTTATTTTGTGTGGGGTTTTCCAATGAAATTTATGTTGCAGAAATGAGAACTTTTAGAATTTAAAAGTAGGAGTTTAAAGTGTTACATTTTTCTGTCTGCCACTTTGCTAAACAGTGCATCATATGTATTTCTGTTATTGGAATATAGGCAATATTAATAATATTTGCCTGAGTTCAGAGGAAGCTGCTTTGTGAACTGCTTATCTGAGTATGAGTGTGTGTTAATGAGTGTTGAGAAGTTAAGAGATAAAGTAAAGAGTTAATAAATCTACGTAGTCACTGAATACAGTGTTGAGATTGAGGCTCTCTCAGACGTGAGGCCTAATGGACTTTCTGGATAGTGGAACTGCGGGGCCACTATCGATTGATTGCAAAATGCGGGACGCATTCAACTTGAGGGTCCAGTTCTTAAAAAAAAATAAAAAAAATAAAGATGAATATAAAATATAATGAGCGATTTATGTACTGCGGGGGATAAATCCTCAGTGAAGTATGAGAAATAGATTGTCCATAGGTTTAGCTAGAAAAAGAAGTTATATGTTTGTAAAACTGCGGGGCTACAAAAAAAAAAATGTGTCTTTTGAGTGATTTGTGTAAGGCTGTATGAATATGACTAATCATTGTGATAAGCAGTTTTCAAGTGCAGGGTCCTTTGATAAAAATATTTTGGATAATGTGCAAACAGAAATTGAGAAATTTAAAAATCAGAAAACAAAGTTATTGGTATACTGAAGTATTGTTTGACAGAGTGAAAGGGCTAAGAACTGATAAAAAAAAATTGTTTTACAGTCACCTGAATCTGATCTAGTTGATTCTGAAACAGTTATGTCTGAAAAGACACATGATAAAAATAAAAGAGTTACAAATAGTTTAATAGGGGGTGGCTGCAATACCAGAAGTAACCAATAGGGGCTGCTTTAGTATATCAAAAATAGTTAACTGTAAATCTAATTTAAAAAAAAGCAATAACCCATGCTTGTTAGGTTGTCAGAAATTTATTATGGGTCTTGGAAATTTCCATGCCTGAGGTATGTGATTTTGTGATAATTCTAAATGCTGTGCATGAATGACATTTTTTTGATCATACTTAAATTACTAATATTTAATATAATTGTGTTGCTAACTATGTATTTTCTGCTGTGAGTTGATTAATATAAGCTTTTCACGATTAAGCTAAAGAATAGTAAATGTTTAAGGATTATTATGCATAAGATGTGGCTAAAATGTCACATTAGATGGGTATAGGTATGTGTGTATATATATATATATATATATATATCTGTATATGTGAACATAGCAGAGCATAGATAAATGGCTGTTAGAGTTTGGAGCTGCAGTATTAGCAGAAACTTTGAGAAGCATTCTTCAAATTGCAACCCTAGAGTGTAGGAGTAAGAATTTGTGGAAATTAGAGTTGATCATTAATCATGATATATTAATATTAGTAAGAAAAAGGAAGATTTGAAGTATACATTATTGACTGTTCAATTAAAATCCTTTAGACAAACAGAGAATTAATACTCCAATAATTTTAAAATATTCAATGTGATTATGAACCACACTTAAAAATGTCTGGTAACTATTTTACATGTCGACAAGAATTATTCCTATCATTGTTTTTTTGTTAGGACAGAGAAACACAGACCCATCCCCCACACCTTTCACTCGTAGTGGAAGGTTCCTTTGTTTCCAGCAGAAAGAGAAGGGGGGCCATGGGCTTTGAAGAAAAAACAAACTTCAGATTTTAGACCAACAGCAGAGAATATTTTTTTTCCTTGAAAACTTTAGATGTTGAACTATTAATTTTATTGTCTGATTCTCCTGAGACTTTTATATCACTGTCATTTTGTATTTATCTTATATGTTAATAACTTACTTTTGTTTTTTGTTTTTTTACAGTCTTTGTAGACACTATTTTTAGCTATTAATATTCCTATATCAACATGGCTACATGGTTTCCAGAAATAAACTGCAATTTTGCCAGTTCAGGTTAAGTATTTGGGTTATTGCTTGACCCAAGGACTGACACATCTTTCTTCAGAAAGTTATTCTGCATATGCACTAGTCGCTAAATAAATCACAAGTGCGCATCTTTCTAGGGATGTGTAGCTGGAGTTTATATCAAAGACCTATTGTTTATTATAGTGATGAATTTAGACATAGATGCTCATTCATTGACAATCTGTTTAAAAGTGGTTGCAACTGTAGCATTATTCATAGATAAAGTATAATATCTAGTACTTAGTCAGAAATGATCTCTTTTCATACCGTATCCTGTTTTCCTCTTGATGAAGTTTGCACAAACATGACAAGTCTTCGCTGCCAGATTTGTAAATTATAAATGAGATCTTATGGCTCTTCTTTATCTTACCATTTGTTGGTGTAATATCTTTAATACTGCTATGTTCTTAATTAGTGTGCATAGGAATGCACAAAGGGGTGGATGAGAGTACTGATAAGTATATGAAATTTTTGATGAATTAATGCCTATTTATGACTGTATGGAACTTTTGGACTAGAACCTTTACTGCTAGATCTGACATTGAGGATACACACTTACTAGGAGTAGATATAATTTTTTATACAGATGGTAGTTATCATAGATAAAATAAGACTGGAAAGTTATGTATAAGATATGCAAGTAGCATTCACAACAGTGTGTGAGTTGGTGCAAGGCAAAAGTATTAAACATCTACACAGTTAGTAGATATGTATTCTGTGCATTGTGGTGGTTTAGAGATTGTCTAACTGTAGTAGGTACTTCGATAGCACATTTTCAACATGTGAAGAAGATGCTAGATGCTATTCAGATGTCATTGCAGGTAGTGATTAAGTGTTAAGATTACACAAGTAATACTGATCAATTGCATTAGGTAATAAAAGGACAGATTAAGTTACAGTGTAGTTAGGTGTAGTAAGAAGAACATTACTAATATTTCCTCACAAGACTTGAATTTGTTGTTGTTTCAGTTAATTACTGATCAGAAATTAATCAGAATGTAAAAGTTTTGTTATTCATAGGCATTGACCCTCTGGAAGTTGAAGGGATGTGTACAAGATACCTATGGTACATGGAAAGATGGCAAAGATAGATCAGTGGCCCCAAAGGCTTACCTACCAGCACTGGCAGAAGCAGCCTATGACCTGACTCATTTAGATAAGTATGGTATGTGTGGACTTGAGGCCTACTGGTGTGCACCTGTCTTCTCTTCTCATGCAGGTAAAAAGGCTGGTTCATGCTTTATTTGCCTGAGGGAAGTATCCAAGTAAAGCCATATCTGTAGAACCATCACATATCCCTCCTGCAGATACTTATTCCAGGTAATAGAAAATTGACTTCATCCAAATGCCAAAAAATGTCATAATCTACAGTATGTACTAATGTTTGTAGACATGTTTTTTAAGTGGGATAGAAGTGTAATTCCACTGCAAGTTGCACTGCAGTATTTACAGCAAAGAAATTGGTATATGAATTTGTTTATAGATATGGTATATCACCAATGATTGAGAATGACAGAGGTACACATTTCAATGTGTAAGGTTTTTTTTAAATGTATTTTACTAGGAATAAAAAATAAGTTACTGTAACGATTTAATGGTATATAAAATACACTGAGTAAAGTGATGAAGAATACAGGAATGATTTGATTAGAGGTTTTATCTCTAATATTTTAGTATCAGAACCACTCCCAGACTTCCATTCAATTTTTTCACCATATGATATTTTGTTCAGAAGACAACCCAATATTATTATCAGCGCGCAAAAGACTTTTAAAATGCATTCAAGATGTAACTGTTAAGTACCTGAATGAGATGAGTAAGCAGTTACAAAAGCAACAAGAGACTTTGAAATTGATTGTACTACAAATGCCTATTGAGAACTGTCAGTATATACAACCAGGAAAATGTTATGGTCAGAAATTTTTAATGTTCTAGTTAATTGACAGATCGATGGGAATAACCACAGCATTGAAAGTTGCTGAAATAGATACTTGGATTCACATATCCCACTGCATAAGGTAGTCGATCCGACAGTGACCAGAAAAGACGCAGAGACTAATAAAGTTTTGGAACCATATATAGCAATTTTGTTTCAGGACTTGGATAAAGATGTGGTTCGGTAAGAAGAATCTGACCCAGAAGTCAAAGGAAAATATCCTTATTGTTGTTGTCACCGCTATAGGCATGATTTATTTTTATTGTTATACCTTATATTATTTTTTATGGACATTTGGTTATGAGGACCTGATTGTAAGATCCGGTAGTGGTTTTAAGGAAATGGGGGCATATAGTCGTAAAAATAGAGAATCAGAACTGTATTCATCATTCATTCTACTCATAACTAATAACACATACAATAATGACATATATAAGGTAGAATTAAAAGATAAGTAATTGGAGATGAACTTGAATATTGTAATGATAGACTGTTAACTGAAATATGTATATGTCAATATTGTAATAACCTCCTGAAAATGTGTAAAATGGTATGATAGGACGAGCAATTAAACTAATTGTTGGATATGTACACATACACTACATGGACACCAATATGTTGAATTGTTTCCAATACCTTTAAATCTTATAGAGTTGCTTAATTTGCCAGAGGGAAGACCAGTTGCTGGGAAATATAATAAAATACGGCCTTTTTACTTAAAATTGTTGCCACATGTATTGACTGAAAGTGATATTATGTATATATTTTACTAAAAGACCTATAGATGAGAGAAATGAACATCTAGGTAAAATTGGGAAAAGTCCTGCATTTAAAAATAAATCTCAAATTTAGATATGTTGGATCAAAGAGATCTTTGGGAACAGTAGCATGAAAATACAATATTATAATGTTACAAGATGGTGATTGTAAAGAGCAGTTAGAGAAAAACAAGTATGGAAAGTTTATAGATATTGTATACATAGATATATTACATGTAGCAATACCATGTATTTTATCAGAAAATATATTACAAATGTGGAAGTAAGGCATATAAGTGTATACCATTGAATTAAGGTAGAATATGTTATCTAAGTGAGGTGATTCCAGTTGTTAATGTATCGAAAAAGTATTTAATCAATATTTGACTATAAAAATAAAGAAAAGAGGTGATGAAAAGAGTGAACAACAACCAGTATCACAACTTATTAGTGAATCAACTGGTGTACAAGTATGGATTACATTAAAAGTTATAGGCACTGCACATAGAAATATGAATTGGTTTTATATTCAATGTTTAGCTACATTGATTGATAAAATATCAAATGTGTATGATGAAACCTTTTGTTATGCTGCAAAAGAACTTCAAGATTTCAAAATGTAGTTAATAGAACATAGATTGGTCCTAAATTATTTTACTGCACAAACAAGAGGTTATTGTGTAACATTACAGATGAAGCATGAAACATAAAGTTGTACCTTTTTGACAAATGAAACATAATCTAGAGAAGATAATTATATGGATGAAGTAGTAAAAGTAAAGAGAGATTTTGCAAAGATACATAACATGACATTATCTGCAGTAGATACAAGGTTTTTATTGTTAGATTAAAAACAATATATAATAATTTTTCAGGTTTTGGTACATGGTTTCAATCATTAATGCATTCATTAGGAATATTTCTTCTCTTTATATTAGGAATATTGTTAGTTATCTATTTTGTATTAAAATGCATACCAGTACTGTTGAAATTTTTTAAGAAAACATTGAGTAGAGAAATTAAGAGAGTGAATAATACAGGGGAACAAATTATAGAACTGTATGAACAAATTAAACCTCATAATCATAATATTGTGTGATAGTTTAGAGAACTATCAAACCGGGGACTGTCAAACATGTTTTATTTTGGATGAAGCCAATTTATTAACATGAAAATATTCACATTGTTTTATCTTATTTTAGTATATCATTTATATTTGATGTGGTTTTATTATGTCAATTGGATACTTGCGTGTGAGCTGATGAGGGGAATACAAGGAGGATAAATCTTCCCGCTCTCAGATGCATGACCTAATCCACCTCTATAAAAAGTGGTTACAACCTCAGACTTTGACAGGCCCCCAAATTGTGGAAAGAATCGCGATGGATCGCTATCTACTGTTCCTGCCTGCTGCTCTGCGCAGGTGGGTAAGCCATAGGGACCCCATAATGGCAGACCAGCTTGTGGGGATGGTCAAGAGCTATCTGGAAGCAGAGGAACTGATGAGTATACCCGGCTAGCCCCTAGTTCCACTATGCCAAAATCCAGTGACTTCTGGTAAGACTGTTGCAGGGGAAAAGGGTGCTGGGCGGTGCAATGAACTGAAACACCCAGAGACTGAAGGCCCGGAACCTGGAGATTGGCTAGTTATGCACTGTGGGGTTGGTTTTGTGTTTGGGGTTTGAAGGTATATTGGGGAGAGATTTTTCCCACTTTCCCAGAAGCAAATAGCTCAGATCCATGTGATAATGTTACAGATACAGTGGTGGTGGTAGTGATCCCAGAATCTGAAACGTTCCCTTTCTAAAATATGCTCGGGGAGTCAAAGTGACAAGGGCAGCAGTGGAGAGCAGGATAATGTACCTCCTACTGAAGCAGGAAATATTGTCGAACCAGTTGACTGTATGCCTGAACGTGAAGTGGGAAAATATATGTTTGCTTCAGAGAAGTTAAAGGACCCCACTCTGTTAATGGCTAGAGAAAATGTAAAAGTGGTTGATGGAAACTGTGACTGGATCACTTATAAATAACTTATGGTATAAATTTATTTAAAGGAAATAGCGTAGGGCGCTTATTTATATAATCGCCAATGCACTTATTTTTGATATTGTGTATACTTTGATATAGGAAATCGTTATTTTTAAGACCAGGGTTGAAAATTTGTTTTTTCTGTTTTTGCCTTGCTAAAGAAAATGCCTTATTTCTGATGCATATATCTGATGCAAAGAGCCTTTGTTTAGAAAAAATTACTTGTTTGGGATTTGTACCTTTTCTTTTGAAATGTGTATTCTGCAACTGTTGGAAGAAAGGACTCATGCTAAATTCATGTTATTAGACCTTTTGACTTGCTAGTAAACTTCCTGGCTCTGAAATAAGATGCTAGAAATCACAGCAAGGTTTTTAAGATATCACAAATAAGCGTAAATATTGTTAGGAATTTTGGGAACAGGTTCTAGGCGCTGAAAGGGATAGGATAAAAGTATATGTGTTTTTATTAAATGCAAACTGATATAAATCACATTCTGGCCGGAACATATAACGCAACATGAAGTGTTGATATTATTACACAGTGATAAACAATCAGTGCAACAAAATATGACAATGGCTTTCTCAAAACACAATTCAAGAAAGTCCAACCCGTTAGACGGGTATTGCAAAGTCCATATAGAAGTGTAGCAGAAAAACAGTGTGGTTGTCTGAGGTGCTGCTATATCCAATACACACTCAAATATAAATAAAAGTCTAAGCGGTATATGAATAAGTTCAAGGGTAACTTACGCTGCAGAAGTAGGCAGGGTAGTCCAGTGCAAAATGGACTGGAATGTGATTTATATCAGTTTGCATTTAATAAAAACACATATACTTTTATCCTGTCCTTTTCAGTGCCTAGAACCTGTTCCCAAAATTCCTACTTTGGGAGGTTAGGGATTCCCTCCCACACACTTTCAGGTTCACCTCTCTGGCAGCACTTTACATCTGAAGGAAGCGCGGCTCATCCTTACTTCATTTATGTAAATATTGTTAGCTTTGAATTGCATGTAAATCCATGTTTGTGTAAACACATGACATCCTGATTCTAAAAATAGTTCAGACTTTACGGGGGCTGGCTTACCCTTTTGAGGCTGTGCCCAAACTGTATAAAAAGCACTGGCTTGTGTTGAAAACTTTTTCTTCTTGTTTCATCAGAGCTGATCACTGGTACCTTTAACCAATGAAGAGCAAATAAACATCACTTGCTTCAAAGACCTTGTTGAAAATATCTTCCATGCTGAAAATCCTGTGACCTACAGATTAGACCCAAAATCTAATTCGTTCCCTGCTGTTTCTGAGGTTTGCACCCAGCTTTTCCGGTACCACCGCTCTGCCTGCTACCCTGCAGCCCTGGTCAGTGTGATAGGCCAGGGGGGATCCATCCACAGCAACCCTGATCCATAGTAAGAGGTCAGGAGTACCAGCCCAGGTATATCAGTAACAGGGTACACTCGCAGCATCAGTTACCCAGAAGAAAGCCGGTACAGGTGTCCAGTGGTGGCAGCATTTGTAAACCCCTCCTACTGCTGCACGAGGGCGCATTTGGGTTCCCAGCAACAACAGACAGGGTGGCATAGGCGGTCCATCCTGTCACAGAAACCCCCTAGAGCCTGATGGTAGGCTGTTGTACCCTCACATGCAATGTGTCGGGTTGTTATATCAATGTCCCAGAAGGTAGAGGATATTGTGGAACAGCTAATAGTTTCTAGAGCATATAGCAGAACGGTGTTAGACCTGACTCATGGTCACATAACTACAGAGCATCTAGGGATAGAAAAAACATCAGAGAGAATTTTGCAGCAGTTTTTCTGGCCAGGAATTCATAAAGAAGTAGCTGACTACTGTTCATCCTGCCTTGAGTGTCAATACCATGCTCCCAGATCCAGATTCCATTAGGCAACCTTAGGCAGTTGCCTAGGGCGCTGGGACCTGCAGGGCGCTGCTGACTAGATTTTCTAATCTAGTCAGCGGTTTGGGGACAGAGGTGCAGCGGCGGCATGGCACCGGCTGATTTGTAAAGTCCGTCGGATGCGCCCGGGCAGCCACACTCACACATGATCACTGACTGTCAGTGATCATGTGATCTCTCTTCGGCGGTGCCTCTGTCCAATGTGCTCTTCTGTCCCTGCTCCTGATCTCACACTGTCTGTCAGTGACAGTGTGAGTAAAGTTATTTCTCAATGCCCTTCCTCTTCCAGCATGCACTGCTCCACCCTCTCTCCTCTGTGTGAAGCAGCCGAGAAGCAGCTATTGAAGATAAAAGAGAAGAAGGAAGAGGTTTGAAGAGCCTCCCCCCCCCCTGCTTCTGCTGACCAGACCAGACCAGACCAGAGAAAAAAGAGTGAGTAAATGCAATCTAATTATTTATTTTTTTACTTTTTTAAAATAAGGTGCACAACGTCCAATCTAGGAAGTATTGAGGTAAAAAAAAATGAGGTAGGGTGGTAAAATTACTTTTCTTGGCACCTTATGCTCTATATTTGACTTGCAAACTATAGGGTAGAATTTCTACCCCATAGTTTGAAAATAAAATATAGGGCATGAGGTGGCAAATAATATTCAATATTATTTGCCACCCCATGCTCTATATTTGATTTTCAAACTATGGTGGAGAGAATGACTGTTTTATTGGCACCTCATACTCTATATTTGACTTGCAAACTATGAGGTAGAATTTCTACACTATAGTTTGCAAGTGATGCAGAGGGGGGTGCAGTGGGTGTGATGCAAAGGGGGGTGCAGTGGGTGTGATGCAAAGGGGGGTGCAGTGGGTGTGATGCAGAGGGGGGTGCAGTGGGTGTGATGCAAAGGGGGGTGCAGTGGGTGTGATGCAAAGGGGGGTGCAGTGGTGTGATGCAGAGGGGGGTGCAGTGGGTGTGATGCAAAGGGGGGTGCAGTGGGTGTGATGCAGAGGGGGGGTGCAGTGGGTGTGATGCAGAGGGGGGGTGCAGTGGTGTGATGCAGAGGGGGGTGCAGTGGTGTGATGCAGGAGCATATGTGTGATGAAGGGACATGTTAGGGCCGTTCATTGCCTTTAACAAGTGCATAATTCATAGACTTATTCTGTCAAGTTTTTTGTTTCTGAAATCTAACACCTGGATACCTCTCCTCTAGAAATCCCGTGTCTGCAGTGGAGTCTGGACAGCGTTCTGCATCAAACATCACTGCATCTGGACCACAGGAGGAGGTGAGGCTTATATATATTTTTTAAACACAAAAGCACAATGTCAAGTATGTAAAGGTCTGTGAGGCGGGTATTTGGTGTGTTTTCCGGGGGGGTGTGTATTTTTAAATTTTGCCTAGGGCGCCGAGAACCCTTGCACCGGCCCTGCCCAGATCACATTATAAAAGTCTGCTTGTTCCGTTGCCCATTATTGAGGTTCTGTTCAATGGGATAGCTATGGAATTGGTAGGACCTCTTACAAAATCTACTCTTGGACTTCAATATATTCTGGTGATACTAGCAAAAACAAATCAAAACTCCCTGAAAGAGGGAATTAATAGGGTGCTGGCAATTAATTGATATCTCAACTGCTGTAGTAATTAAAAAGTATAAAAATTGTTAACATTCAATTTAGTATTCAATAGTACAAATTGATTGCTGCTCCTTAATTAATAAGTTAGTGGGAACTTAGACCAGGGCAGCACAGTAGATGTGGTCTACTTAGATTTTGCAAAGGCCTTTGATACAGTGCCACACAAGAGGTTGGTTTACAAAATAAGAGAACTGGGTCTAGGAATCAACATTTGTACTTGGATCGAAAACTGGTTAGAGAATAGGGAACAGAGAGTTGTGATAAATGGAACATTTTCTAAATGGTCAAAAGTCTTAAGTGGAGTACCTCAAGGTTCCGTGCTGGGGCCACTCCTTTTTAAAATATTTATTAATGACCTTGGAGATGGTTTAGAGAGTAAAGTTTCTATTTTTGCAGATGACACTAAACTCTGTAAGGTAATAAAATCAAAGCAAGATGTAGCTTCTCTACAGAGGGACTTAAATAAACTGGAGGATTAGGCGGCCAAATGGAATATGAGGTTTAACACAGATAAATGTAAGGTTATGCATTCAGGGATCAAAAACAAGAACGCGTTGTATAAATTAAATGGAATTAATTTAGGAGAATCTATAATGGAAAAGGATTTGGGAGTGCTCGTAGACAGTAGACTTAGCAATAGTGCTCAATGTCAAGCAGCAGCTGCAAGGGCAAACATAACAACAAGTATTGGCATGCATAATAAGGGGCATAGATTCAAGGGAAGACAGTGTAATTTTGCCACTGTATAAATCGTTGGTAAGACCTCATCTTGAATATGCAGTACAGTTCTGGGCACCACTCTATACAAAAGATAATTTGGAACTAGAAAAGGTTCAGAGAAGGGCGACAAAATTGATAAAGGGTATGGAGTCATTAAGTTATGAGGAAAGGTGAGCCAGTTTAGGCATGTTTACTTTAGAAAAGAGGCGTCTAAGGGGAGATATGATTACTATGTACAAATACATTAGGGGTCAATACAGAGAACTTTTTACCCCAAGTACCATACACAGGACACGTGGTCACCCCCTAAGTTTAGAGGAGAGGAAATTTCACAACCAGCAAAGGAAGGGGTTCTTTACAGTAAGGGCAGTCAAGATATGGAATTCATTGCCCGTTAAGGTTGTGATGGCAGATTCAATAGATATGTTTAAGAAAGGGTTAGGCAAATTTTTAGCACAAAGGTGTATCCAGGGATACGACCGTTAATTAAAATGAAGAATAGTAGTGGTTATAGGGTAAAAATAGGACTGCAAGTATTAAGTCTGGGGGGATTTTCACAATTGCAACAGATTGGCGGTTGCTTACTCTGGATCAATTTCAAATATAAGTGCAGGATCGCAGGAGATCCAAAATAGGTTGAACTTGATGGACTGGTGTCTTTTTTCAACCTCATCAACTATGTTACTATGTTAATAATCCTTGTGGTAATTAATATTTTACAATTCAATGTACTATTGATACCTTTGAAATTATCTAGTGAAGATTAAGGATCTATATTTTTTTCTTGCCGATAATATCTATCAATAACAACTATGGTTTTTATATTGAATGTTAACACTTCCCCCTATGTGCACTGAAAGGGGATGAGGTTTGGAGGAATACAAACAAGTGTCCTGGTTTTCTCTATTAAAATATTTTCATTTAAAATCATTGATGAGTATTATTATATGGTGGCACCCTAGAGTCTAAATGGATTGGATGCACTTCTTATTTTTTAGTCTGGTGATACTAGATAACGCTACCAGGTATCTGGAAGCAAACCCGTTATGCAATATATCGACAAAGTTGAGGGTGTCGGGCAGGCAGTCTATGCAGTCCGTACATAGGCTGTCAAGTCGCATACTACATATTGTACTACATCTTGTAGTACAATATTCTGTGAATGAATGATGCCCCCGCAGTGAGTATTATGCGATGTGATAGCCATGCAGCAATCACACAGGCTGCCAGCATCATCTTCATAAGGTAGTGGCTAGATGCCGTCAGAGTCTCTGTGACATCAGCAAGTCATGTGACTGCAGCAGTCACATGGTACACAGTCCAGAAGCTGCTGGAAATCTTCCTGCTCCTGCACTGAGTTGCTAAAGGAGAGAGGGCATGTGTGTCTAAAGCATGTGGGCAGAGGTGGCATGTGCATGTAAAGCTGCTTGGCAGAGGTGGCATGTGTGTGTAAAGCATGTGGGCAGAGAGGGAATGTGTGTGTAAAGCTTCTTGGCAGAGGAAGATGTGTATGTAAAGCATGTGGGCACAGGGAAGATGTGTGTGTAAAGCTGCTGGGCAGAGGGGGGTATGTGTGAGTAATGTTGCTGGGCAGAGGGTACATGTGTGAGTAAAGCTGCTGGGCATTTCTGTAACGACAGTGCTACAGGGCTCCTTCCCTAGATATAAACAAACAACCAAAAAATTGTAAGTGGGTGCTAGTTAACCTTAATTATTGATATCAAGCCGCAGCTGATCTGTGCAGGTTCTGGATCCTGCTAAAACACGACAGAGCAAATAAAAAATACAGAAATAGCGCAAAGCTTGGTATCTAATAATTTAATAGCTTAACAGAGCTTATAGGTGCATATATAAAAAGGCCTCTGATGAAACGGCGGTTGAACGCCGAGAAACGCGTCAGTTTAGGACATCTGAGCTGCAATATCTGGACAGCCTATACTGGTCCTATAGAGGTTTACCTCTACATATTTTTTTCTTTTCTACCAATACTTCACGGAACCCATACCTGTGGGCGGATTTCGGCAGGATCCCTTTGGACTATGATACAGGTTGGATCCACATTTATTTTTTAATTCGTACATATTTTAAAGACTGTTATTTCCTGCCTTTTTTGTTTTTATTTTTATGGACACGCAATATTAATTGTGTTTATACCTCATGAGTGAGACGCTATGAGTCAGCTTTTTACACCTACTAATAGGTCTCAATACCATCATTTTTTCTGACAATACATTTTTTCAAACACCGGTGTGTATGCTCACTTTCGCATATGCATGGTTATTATAGCCAGCCTGATCAACTGGCAGTCCATTATTATTGTCACTCACCGGACTGTGAGTGCTACTTCTCGTGTGTTTAGGAACCGTGGCCGTCCACCATCCTGAGGGTCTGCGCATGTGCAGCCCTTTCAAACCTTCAGTACATGTTCCTTTTAGTTAATTGGCTGATCAGGCAACACTCCCTATTTAAAGCACCTGTGTTCAATACCTCGTTGCCTGATTTTGGAGTCTCATTCCCCATGAGCCTCTGAAGGTGTTCCTGTGTTTCCTCGTGTATTCAGCTCCTGCTGATTCCTGTTGTTCGTTTGTGGTTTCCAGACCACTTCAACCCTCCTGTGTTTCATCGTGACTGCACCAACTGATTCCTATTCGCTGCCTCCGTGCTTTTACAGTTTCCAAACCACTTCAACTCTCCTGTGTTTCATCGTGACTGCACCAGCTGATTCCTATCTGCTGCCTCCGTGCTTCTACAGTTTCCAAACCACTTCAACTCTCCTGTGTTTCATCGTGACTACACCAGCTGATTCCTATCCGCTGCCTCCGTGCTTCTACAGTACCCTGCTCACCTCAACTCTCCCGTGTTTCATCGTGACTGCTCAGCTGATTCCTATCCGCTGCCTCCGGGTTTCTGCAGTATCCTGCTCATCGCAACTCTCCAGTGCTCATCGTGTCTGCAGCTAGCCGATCCGCTGTTTCCGTGTTCTACAGTGTTCCTGCTTGTGTCATCTCGCCTGTCTGCATCGGATCTACACCCCGCTGCTTTCATCTCAGCTAGACCGCCTCAATTCTCCCGTGTTCTCCAGGTGTCCAGTTCTATATACTACTGCTTCCTGAGTATTGTTTCATTCCGTGCTGGTCTACCTACCGTGCGCTGCACCTACTTGGTTACCGCTTCCACCCTCCTGGGACTTCGCATTCCTGCCGGCCTCCAGCCGTTCAGGTATCCCTGCACCTCTCTCTGACAGCCTGCTCTCCTGAACCACGGTATGCATACTTCTCATTGACTGTGCTGGTGTATTGCATATCTTGCGGGACTGAGTTGTTCTCTTCCAGAGTTTCCTATCCACTGAGACTATTGCCATCATTTGACTGTGTTTCCTTTTAGCGTGGATAGTTCTTGTGACTTTGTATATTTGTGCAGTGCTGCTCAGTTATTATTATTTTGTGCCTATCATCGTGGGATCAAGTTCAGTGTGCCCGTGTATACTCTGCATTGCATTTATCTCCCCGTGCTCCTCCTCACATATATACTTCAGTGGTACAACTTGCTAGAGGCAGACCACTGTTCCCTGTTTCCAGAGTCACCAGTTTCCAGTATCCTTTCACATAGCAGTGGTACAACTTGCTAACGCAGACCACTGACTCCCCGGATACCTTCACCTGGATTCCATTCCTTCACCCAGACAGCGGTACAACTTGCTATACGCAGACCGCTGACTCTCATCACCTCCTCGTTACTTCTGGACATTCCTCCTCACTATAGCAGTGGTACAACTTGCTATCCGCAGACCACTGACTACCTTCACATTTCCTTGTCCATCCAGTTCCTCGTGTACAGTTATCTACCTATTACCAGTGCTGCTAGTCATAGACTTTCCTCGAGCATTCTCTTACCATCTGCTGTCTCCTGTTCCGTGATCACGCCGCTACCAGAGTACCATATTACCACCTATACTGCTCTGGTAAGTCCATCATCTGGTGATACCTGGGTAAAGACTCCTAGTGCCCGTGACAATTATATTATATTGCGTTGTATTTTATATTTATGTTTATTGGTTTCTAAATCCATTACCATCTAATTGGCACTTTGATGAATTTTGTGCCAATTATTCTGCTTCTGGTCCTTTTATGATACTACATTGCAGTTTCAGTTTTTTATATATGCACCTATAAGCTCTGTTAAGCTATTAAATTATTAGATACCAAGCTTTGCGCTATTTCTGTATTTTTTATTTGCTCCTTCCCTAGACTATGGGAGCCCTGTAGTACCAAATGATTGTATCCTCTAATAAGAATATATCAAATTATTCCTTGTCTTGCGCTTTTCACCTCCTAGACACGCCCTCATGCCCCAATGGTATGGCCACACTCCTTTGACGGTGCATCCACTCTTATAGACATGTTCTCTCCCAGATAATGCAGCATTAATGAGAAACAATAACTTCCTTATAAATAGCACTCACAGTCTCATACATGTCAGACACCTCACCAGTACTCTCTGTGTGTCTGATATATTGGTCTCCCACATGTCTCATTCCTGTACAGATCTGTTATACTCACAGTAATTTCTCTATCTGGCATTTTGGACTGGACAGAGCTGTCACCAGGTCATAGAAGTGAAGACCTCCCAGATTGTTACCAGAAAGATCCAGTTTCCTCATGGACTTGTTTTTTTTTATTACAGGTGCCAGATGGGAGCAGGATATGTCTGTCAGTTTATTACTTGACAACCTGAAAGAGAAGATCAAAATAAATAGATTGGTTTTAAACATTTTTTGGGGGGATGGGAGAGGTGTGTGGGGGTGGGGGAGTTGTCACTGTTTGTGACTATTAAAAAACAATACATGCTGTTTGAAACAAGAATACTTGGCTTGATCAGTTTTAAAAGATCAGTACATATTATGTAACATAAGATAATGCGCTCCCACCCATGGGTTACCAAGGAGACCTGTACAAAATAACAGCATTAATAAATGTATAAACAACGTAATCACACATGTACAATATAGCTGGGTACCATTCAAATGATCAATGCAATATAAGCAAGAGAAAACACTCAGAATGTGTGAAACAAAAGTCAATCCTTTATTTAGAACAGGCCTGTCCAACCTGCGGCCCTCCAGATGTTGTGAAACTACAAGTCCCAGCATGCCCTTCCAGCTATCAACTGGTTGTCTACTGGCAAAGCATGCTGGGACTTGTAGTTTCACAACACCTCTTGGGCCGCAGGTTGGACAAGCCTGATTTAGAATGTTTCGACCAACACCAGCAAAACATAAAAGAAAAGCATATGCTGAATCACCGGGACTCCAAAAAAATTCTGCAATTGTCCAGGAGGTCAGGAGACATGGGCGGGGAGGAATACATACACTTGAGTAAGATACACTTAAAGCATATAATACACCTTTACCGTATGACATGCTTTAAGCGTACCGTACAATGCAGGCTGTAAGACGAGAAATAAAATGGTGAGGACCCCCTTCTCCCACCACCCCACCCCCCACAAAAATTCCAAACCAACCCTAGTGCTTCCAGCCGTGGCTGGTATTGTTTAAATTTTGCGGAACAAAAGCACGGGGTGCTTCGAAAATGCCAATATAAAACACTAGGCAATGCCAGCCCGGGCTAGTGGCACTATAGTAGGGAAACCCACAGTGTACAGTTCTCTTTCATAGTACCAATCAGCCCTAGGCCCATCAGCAAATGGCTGAATTCCCCAGGAGGAAAAAGTTCAAGACCTCGCACTAGGAATAACCAGATTTTGCTGATAGCACTAAGGCTCTTTCCACATACCTGGTGCGGTGGATGTGAGATAATTAAGTAAAACAAAGAGTTAATATTAATTTTGTCCATAGTGCACTACAGGTCCCAGCATGATCAGGCCACCTTTAAGTTTTTGTAAATGTTGGCACTTACAGTACTACAAGAGAGAGCATATTCATGGCTGCGAAGACATGCTGGCACTTGATGAACCTCAAGTGCCCCCCTACCTCCCAGTCCAGCCCGCATCTGCCTCCCAACATTTGGAGGTCCGAAAGAGGGACAAATAAGCCATGCCCCCATCAAGCCTAATCATTGCCCATGAACTTGCTGTTTGCGCATGTGCAGTAGCGTTTTTTGGACAGACGTCCTGCCCCACTTCCTCCTAGACCACCGGGGAAACTGGCTGCTCTGTCCCGGTTTCGGAGCATGCGCTCCGATACTAGGACAAATTATGAGTCGGGCAGGACAGTCCACTGAAATCGGGACTGTCCCGCTGGAATCGGGACACTTGGGAGGTATGCCACAAGAAGATATGTCTCAGTCTGTATACAAGCTGAGTGAGATGTACTCCTTTTTTCTACTCATGAGTGGTATTGCTAAGTGCATTTTGCGCTCCCATTTTGGACTTATGTCAGCCTCTACATGAGGCCCTATATGATGAAAAGAGCAAGAGAAGAAGCCAAGTGGAGTTATAAGCTAGGTACTCTCACCAATTTAGATTTTGATATTGGTACCTTTCTGACAACTCAAGAAACTTTCTCATAACATAACATATAGAACAAAATCATTTCCTTTTATTTATAGTACTTATGGAGGCAAAATAAAAAAAGATAGGCTGCCTTTCATATTAGTATTTTCCTGAAACGGAAAAGTGTCTATATCTTATATGTATTTATTTTATCAATCAAAATTCATGTTTAAGAAAACTATTCATTTATTATTTTTCAATATTTTTATTCTCAATTCACCCCAAACACCATAAAATATTATTGAAACACATTGTATCACAAACAGCCTACACATATATGAAATTACAAATGAAGAATATAATCTGCATAATTCTGACCTCACTTAATTTTACTTATTCCTAATATTATTAGCACAATTACTGCTTTTTTTTATTATTTCTCTTACATATGGTAAACATAAAAATGTAAATTGTTTAAACATTAGAAAACTATGACCATTTAATATGTTATATAAATAAGATTCATATAATTATGTAATTAGAAGCAATTAAGGACCATTAAGGACCATTCAGCTATTTAAGTAATCCCATGAACTCTATAATGATATTCCCAGATGAAGTTTGTACGTTTACAGATGAAACATGTAGCAAACTCTCTTTTTTGCACCACATTGCACCTCTGGAGCTTCGGTAGGCACCCTTATTGCCACAACATCCGGAAGACAGAAAGTGAAATCCACAATGAAGAGAGATCAAGATGGCCAGAGGTAGGAGATTTGTTTTGTTGGGGATCAGTGATGTAATACTGTTTGGAATGTTCCATGTGATGTCATCAGTGACATAATTTATTGTAGCCTCTGGACCAATTGGTACCTCAGAATACCTGGAGGGGGTTCATAATTTCTGTCAGGTTAGTCTCAACTCTTCCCAAATGAAATAGCCACACTCAAGTTTTGCTCTCTCTTCGGGGTAGCAAGTCTTTGCAAGGTCTAGCGAGGATAAAAACACCCTCCCAAATCACAATACATGACTGGTAATGACACACACAGTCAAACCACCTAAAAAGTGAGAAGACATATAACTTGTTTATTAAATGGCCTGATAACTGGAAGGCCAGTAAAATAGTGGATAATGAATAAAGAAAGAGGAACTTGTCCTCAGCAGAGATAAAGGGACTTAAAATACTGTAACCCTGAAATACAAGTTGCATATAAAAAGACAATGATACAAATTCTGGGCATCAGATCAGCATAACATTAACAGAATTGTATGGCTTTCAATAATGGTAATGTAGCAGATTCAGCAATGACATTTATTACAATGGCATTAGATCAGCAATAACAATGATAACCAGGTTTAACGCCTCACCACATGCAGAGTACCAGTATCGTGTTATATGTCTCACTCTTAGTATGTAACCACTTGAACTTAGGCATGGACTTTATTTGGGCAGTATTCACATTTAGACTTAAATGGCTAATGTCCCATAAGGAGACATCATGAAACGTCAAAAAAGTAATTAAGCTTTTGGCATGAACCTGTGCTAAGAGTAACACTATAATAATGGTAATGCAAAGACAATGACAGTGGGTTACACTGAGTCCCCTTTATAATAAAAGTAATGAAGAAATGTGAGTCTCTCTCTCTCATGAAGAAGATAGGAATGCTAATCCCAGCAATTTTAATAAGTATTAACATGAATAAAAATATTATGGGAGTAGCTGCCCCAACAATAATAATGGGCACAAATATGTGTAGAAAATGGGACAGGTGGAATCGAAGGGCAGTGATAAGCAGTTGAAGCCCAGACCTCTAGCTCAGATGGATTGCTGTACCGGTGCTAAGTGTATGTGTGGTACAGAATGTAGTTGGTTACTCATACTTGCCATGAACATTGACCTGTTCTTGAGACTGACTATGTACTCGAAACAGGGATCAGAGACCTGCATGAGTCCACAATAGCTCTCCTCACTAGGTCACACGCAAGGCCGGTGCAAGGTTTCTCTGCGTCCTAGGCAAATCTTGAGCCTACCGTCCCTCCTTTCCCCAATTCCGACTTCCTAGCCACTCACACACTTGACATTTGTAAAATAAAAAATAGTAACTCTTACGTCCTCCTGGTTGACTGGTAAGTCTGCAGTTCAGATTCGCTGATATCCAGAGGTAACACTTCACTGCTGACCAGGACCAAATGAAGGATTTCTAGTTGGGAGGCTCCAAATGTTAAATTTCAGAACAAAATAAAAAAACCTGATATTACTCACCTGTTACATACGGACATGTCATCATCATCATCATCATCATCATTTATTTATATAGCGCCAACATATTCCGTAGCGCTTTACAATTGGGGACAAACGTAATAAACTAATAAACAAACTGGGTAAAACAGACAAAGAGGTGAGAAGGCCCTGCTCGCAAGCTTACAATCTATGGGACAATGGGAGATTGACACATGAGGTTAAGTATACATTTTGCATCTTGGCCCAGCCAGACTGCAAAGGTAGGGTGACTCATAAGCTAAATGATCCTGTCACACAACAATGTTGGTCCGGGGGTAGTTGTCTTGTGTGAAATTGTGTAACAGGCTAAAGGTAGTGAGGTTAAGATGGTGGTTGAGGAATATTATAAGCTTGTCTGAATAGGTAGGTTTTCAGAGAACGCTTGAAAGTTTGTAGAACAGAGGAGAGTCTTATTGTGCGAGGGAGAGAGTTCCATAGAGTGGGTGCAGCCCGAAAAAAGTCCTGTAACCGGGAATGGGAGGATGTAATGAGGGTGGATGAGAGACGCAGATCTTTTGCAGAACGGAGTTGCCGAGTTGGGAGATATTTTGAGACAAGAGAGGAGATGTATGTTGGTGCAGCTTTGTTGATGGCCTTGTAGGTTAGTAAAAGTATTTTATATTGGATTCGGTAGAAGACAGGCAGCCAGTGTAGAGACATACAGAGTGATTCAACAGAGGAATAGCTATTTGCAAGGAAAATGTCACCCGCTGATCTTCTCTCACACATGCCGCCAGTACCTATCAGCTCTTGTCACACATGCCCCCTCTATGCTACCAGCTTTTCTCACATGTCCCCCTGCCCACCAGCTTTTCTTTCATATGCACCCCTGCCCTAGTCACTTTTTTTCACACATGTCCTCCTGCCCATCAGCTTTTAGCCCCCTCGACCCCCTTATTCAGCAGCCCTCTGTCAGACGCCGTCCCTGCGCCTCCTCCTCGAGCAGGGACGGACGTCTGTCTGCAGAGCGCCCCGTTGCCAAGCAACGGGGACGCCTCTTCCGGCGACGAGGTGCGCAGGCGCGCCCGTCGCCATAGCAACGGGACGCGTTCTCCTGGTTCCTGTCGGCGGTCAGAACAGCTGACCGCCGATTCCCTGCCCACCAATGAGGAAGCTTCACTTCCTATTTAAAACCTGCTCTGACACCATTAGGGTGCCAGAGCAACTGGTTCCTTAGTCTCAGTGTCTCAGTGTCCCTGTATATTAACTTCTGCTTCCCTGTGTTTTGACCCGGCTTCCTGACCTCGCTTTCGGATTCTCCATTGTTCCATCCTGATATTCTGGTTTGACCTCGGCCTGCTGACCATTCTCTGTCTTCTGATTCGGTACCTCATCTGCCCGGTTGGTTCCTGACCCTGCCTGTCTGACTACGTCTCTTCTCTATATCTCGCAAGTAGCTACCTGGGAGGGCCGCGACCTGCACGTCGTTGCCGCTAAGTCCAAACTTCCTTGCGGGGGTCCCTGGTGAACACCAGCGGCGTGTTAGACTCCGCGCCTCCTGGTGTAGTAGTGCCAATACTTGCAGGTACTAAGGTCACGTCCGTGACAGTTTGCTCTGGCCATGTCAACCGACTCATCTAATGAACCCTCTGCACGTGACCTTCTACTCCACTTGGCTCATAGGGTGGAGAAGCAAGAAGCAGAGCAGGCACAGTTACTTCACTGTATCCAAGGAGTCGCAACTCGTCTTGAGACCCTCCAGGTCTCCATGGCTTCTGCTCAAAATGTTCCCGTGACTACCGCGGCAGTCGCCGCCACCTCCTCCTCTCCTGCAGTGGTTTCCTCTACAGCCCTGAGACTCTCTCCACCGGACAAGTTTGATGGCGAGCCTAAAAGATGCAGAGGATTCCTTAATCAGTGTCTGATCCACTTCGAGTGTAGTCCTGCATCTTTTCCCTCTGAACGCATTAAGGTGGCGTTTATTATGTCCTTATTATCCGGACAGGCCCTTTTTTGGGCCTCCCCCCTGTGGGAGCGAGATGACCCTATGTTGTCCAACGTCACCACCTTCATTGAAACCTTCCGCAAGGTTTTTGATGAGCCCGGACGCATCTCCTCGGCTGCCTCCAGTCTCCTGAACCTCCGCCAGGGATCCCTGACCGTCGGGCAGTATGCTATACAATTCCGCACGCTGTCCTCTGAGCTCAGTTGGAATAACGAAGCCTTGGTAGCAACCTTTTGGCAAGGACTCTCAGACCGAGTTAAGGATGAGTTAACTTCCCGTGAGCTTCCCTCTGATTTGGATTCCCTGATTTCTTTATGCAATCGCATTGATCTACGTTTCCGTGAGCGGACTCTGGAACGTGCCACCTCCAGACGGTCCTCTACTCGCCTTGCTCCCATGTTTCAAAACCCGGTCCTTCCTGAAGAACCGATGCAAATCGGCCGTTCCCGGCTGTCCGCCGAGGAACGTCAACGTCGCTTCAAGCAAAACTTATGTTTGTATTGTGGAGATCCTGGTCATACCATCTCATCTTGTACCAAGAGACCGGGAAACGCCCCCTCCTAATCGGTGGAAGGGAGGCCGATTTAGGAGTTGGAATTATTACTCCCTACACCATTGCTAGTAACGACTGCCTCATGCCCATCTCCTTGCATACCTCTGTCGGCCCCTTTGAGACCTTAGCCTTTGTGGATTCCGGCTCTGCCGGAAATTTCATCTCTGCCACTCTGGCATCGCAACTCCAATTAACTACCATCAAATTGCCTCAGCCGTTATTCCTCACCGCGGTAGATGGGAATCGGATCTCCAACGGGTCTGTTTCTCACGCCTGCGCCCCAGTTCGGCTGACGGTAGGGGTGCTACATTCTGAAGTCATCGAGTTCCTGGTTCTTCCTCGTTCTGTCAACACCGTCATTCTAGGATTACCTTGGCTCAAGCTTCATTCACCCCAATTGGATTGGAATCGTGCGATGGTTACTTCTTGGGGCCCACAATGTTTTAAGTCCTGTTTGTCTGGTCTAAAACCCAGCCAGACCTCTCTTCCTTGTCTTCTGATATCTCCACACGTTGAACTGCCACTTCCATATATTGCTTATCAGGATGTGTTTTGCAAAGCTGCGGCCGAGGTCCTGCCCCCCCCACCGGCCCTGGGACTGCTCCATCGAATTACTACCTGATAAACCTCTTCCTAAGGGCAGAATCTATCCCCTATCTCTCCCTGAGAATACTGCCATGACCACCTATATTTCTGAGAATCTTCAACGTGGCTTTATCAGGAAATCTTCCTCCCCCGCGGGTGCGGGATTTTTCTTCGTCAAGAAGAAAGACGGTTCCCTACGGCCGTGTATTGACTACCGGCGATTGAACGCCATCACTATAAAGAACAGATACCCGTTACCTCTCATCTCTGAGCTCTTTGATAGAATCGCAGGATCCAAGGTCTTTACTAAGCTAGACCTACGGGGGGCGTATAACCTCATTCGTATACGCTCAGGAGACGAGTGGAAAACTGCATTCTGCACTAAAGAAGGCCACTTCGAATACCTGGTCATGCCCTTCGGGTTGTGCAATGCCCCCGCTGTTTTCCAATCTTTTATTAATGAGATTTTCCAGGACCTTCTCTACATCTCCGTAGTAGCTTATCTGGATGACATCTTAATCTTTTCTTCAGACTTGACCAGCCATCGTGTTCATGTAAGTGAGGTCCTGTCTCGTCTACGAGCCAATAAGTTGTATTGTAAGCTGGAGAAATGTGTATTTGAGAAGCCACAGATTCCCTTCCTGGGCTACATCGTGTCAGGCTCCGGTCTACAGATGGATCCAGTCAAGCTATCTGCCATCCTCAAATGGCCTAGACCTATGGGTCTGAAAGCTACCCAGAGATTCATTGGCTTCGCCAACTATTACCGGCAGTTCATTCCACGATTTTCTTCTATCATCGCACCAATTACCGCTCTGACTAAGAAAACTGCTAATCCTCATGTTTGGGCCACGGAGGCCATCGACGCCTTCGAAGCACTCAAGAAAGCCTTTTCTTCCGCCTCTGTACTTGTTCAACCGGATCAAGATAAACCATTCCTGGTAGAAGTGGACGCATCTGCAGTAGGAGTCGGGGCAGTTCTTTCACAAGAATCCATTTCAGGGGGACTGCTGCCATGTGGGTTCTTTTCAAGGAGATTCACTTCCTCTGAATCTAACTACGGTATAGGGGACAAAGAGTTATTGGCGGTGAAGTCTGCGCTCGAAGAATGGCGCCATCTTCTGGAAGGGGCACGTCATCCTGTTACGGTATTCACCGACCACAAGAACCTCATCTATCTCCGGGATGCTCGGTGTCTCAACCCCCGGCAAGCCAGATGGTCCTCATTCTTCGCCCGCTTTAATCTCATTCTTACTTATCGTGCTGGTTATCTCAATTCCAAAGCTGATGCCCTCTCCCGCTCTTTCGATGTCTCCGATTCTTCACCCACTACTGTACCCCCACCAGTGTTTGAACCCTCCTGTATTGTAGCAATCACCCGTACTCCTCCTGTGGGCTGTTCCTTTCTAGTACCACATCTACGCTTAAAGGCGTTACGTTGGGCTCATGCCTCTAGATTTGCCGGTCATGCTGGTACTGAGAAGACTCTCTCGCTGTTATCACGACACTACTGGTGGCCAACGGCCCGTACGGATGTCCAAGAGTTTGTAGCCTCATGCTCTGTTTGTGCCCAGAACAAGATACCTAGACAATCCCCCGCTGGATTGTTACAACCTCTTCCGATTCCTGATCGCCCATGGTCCAGCATCTCGATGGATTTTATTACTGACTTGCCACCCAGCAGCGGCTTTGACACCATTTGGGTCACAGTAGACCGGTTCTCTAAAATGGCTCATTTCGTTCCTCTAAAAGGCCTTCCATCTGCATCCAAATTGGCACAAGTCTTCATCAAAGAAATCTTTCGTCTCCACGGGTGCCCTCTGGAAATAATATCTGACCGAGGTGTCCAGTTCGTGTCTCGCTTCTGGAGAGCCTTCTGCAAAGATATAGGTATTACCCTCAAGTTCTCCTCTGGATATCATCCCCAGACGAACGGCCAGACGGAGCGAGTAAACCAAGACCTGGAGGCGTTCCTTCGTTGTTTCTCATCTCTTAACCAATCCAATTGGAGTCTTCTGCTACCTTGGGCCGAGTTCACACACAACAATCATGTCCATTGTTCTTCGGGGTTTTCGCCCTTCTTCACTGTGTATGGGACGCATCCTACCCTCCCCACGTTCTCTTCCACCTCCTCCACGGTTCCTGCCGCCCATGCCATGACTCAAGATATGGCTAAATTATGGGCTATCACCAAAGAGAACCTCCTGAAATCCGGACGGCATTATAAATCTTCTGCCGATCAGCATAGAAGAGTTGTACCAGCTCTCCAAGTGGGGGACAAAGTGTGGCTGTCCACCAGGAATCTAAAATTACGGGTTCCTTCCATGAAACTGGCACCTCGTTTCATTGGTCCTTTCCCAGTAACTCAAGTAATTAATCCAGTTACGGTTCGACTCCAACTTCCTCCACAGATGAAGATTCATAACACCTTCCATATTTCCCTCCTCAAACCACTGGTCCTAAACAAATTTGTTCATACCTCCACTGTCCCTCAGGCCATTTCCACTACTACGGGCAATGAATATGAGATTAGCCAAATTCTTGCTGAACGCAACGTCCGAGGTCGGTTCCAATACCTCGTACACTGGAAAGGCTTCGGCCTAGAGGAGAGATCTTGGGTCTTTAAAGAAGATTTGCATGCCCCTAGGCTACTGGCAGACTTCCTGAAACATCGTTCTGTACCCAGTGATTCCCCCAATTGTAAGGAGAGGGGTACTGTCAGACGCCGTCCCTGCGCCTCCTCCTCGAGCAGGGACGGACGTCTGTCTGCAGAGCGCCCCGTTGCCAAGCAACGGGGACGCCTCTTCCGGCGACGAGGTGTGCAGGCGCGCCCGTCGCCATAGCAACGGGACGCGTTCTCCTGGTTCCTGTCGGCGGTCAGAACAGCTGACCGCCGATTCCCTGCCCACCAATGAGGAAGCTTCACTTCCTATTTAAAACCTGCTCTGACACCATTAGGGTGCCAGAGCAACTGGTTCCTTAGTCTCAGTGTCTCAGTGTCCCTGTATATTAACTTCTGCTTCCCTGTGTTTTGACCCGGCTTCCTGACCTCGCTTTCGGATTCTCCATTGTTCCATCCTGATATTCTGGTTTGACCTCGGCCTGCTGACCATTCTCTGTCTTCTGATTCGGTACCTCATCTGCCCGGTTGGTTCCTGACCCTGCCTGTCTGACTACGTCTCTTCTCTATATCTCGCAAGTAGCTACCTGGGAGGGCCGCGACCTGCACGTCGTTGCCGCTAAGTCCAAACTTCCTTGCGGGGGTCCCTGGTGAACACCAGCGGCGTGTTAGACTCCACGCCTCCTGGTGTAGTAGTGCCAATACTTGCAGGTACTAAGGTCACGTCCGTGACACCCTCTCTCTCCACATTTTCTATAGCCCACTCTCTCCCAATTTTCTCCAGCCCTCTCTCTCCAAATTTTCTCTATTCCCCTCTCCATCTCATTTTCTCCAACCCCCTCTCTCCATGTTTTCTATAGGCCCCTCTCACACCCATTTTCACCAACCCCCTCTCTCCACATTTTCTGTAGCCCCCTCTGCCCCCCATTTTCTCCAGTCCTCTATCTACACGTTTTCTGTCGCCCTTTCTACTTCCCATTTTCTCCAGCCCTCTCTCCACATTTTATGTAGCCCACTCTACCCCCTATTTTTTCCAGCAACTTTCTCCACATTTTCTGAAGCCCCTTCATTCTTGCAAGCCCATCTCTGCACATTTTCTATAGCCCCCTCTACCTCTCATTTTCTAAAACACCCCCTTATGTATGTGAGGAGAAAGGACGCGTACACTAGTAGCTGTGTCTATAAGTTACTGGAGGCTAACAGACAGTGAGAGACCTGTTCTAACACTGCACATAACATTATTGCATGGACATGCAGCATCCCAAGAAGCTTACCTTCTATCTATATATATATATATATATATATATATATATATATATATATATATATACATACAGAATACAGTAATAAGTGCATAACCTACCTAAGTCTGTTCCACTGCCTGACTGCTGCGGCCATTGTCATCTGTGAGTACCTGCATTGCCATTTGCTACAACTGTTAAATAAAACCAACACCTTGTTTAAGTTTAAACATGTGTGGCTTAACATCCATATCCAACCCTGCTGACAGCTTTTACAGACACCACAAAGGTCCTGCCAATAAGTTATAGCCCATCACCCTTCATTGGAAAAAGCACTTAAGCGAAAGAACGGTAGCAGAAATAAGCAGAAATTAAAGGAAGCTGATTCTTCAGAAATGTCCTTTATTCGGTACAAAGGGAAAAAATACACAGCACAGGGGACAGTATGGACTTGCAAAACTGAAAGGCTCATAGAATTACGCAACAAGGAAATTCGCCATGGAAATGCAGCTTAAGTGGGAAAAGTTGTGGAAAGTCACAATTTATCCAGGAGTGAGTCCAAACGGTGATGAAGTGGATAGAGCCATGGGGACCATAGGCTTAGCTGTAGAATGGCATGTGTATTCCGTCATCAAGGGAAAAGTGTCAGCACGAGACATATGGACCGTCCTGCAAACAGTGTATGGGGACAAAGGTCTAATTAGAAGAATAAACTTGAGGTGTACACTATACGGGAGAAAGTTAAGTGCTTGTGAGAACATGAATGAATATATAGACAAAATGCTCTTAACAGTTCAGCAATTGGCATATGTGGGAGCACAGGTGGATCATGAGGAAGTTGCAATGACAATGCTGCAGAATTTAACGCCAGAGTTTGATTTCCTTGTGGTAGCTTTGGAGTCCAATGATACCAAGCTGCTACAGTTCCAACAACAAATTCCCATCGGTACAAAAGCTGAGAGTTCTGCTTTACTCACTAAAGGTACCAAACAGCACAAATATAAATGCTTCATATGTCACAAAATGTGACACAAGGCATTTGAATGCAGGCTGAGAGATTCAAATAGTGCGCACAAGAAGCGTGACAAACCATATGGGTCAGTATTAATTGTTGCAGACAGTCACAAGGAGGACTCCTGGTATAAGGACTCGGGGGCCACTAGACACTTCAGCTGCAATCAAGAGTGGTTCAATTTGCTGAAACCATGTGAACCCATATTGGTTAAAGGAATTGAAAACAAAGTTCTTACTGCCTCAAAAGTTGGAACAATCACAGTGTGCCTAAGCATAAAAGGTCAGCTTATCATCACAGACATTCAAGATGTTCTGTACATACCAGATTTGGGAACCAACCTTATTGCTATACGCATTCTGGAAAGAAAAGGTTACAATTTGCAGAGGACAAATGTGTGGTGCAAACTGTGCAAAACCAAAGAAGGACAGTAATTGCGTCAGCAACCCGGTGGAACCAACTGTATGTCCTAGACATCGAACAGTGTCGTGCGATGGTGGTTTCTGATACAAACCAATCCATGGAGCTGTGGCATTAGCAACTGGGTCATCTGGGATATGGCAACATACAGAAACTCGTTTATGGGGATGGTTACAGGGATCACTGTGAGTAATCCTGAGAAACCAGCGCCTGCGCAAAGGGTAAGCAAACCTGTGGTCCCTTTCCATAATCAGCAACTAGGGAAGTAGCTCTACTAAATACAGATGTGTGTGGTCCAATGGAGGTGAAATTGGTTAGTAGCTACACATACTTCATGACATTCACTGATGATGCCACAAGGATGACACACGTGTACTTCATTAAAGTAAAAAGTGAAATTGTCAGCAAAACTGGAATACAAAAGCCTGGTGGAGACTCAAACTGGGTCTGAAATTAAAAGTCTTGAGATTCGACAATGGCGGAGAGTATGACAACAGGACTTTAGCTGAATTCTTGATAAGCTATGGCATACAGCACCGACTAACAATTGCCTACACGCCATAGCAGAATCATGTATATGAGCGAGCAAACTGCACAATTGTTGAAAGAGCACGGACTATGTTAAATGACGCACACCGTTAAAGAAGTCTCAGTATTTAATGTAATTGGCGGGAAAGGTCTTTCTCGTGGAAATTGAAGTTCATTTTTATGAACAACATCTTTTCCACATTTTGAGGAAGTAGCCTCCTACGCCCATCGCTGACAAGGTTCCCAGCTGTGCTGAAAACTCTTTTCGAGTACACACTGGATGGTGGGCAGCTTAGGCAGTGCAAAGCGAGTTGGTACATGGGTCTCCAAATTCCCTTTTTTTCCTCCCAGTATGTAAAGGGATGTGTCTATTTCTATGCTGTTGTAAAAATAATCATCCACCATCCTTTGGATGTTGATAGTAGGATCAGGTGGAGTTATGCAGAGGTGTCATGTTTTTTGGTCAATTCTTTTAGACCAGACCAGAAGTCAAAATGTTGTGCTGAGTTATCTGCATCAACCCTGGGTCTCTTGGAAAGTTTTTTCCTAGCAGCAGTTGAGTGAGAAACTGAAGAAGGTGACAATACCTCTACTATATTCAACCTTGGATTTATTTATAGGGAAGTTTGTCTCCCTATAAGGTATATTCTTTTGGAGCTACCTCCCTTTTTCCATGCCACCCCCACATTATATATAAATAAGACAAAGCAAGCATCCAGCTAGTTTTAATTAATTTTTAATTTTATTTTTGATATGTCATATATCTCACTGTTTTAATGTATTAATAAAAGTTATATTTTATTTGGATTCCACTGCATCACAAACGATATTATAGTGAGCCTCAGTGCACCTAATTTTCCTTGTTCCTTTTTCATTTTGATATATATATTTCTACGATAGGTTGCACCCCTTATGGTTAGATTGTCACAGGTTTTTATCTGTCCTAATTACCATTTTTGGGCTGACGCTCTTCATTGGTATGATAGGACAAAACCCTTTTCTTTTTCTACTGTATCCCATATTTATTTTCAACTTTGCCTGGATTACAGGTTTTATTTTTTTGACCAAGGTAAAAGGTTTTTTTTTTACATTTTTGCTTCGCTGACTTAAAAACACTATGCACTTTAACATAGGCTTTAGCAGATGATGTAGAGGGATTACTATCATGACTGGTGCCAGAAGCTGCTTGATGCTTCTGGTCTTCTGTGTACTGCTGTGAATCCATGATAACACAATACAATGTGACTGCAAATTAAGAACAACACTGCCAGCCCTATTATTTCTATTATTTCAGCAATGACAATTAGCAATGGAGCTCTCCTCTTTGTGTTTTACCTGTATAACAAAGTGTAATGTGACTGCAGATTTAGAAGACCAAGCCTGCCAGCCCAATTATTTCTATTTCAGCAAGGACAATTAGCAATGGAGCAATGGAGCTTTCCTCTTTGGGTTTTACCTATATAACACTGTACAATGTGACTGCAGATTTAGAAGACCAAGCCTGCCAGACCTATTATTTGTATTTCAGCAATGACATTTAGCAATGGAGCAATAGAGCTCTCCTGAATGTCACTGGAGACTTTGAAGAACACTGCTACCCCTCCTCTTTCTTTTCTACATATGACGCTGCCCACCTGTACTAGAGACTGCCAAGAACTTTGCTACCCCTTCTGTGTCTCTCTGTGAAATGGCGCTGAATCGCTGTGGAGGTCGGTACTTATAGAATCCAATGCTCGCGCGATCCGACGATGTAACAATGACGTTTTGCATCGTTTTCAATTCCGAGGACGTGCGAAAAGGCTCGGTACTCAGATCTGCTAAGTTCGGTTGTGTTCGGTTCTCTGGGAACCGAGCCTGAGGATCTGATTTTAGTTGCATTTAGCTGGTGTTTAAAGTATATAGGTCAGTGTAGGACCTGCATATAATGAGGTGCCTTTGATGCTGGGATGCAGGCTTAAATGTTTTGATCAAAATATGAAGTAATACCTAATTTTTTCAATTTGCTGGATACACACAGAAATGCAATGGGAAGGATAAGTACTGACAACTGTCTTTTTGTTTTGTATACATTTAACAGCATTTATATTACCACGCAGCTGGTACCACATACAGTATGGGAAATGCCGAGCGTGGGCTTATTGCCATGCAGCTGGTTCTATATGTAATATGGGATATAACGAGCGCGGGTATTGGTATTAATTTCATATCTTGACTGCCCTTAATGTAAAGAACCCCTTCCTTTGCTGGTTGTGAAACTTCCTCTCCTCTAATCTTAAGGGGTGACCCCGTATCCGGTGTATAGTCCTCGGGGTAAAAAGTTGAAAGTTTTCTGTATTCACCCTTAATGTATTAATGTATTTGTACAAAGTAATCATACCTCCTCTTGATTAACAGACATACATTGAGTCAATACTTACGAAGTGTCACGGTTGGCTTACTGGAAATAGATCCCTAGGCTCTGCTGAACATAGCTAGGCCCACCCACGGGCGCGGAGTCTAACAGGCAGGTGGTTTTCACCATGAACCCCCGCAAGGAGGTATGGTCTTAGCGGCACCAAACCTGCAGGTCGCGGTCCTGCGAGTGAGTGAACAGCAGAACGATGTGGAGGAGCCAGGTGAAGCGGGTAGAAACGATGGAACCCACAGATAAGTGGTAAAGATACAGGAACAATAATAATATATGCTGATGGTCAGCAGCCAATGAGTCACCAGGAGATTAGGTGCTCTGCAGAGTAACAATGAGTTACCATGAGCTGTCACAGTGCTGTACTCAGGAGTAGGTAGTAGAGATACTGGAACAGCGGTAGTTCAACAATAGACATAGGCTGAGAACACACTGAAAAAGCGGAGGTAACTCAGGACAACAGCTGATGAGTCATAGACGTAGTCGCGGCTCTGGGAGGCAGCAATGAGAGAACAGAGGCTGTCACAATGAAGTACTCTGGAGATGGTAAGAGAGGTACTGGAGCAGCGATGATTTAACGCATGCCACACCCTGAGAGCAGACTGGAGTAGCGGAGGTAACTCGTAGTAACAGTTGATGAGTCACGGATGTAGTAGCGGCTCTGAGTAGTAGCGATGAGAGAACCGGAGCTGTCACGATGAAGTACACTGGGGATGGTAAGAGAGGTACTGGAGCAGCGATGGTTCAACACAAGCCACGAAATGAGAGCAGGCTGGAATACACGCAAACCACAAGGAGAACAGGAACCAGAACAACAGGCTACAGGAAGTGAGCTTGAAGAACAAGCATCAGACAGGTAAATCCAGGAGGTTTAAATAGTGCTCCAGAAATGCTTAGCCAATGAAAAGAGGGAGGAGGCCCCGAAGTGCAATGGACTTGCACCTGCACAGATCTGATAATAGCTGAATGAATGAATGAAAAGTGTCTGATGGTGAAACATGGCAGTTTCCAGAATAAATGAAATGCAGGTAACGAGACAGGTACTATTTGTGGGACCAGAGCGTTACACCAAGTATGGAATGTCTGATGCAAAACCAGTGAATTCATCCACTGATAAAAGTTGAAGAGATAAAGGAGATGAAACAAGTCCCTTACCAAAGCATTGTTGGAGGTTTGAGGTATGCAAGTATAATAGTATAATAGTATAATATAATAGTGAACTGCCCCTTAGGCATAAAGGAAGACCATAAAATTGGGGAAGAACATTTGCCAAAACAGGGGAAAGTCATCGAAGAAATTCAGCATGCACAAGATATTGATAGGGATATTACCTCGTTAGAAACATCAACTAATACATTACCATCTAATACCGAGAGCAACACGGTGACATTTGGGGAAGGAACAATAGTTGAGCAAATTCTACAGATTAATGTAGAATCATCCATCTCTAATGATATGGGAGGGAATTTTTTGGGACAAATTCTCCCCCAGAAATTGGATCCCCCAATAATGAAACGAAAATTAAGCGAACTAGACAGGGAAATAAAGGAGGTCAAAAGTGTAGACACCCCAAAGAAAATGAAAACTCAATAAAATCACCTACTCAGCCTATGGGGATATTTAATCTCAGTTCACATAATCTAACAGAATCTGAAACTACACTTTTAAATAAAGGGATCAAATATGCCCTACTAATAAAATGAATAAATTTGAGGTGTACTTAGATTTGCATAGATTTACTCGTAAATTAGTTTTGAAAAAATATTTTGCCAATATGAAAATACCAGAATCACGAACTATGGATCAGTATGTTCATACAGAATTAAAACTCCCATCTACTTTTAATCCAAGTTTTATGAAGGGAAATATAATTAGTACATTTGAAAAACTAGTTGCAGATGACTTAGAACAGATGGACCGAAAACCATTTAGATATCAAGATAATCTGACTAGATTAGAAAGGGAAGCATTATTCGTCTTACAGAATAACACTAATATTGTCATCAAGCCCGCCGATAAGGGGGGTGGTTTGGTGATATTAAATTTGGAAGATTACAAGGCTGAAATGTCTAGAATTTTAGATGATGGTTTAACATATTCACAGTTGCCTACAGATCCAACACAGGAATACCATGATTTATTAGTCACCCATTTGCAATTAGGATTAAGAAATGGCATATTGACTCAAAAAGAATTCCAATATCTAGAGACACCACACCCGAGGAAACCAGTCATCTATTATTTACATAAGTTACATAAGAATGTGGACAAGCCCCCGGGAAGACCAATTGTCTCGGGGATTGGTTCTCTAACATCAAATTTGTCCCATTATGTGGACTATTTCTTGCAAGATATTGTGAAAACCCAAAATTCATACATTCAGGACACCACCCAGGTGATTAATATATTAGATGAGATAGAGTGGCAGGACGATTACTTATTAGTAAC